>NW_021604562.1:6176549-6191374 GCF_004785775.1 Grammomys surdaster | reverse complement strand
TCCCTTTCCCTCTCCTTCTTCCTCTCCCTCTTCCTCTCCCTCTCCCTCTTGTTCTCCCTCTCCCTCTCCCTCTCTCTCCCTCTCTCTCTTCTCATTTGACTCAACATTTCATTGTTGAGTCATACATGAACCAGGGGATGAATGAATTTTGAAAAACGTGCATCAGATTGAAGCTTTTAGATTAGATTAGAAACTGATGCTTAAAAAATTGAAGACTTTTTTTTAATATCTGAAAATGAGTGAACGAGATATGAGAGCTGTCTGAAATGTCATGAAGAGATTGGGAAAATGACTCTTCTGAGCTTATGGTGTGAAGTGGTGGTATGAAAAAACTATACTGGATTTTGCTTGTACCCTGCTATGCCTAGTTCATTCAATAAACTAGTTTATGTAAGGCAATACTAAATGTATCGTCAAGGTTCAATGAATGGTACCATATAGGAGAAAGCAATTAACTCTCCTAGGAAAGCCAGAGGAATTGGTGCTACCTGGCAGGGAGCAAGGGTTTTGCTCAGGAAAGATGAAGTCGGAGTCCTGCACAGTAACAGGGAATAGCATACACAAAGGTCTGAAATGTACATGGGGAGCAGCATGTGGCTTAGCATGTCTCAATCATTATTAACCACTTTTTTGTGGGAAGAAAAAAGAGATATATATTTAGGACCCTACTTAGAAAATGACTTTTTCTCTGAAAATGACTTACAGAGCCATATTTTATTGTAGGGTCATATTTACTTTAAAAATAATCACTGTGTGTCTTAGAAAAGTATACTGTAAGTTCAAGGCTTGCTTGAGCTATAGAGATTGTTTTTTATTTTTCAAGTGACAAACAAGAATATCCCTTCCCTCCATCAAAGATAACCATTCCACCACCACCACCACCACCACCACCACCACCACCACCACCACCACCAAAACGCCCTACATCACAATGTGCTGGGGAAATTGGTGACGTTCATGGTGACTGTGAAGTAATGCCAGGTTAAGACTAACCCAGTCAAGGAAAGCTCTTGATTACCTATGGAAACCTGATTATAATAACAAATTGATTTACTTTTAAGAACATTGTGGACAAATATACAAGAATTCCCAGCCTGAGTCATGGCTTGGATATGGGCTTGCCCAGGCTTATACTAATGCAGTGTTTATTCAGGTATAAGTCTTCTAACCCTCATCCTGTAAGGATTGTCTAAAGAGAAGTTATCAGAAGGTAGTGCTTCTTAACCCAAGGTTCATGAATAGAATTCATGGGAACCATGAATATGCTTGAAACTCAGCATTTACCCCAATTATGTACATAGGCAGCAAATCACAATAATGCTAGCATATTTATGAATCTGTCATGAGTAGAAACCATAGATATTTGCATATCTTATTATATTTAGATATATCAAACATTATTTATTCATATACTATTTAATTGTCATGTTAGAAATGATGTTTAATATGTTTGTTTGTTTAATATGTTTAAATGATTGTTTACTATGTTATTATGAAGCACTTGCATTATCCTATAAAATTTTGGTTTAAAAGTAGATCAACTACTATATTAAACATGACTGGCTTCCTTTGTAGTCTTATGCGTTTTGTTCAAAAATATTACTCTAACTCTGGGATAGAAGTTTCACAGACTGCTACAGGGACACATGGTTTACAGAAAGGTCAAAGCTTCATGTTTAAGGAAAACATAATCTCTCAAGTTTGTCTCCTTGATCACTTATATGTGAGACCAAGTGGCGTCTATAACTTCTGTTTACTGTTTTCATGTCACTCTTCTTTCATGGAAAGACATAGTAGAGTATAAGGAGCATTCTCTCTTACTTTTCAGCATAGCTCAATGGTGCCACGCCTTAAAGATGGCGCTGGTTTCCACCTTCACCCGGCCTGATGGCGGGTACTCTCTGTGCCTTATTTGGCTTGGGCTGATGACCTGGCTTGGCTTCCGCATATGTGTGCCTATCGGTATTTGCCATGTGGCATTCCTGGGGTCAGTCGCCCATGAAGTATTTAGCCTGTGGGCAGGGGCTCCCCGGGGTCAGAAGATTGTTAAGAAGGGTCCTGAATAAACTGCAGAAGAAGAGCTCCTGTCGCGTCTTCCTTGCGGGACGAGGGTGAACTTGTCAGCTCAAGGCAGATTTGACATCTTTAAACTTCAGTGCTTAAGAATTATGGAGATAGTCTGGAGGCTGGGAGATGCTCAAGTAGAGAGTTGTGGTACATGGCTGATGCCATGTTGTACAGTTAAGAAAATGGAGAGGTTTGATAAAGATATCCCATTTGGGGCTGAGTGCTCCAAAGTTTCTTACTCTGCATATTGCCTAGTTGTGTGTTTCTATGTTACTTACCATTAACTGGAAGACGAAGTGCCTCTTATCAAGGTTGACTGAGACACTTAACTATAGTTATCGAAATCTATTATTTGGAGCCTTTTTATTTCTACATTATTTTACTAGCATAATAGTAGTAAGTTTTCCCCTAGGCCTCATGGCCTGCCTAGTCTCTGATTCTTGGCTACTTTAGAAGTGTCCAGTATGGAATCTGTTTCATGCAGTGGAGCATAAAAGCCAAAAAAATTTTGGTTTGTTAGTCCGATAACATTCGTGCTATTATTGTACTAGTGTATCTTACAGACAAGTAACTGTTGTAGGTCACAGGGTTCATAGCTGGGTGAGACTGGTGGTTCCTTCTTTCCTCTGGTAGTACCTTCAAACACATAAATGCTAGTCAGTAGCCATACATCTTTTAGCTGGGCACCAGCTTGATTTATTCATGCTTGATGACATATGTAAGTGGTGTTTTTAACAATAGGGCATCACCGTCAGTCAGGTAAGTCTTGACCATAGCATGTAGTGTTTGGGAGAATATATGAGACCTCTCTGGTCAATAACTCAACAAGATGTAACCCATGCCTGGCACCAAAGAATTTACTTGAAGCATAGGGATTTATGTGGGAGAGGAGACTAGAAAGATTGTGAGAGAAGAGATAATGGATGACTGTAAGGAAGCAGCATCGTCCTAACACAGCAGGGCTGAGGTAATATGAACTTATGGAAACTGTGAGAGCATGCCTATGACCTGCACAAGTTCAAGACAGACAAAAATGCCAACATGGAGAAGAGGAAATGGGCACAAAGTCCCACTGTAGACCAAGAAGCTGTAATTGATACCTGGTGGGAGAGGATAAAGATATTATTAAATCTAATAAATAAAACTGTTAAAGATAAACAAATAAAGAAAGTGAAGAAGGGGCAGTGAATTGTGCTCATAGTATATAGTCACACTCCAGGAATGCCTAGAAATTCTTAATATGTGTTACTAATTGGAGACAGTAGGGCACTCGTGTATCAAATATAAAGACTGGTAAAACTTGGTGATTATCACTAATAGAAATCCTACAGTATCAATATGCTGTAGAAACTTGAAGGGATTTGGGTTACAAAAGACACTGACTGTGGGACTAAAAGCTATCACATGGTTTTATTATTTGGGAGGGAAGAGAGGTTTTTGTGCAGCTCAGGCTGAATTTTAATTTGCTATATAGTCTATGCTACCTCAAAACTTGAGACCCAGTTGACTTGGATTCCTGAATTCTGGGAAATTATTATTATTATTTATGAAAAAAGAAAAAAGCCAAATGTGTCCTCCTTTGAGTAGTTAAAATTCCCTTAAATACCCTCCATATGCATTTAAAGAAATATTTTATTATCTAGGAATAATTTCAGACACTGACATCATACTTCGTTTAGTATACATTTATACATTCATTTTTTTGGAGATTACTTAAATAATTAGTGCCTAGCTTGCAGAACAAATCTTAGTTTTCTTTAGCAGCAGTATCAGTGGTCATTCATTGATATCCATTTGAATTAAAAAAGGGCCAGATGTTTCAGTTTATCTTTAACAAGTTTACATTTACACTATTAGTTGTTTGGTATTGATTTAGGAGAATAAATTGGTTTGCTCATTTGTTTTATGCACAAAAAAGTAATTTTATAATTCTCTGGCATTTGCAAATGTGCTGCTAGAAATGCTGTTACCCCATGGCAAATTAAAAATACTGAATTTGTTGTCAACTTTGCCCACGAAGATTTACTATCTTCAAGAATTGATGTTCCTTGCATTGCTAATGCAGATTTGCGCTGAGCATTGTGGTATCAAACAAAATGCTGTTTTTTTTTTTTAAAGTACATAGTACTTGATAAATGTTAGCTATCATTGTTACCTTATTCCATCCAGGATGGTTAGGCCCAAGTACTACCTGAAATGGCTCTTCTACATAGAGTTTGTATATATGAATCAAAAGGCAGAGCAGGGGAAGAATTATAGAGACAAAGAAAATCTACCTCAGTGTGTCTTGGCTTTTATGTTTGTAAATTTCAGTGTAAAAGGAGATAAACTGTTGGGGAGTGGTGGCACATGCCTTTAATCCCAGCACTTGGGAGGTAGAGGCAGGCAGATTTCTGAGTTCGAGGCCAGCCTGGTCTACAGAGTGAGTTCCAGGACAGCCAGGGCAGGGCTACACAGAGAAACCCTGTCTCAAAAAAAAAATAAATAAAAAAGATAAACTAAAGATCATGGTTTGAGAAGCACTTTGTTTAGTAGGATACTTCAACTTTTTTTGTGTGGAATATTAGTTCTTCAAGGTCACTAGATAAAACAGGGGCAGTTCTTTTTGTCAAATAAGTTTATGAAGTTCTCCTACAATATCTTTGAGGTTCCCATGAACCTTAACCAAGGTGAATTAATTTGACTTTTAAATCTCCAGTGAGTGGGCTGGAGTGATGGCTCTGTGAGCAAGCTTGGTGGGGACATGAGTTTTAATTCCCAGAACACACACACACACATACAAGTATGAAAGCTTGATATGATAGTATGCACATGTAATTCTAGTATTTCTATTGTGAAACATGAGGCAGAGATATGAGATTTCTTGGAAACCACTGGTCTTGCTAGCCTGGCATATGCAACAGTGAATAACAAAGACCCCATCTTAAAACAGGATTAAAGACAAGGACTCTGACATGTACATCCACAATATGGTACTTGGGTGCCTGTACTTACACAAACATGTACACATACACACTTATGCACACATAAAGAAATTTTGAAAAGCCAGGTTAGTTTGACTCCTTTTTCTTCTAAACTTCTCAAGGTCCTTAGACACTAGTGTTCTGTGTTCAGTAGGCGAGCCTATGAGAGATAATTATTCTTGCCTTCTTCAGTGAAAAGAGTTACCTACCAGTTTTTCTCTGTAAAAGCAAGAATTAGAAGGGCAACATGGAACAGTCTTTGAGAAGCAATCTCGGTTATGCAGATGTCGCCAGTCAGTGATACAGCAGTTTGGAGAAAGAATAAGCCATTCACTGTAAAAAGGAGAGGACTTCTACCTCCTTTCTCCTGAGATTTCAAATTAAGGGAATTGATCAAGGTAGAATATGCTAGTTTCAGAAAAAAACAATAGGGCACATGAAATTATTAAATATAAAGATATTAGGAGTCGTAATGTTCTCCACTAATCCTGGCACTTAGCAGGTTGGGGCAGAAGGAACGACCACTAATTCAAGGAAACTTGAGGCCATCTTGCACCTGTCTCGATGTCTCTTGCCCTGCACCCCTTGAAATGGATAAATAAAAAAAAAGGAATGAAGGAAAGAAGAAAGGAAAGAAGAAAGAAAGAATGAAATAAATTTTTTTAGGTAGACTGGTGCTCAGCATAGAGAAGGAAACAGGATGATGGTGGTACTTACACTATATAATTTGTAGGTAGCAGCCAGTGAAAATAGGCCCCCTTTTACTGAATTAAAAACCCCTCAAGTGATGCAGAAGTAAAAATAAAACCAAGTGTGATTACACATTTACATCTTTGTAACCAGCCCTAGATTGTGGTCTTAGTTTTCTGACGTTGTGTACAAAACAGGTGTTTTGACCTTGGCTCATTTAGAACCACTTAACTCCTGAGGAAGTAGTTAGGTGTGAACCGAAATTTTGGGTCATGAAATGGTGACAAGATGCATTGAGATCAGTTTCTTTGCAGCGATGACCCAGTTTGTTTGTATTTTACTAGTGCTGTAACAAATTACCATACATTTCATTGAGTGGCCTATAATAACTTTTATTACTAAGCTTCAAGGCTTTATTCCACCCAATGAGATATGGGTGATTAACAATTAGTGGAGGAGAGAGGCTTGTCTTCAGTGATGTAGCTGCCTGGAAGCTTCCTACTGTGTAGCTTTCTACAAGTCTAATGGGTAGACCTGAGATAAACCTAGCATAACGTATCATCAGAATATAGCTTGGACTAGTGCAAGTGTAACTGATACACTGTATCAATTGTAGTATCACTGGATGAACCTTTTGTGATGTCATTTTCCAGTATCTTACTGAGGAGAGCTGAGGCCAGGTCTGAAAACTCTGTAGTCTAATTAGGCAACTGGGTGATTCTAATGGTCATTTAAGCTTAGGAACTACTATTATCTTAGTTACTTTTCTACTGCTGAGACAAAACTTCATGACCATGGCAATTTATAGAAGAAAAATTCTAATTTGAGGCTCATGATTCTAGACGTTGACTCCATGACCATCATGATATGGAGCACGGCAGCAGGTCATGGCACTGGAGCAGTAGCCTAGAGCTCACATTCCTGTCCTCAAGTAGAAGGCAGAGAGAGCTAACTGGGAATGGCCTAGACTTTTGAAAGATCAAACCTGCCCTCAGTGACACAGCTCCTTCAACATGGCCCCACCTCCTAATTCTACATAGCTCCACCGACTGGAGATCAAGCATTAAAATATATGAGTGTATGGGGACCCTTTCATTTAAGCTACCACAACTATTTTTTTTTTAAGGAAAGTATTACTCAGCTATTAAAAACAATGGATTCGAGAAATTCTTAGGCAAATGGATGGAACTAGAAAATATCATCCTGAGTGAAGGAGCTGAAAAGGTTTATGGCCCCATGGGGAGAGCAACAATACCAACCAACCAGAGCTCCGAGAGTCTAAACCACCAGTCTGGGAGCACATAGGGAGGGATCCGTGACTCCAGCTGTATATGTATGGGAGGACGGCCTTGTTGGACATAGGTGGGAGAGGAGGTCCTTGGTCCAGTGAAGGCTGGGTGCCCCAGTGTTGGGGAATTTGAGGGTGGGGAGGAAGGAGTGGGTGGGTGGGTGGGGGCACAACCTCATAGAAGCAGGAGGAGGGGGGATGGGATAAGGGGTTCCTGGGTGGAGGGAAAATAGGGAAAGGGGATAACATCTGAAATGTAAATAAAATATCTAAGAAAAAAAAAGAAAAGAAAATCTCACCTCAAACTCGCTGCCCTCCTCTCTCTGAGTACTGAGATTAAAGGTGTGTGTGCCATTCTTCCTATGGCAGGAACCTTCATCACCTTATATTGTCTTTTTTAAATATCAGTTGTCATAAATGAGCTGTGATTTTTGAATATGGTCATCTTCAGTGTCTTTGTAGAGTACAGAAACTGTATTGGTAACAAGACTGAAGAAAGTGTAACTTTAAGATCATTATGCAAACGCTGGGGGGTGGTGGCGCAAGCCTTTAATCCCAGAACTTGGGAGGCAGAGGCAGACAGATTTCTGAGTTCGAAGCCAGCCTGGTCTACAGAGTGAGTTCCAGGACAGCCAGGATTACACAGAGAAACCCTGTCTCGAATAAACCAAAAAAAAAAAAAATCATTGTGCAAACAATTTAGTAATTTATAAATTGCAAATTTGCATAGATAAAATACATAGATGTGGAAACCTACTTTTAGCATATATATGAATAAAATAAAACAATGTATAATATTGTTAATTGCACCATGGCTAATGATAAAAAATAATCTGTTAACAGCCTAACAGTATTTAAAGAGTAAGGTCTTAAACAGTAGTTAAAATGAATGAAATATACATTCTCTTTTTATATTGGCCAACTACCCAGGGCCTGCTCTGGAATATGTTTTATATACCCAGTGTTGCTCCATTGGAGAAAACTACTTTTTTTAAATTTGTTTTTGTTTTAACGTTTATTATTTATTTTTATTTGTTTCAACATTTGATTGTTTTCTATTTTGAGATTGAGGACATGAAGTTATGTAGATAGAAAGGTGGGGCAGTGTTGATGGAGGGGAAATGCTATAATCAAATAGGTCATATGTAAATTTTTAAGCATTAATTTTAAAAAGAAGGGAGACTGAAATAACTCACCAGTTTTAACATAGCAATATCTATGTGAAGTGAGAAGTACTACTATTTATTATAGTTGTAACATTACATATTGCTTCTAGACAAATGAATATTTATAAAAATATATATGGGATGGTCTGTCCAAACTTGTGTTACTTCTATGGAAGGAAGGAGAAGGAAGGACAAGAGAAAAGCTGACATAATTTTAGTTGTAATACAAACATTAAACATGTTTTGGAGAAAAGGATCAAAAGCATTCACAAAAATCTAGCTTTACCACACCTAGGTGTATGATGAGCAAGTTACTTAAAGTTCACGAGCCCCCAAAGTCTTGATCTATAAAATAGGGTAAGTATACTTTTAGTTCACTGACTTATTTTGATGATCAAATGCTGTCTTTTTGTTGCATCATTACCACTGAGTAAAACATCCTGAGATCCTACTTATTATTATGACAAGCAGGAAAAAATATCAAACGTATTTATTCAGTTGTAAGTCAATAAGGTCAAATGAGAAAAGGTACATTTCAGAGGGAGATGACATCTGGCACTTGGGAGCAGAAGCAACGCTGATGAGAGTGTAGGGTTCTGAGTATGCCTTTGGGCAGAAAGAGCAGAACTGAAAGTTGCTTTTTTATTGTGCTGCCCTTTTAAGAGTGAAATCGGTTTGCCCTGCAGGGCATATGTGAGCGAGCTTATGCTTATTGGGGTGATGGGTAATGAGTTCACTGTGCTGTCTGGATTCATCAAAGCTCTAGTCAATCTTAACTTTTAAAAGAATGAGGTGACACCCCTGTCAGTCAGTTAGCTAGAGCTTAGTGTTCCAGAGTCCCAGCCTCCTTAAGTCTTCTAGGACACCTTGGGATATAAGCAGACATAGGACACTGTGTTTGACAGCATGTTTGTGTTAGCAGAAGGAGAGAAGAAATAAAAATAGAGAAAAAATGAAACGTATTTCTGCTTTACTCTCTACAGCTAATTTTTTTTACCATATTCACAATAATAACTATTCATGTCATCAAAGTCGTCATTTGAATTGATTGCATTTTTTTTTTTTTTTTTTTTTGCTTATAATGGGACAGTGTGTCCCTATCAGCGTCCTCGTATTCAGCTTGCATGCAAAAAGAAAGTCAGGGAGCACCATTCTGGTATTTCTGAGAGGAAATGCAAAGCTCCCTCTCTTTCATTGGTATTGGTTTGGCTGTTATATTGAAAAGGTCACTGTGGTGCGAAGTACAAGAAAAGAAAGCGTATGCAGTAAAAGAGTAAATTTCCCCAAAGCAACATGAAACCTGTTCCCCTGAACTCAGCATAAGTAGCTTAGATTTACTACACATGCCTTTTCTTGATTCAGTGTATCACTTTTGTTTGCTGAGAGATTAAATCTGAAGCAGCACAGCTATGTACTAATGTGACGAACTTTAAAATGTTATTTTCCCTTTCTTTATCACTAATGATTATCATTTAAAGTTGTTTTGAAGGCTCGGTGATAGAGGCTTTAGTAAAATTGAAAGTATATGAACTCACTGAAAATCATATACGAACAAGCTATGTTTTTAATGTGGTTTCTCAGATTGATTAATTTATACAATTGAATTGTTCTACTTTCTTGTAAACATACGTTCACACTTTGCAAACTTGCTCACCTGGAAAGTGAAGTGTGCTAGGAGTTTTTTTTATACTATCATAGTTTTATCAAGAACAATTTCAGTGAATTGGCTTTTTAAGCTCCATTTTTTTTTTCAGGTCATTGTATATCACCTTCCTGTTTCAACACAGTGGAAATTTGGTTCCACAAGTATCTCAAAGGCCAAAAATATTTTAAGCTTAAATATTTTAAAAATCATATTCTATTTAAAATAGTTTTCATTAAATTTGTCCTTAGACATTTTTACATATGTGTACAATGCATTCTAGTTACTCTTACTCCGTTTCCCTCTACCGTACCTCTCTATAAGTCCCTTTCTAAAATTTATGTTTTTTCTTTCGTTATCCATGAGATTTTAGCCAGGGCTCTCTGAGTGACTGTGGTTTGGAACTGTCCACTGGAGCCTGGTGTACTCACCTATGGGAACATAACTGAAGACAATGACTGCCCATGACAGCATATGCTGGTAACCAATAGTTAATCAGGGAAGGGTAGGGCCAGATGATCCCCTCTCTAGTCCCTACTTTACAGATGACAGTCCCAGTGGAGGCAACCAGAACTCCTGGGAGATAATGATTCCAATGGCTATGTTATGCTCAAAAAATAGATAGCATCTCATAGCCCTTCTCCCTGTCTTTTCTTTTATGACATTTTTTTCCTACTTCATTTTCATGATATTCCCTGAGCCTTAGAAGATGTTGGTATAACTATTCTGTTTAGTGCTCAGTGTTCAACTGTCACTTATTCTCAGCACCTTGAGCAGCTGTGAGTCTCTGTATTCATCATCATTCACTGCAGAGAGGCTTCTCTGATTAAGGTTGAAAGTGGCGTTTGTCTACGGATACAAACCTAAATGTTAGAGAGCAGTTTGGTGCCGTGACAATTCCTCCAAACAGTAGGAGGGGAGCTCCGTGCTTTCACTGAGTTTGTGGTATCAGTCAGGAATGCCCTATGGAGGAAGCCTCGAATCCGGG
The DNA here is from genome assembly GCF_004785775.1 of Grammomys surdaster. NCBI lineage: Eukaryota > Metazoa > Chordata > Mammalia > Rodentia > Muridae > Grammomys > Grammomys surdaster. Next base: position 6,180,570 of record NW_021604562.1, on the reverse strand, counting down.
TGGAGAGCATTTGGTTTTTCCCATAAGTGATGTCACATTTGTATAGGTTGCACACCTCTTTGCAAGTTTATATTTTTCTTTTTACTTGTGTGTGTGTGTGTGTGTGTGTGTGTGTGTGTGTGTGTGTGTGTGTTGGGGCAGTTGTATACACAAACAGTGCTCTGGAGGTAGGGGTTACAGAAAATTGCGAACAACCTGATGGGGCTGCCGCAAACAGAACTCCTGTCCTCTGCAAGTGCAGTACCTGCTCGTAACCCTTGAGCCATCTGTCTAGCCCATCAGTTGGCACGTCGTGCCTAGCAGGCTAGCATGGAGTTCATAGCATTCCCAGATGGTTAAGGCCATTGATGTCCTTTCTTCTCCAGCAGCTTGTAGAGTACCTTCTGGGATTATGAACCTTAAGTAGCATGGTTGAAGTTTCCAGCTCAGTTTTGGATTGATTTCTTTACACCTCGAGAGGAAGGTGTATGATAACTTTTTAAGTTTAAAAATTTTAAATCTCATTGCCATTTATCAAATATTGTTACCTTAATTTAGAAACAGTTTAAAATTGTTATAAATCTCAACAATAAAAACATAAGAGATTAGTTTATCAAAAAATATCACCAGTTTGGATATTGTGAGGTATTTTCTTTTTATTGTTTTTGTTGTTTTTTTAAAGAAACATGTATATCTTTTAAACTTTACTTTTATCTGAATTGTAGCCATGACTTAGATTTGCCTTTATATTTGGGTCTGACTTTTAAGCAGGATTACAGATATCTTTGTTTTATGTTCTTTCTTTCCTTTTCCTGATTTCTGTTTTATTTTTGCGGTATGTAACTAGAATCCTGTTAGATGCTAAGACTAAAAAGATCAATTTCTAGTCTGAAAAAAATTAAGATTACTTGGTGAAATAGAACTAAAAAAGCAAAAACAAAAAAAAATTCCCCCAAAACAAAACACAAAACAAACAAACAAAAACTAATTACAGGTCTGGAGAGATGACTTAAAGTAAAGTGTCTTCTGAGTATATATGAATACCTAAGTTTGGATCCCTTGCACCCATGTAAAATCTGGGTATGCAACTCATCTGTAATCTCAGGTTCAGCAAGAAACCTTGGTTCAAAAAAGTTGGGCAGTAATCTCATAGTAATTACACAAGACACCTGATGTCAATTTCTGGCCCCCATAGGCATATACACAAATATGCATACATTCCCACACACCTATGAGCAAATACCACTTGGTGTGTATATGTGTGAGTGTATTTGTGTGTGTGTGTGTATCACATGCACATATACGAAAATAAAATAAAACTATAAACTACCAATTACTTTATTAATTACATAATGGTCACAAAAGATTTCCACATAGTGGCTAAGATAGGACAAACATGCAAACATATGATCTGTAACCCAGTGTAAGGGAATGCTAGGGTGCTGAGGCAGGAGAGGTAGAGCAGGTGGGGGAACACCCTGTTAGAGGCAGGGGGTGGGAGGGGATGAGGGTTTGTGGAGGGGAAACTGGGAAGGGGGATAACATTTGAAATGTAGATAAAATAACCAATTTTTTAAAAAAGAAAAAAAAGACAAGTTAAACAATAGCTGAAAAGGATATTAAACTGAGCTGATTTGTGATATTAATGGTTTGAGATGTGAGACCTTCCTTCATATAAAAACTATCAAGATACAGACTTCCAGGTTTCCATCCATCCATAAAAGAGCTAGTAAAAATGACTAGAACTGGTCTTTGTGTAAGTCTGGAACCATGTAAAAAACTCAGCAGTTGGGGATTGAGGATGGATAAAGAGGAAAAATGGGCTGCAGTGTAGTAAATTATCTCTCTGATGTTTTCAATTGGATGCTTATTCTCCTCTTCACCAACACCAAATAGGCAGACAGTGTTTATGATGTCAGCAGTCTGTGATCCTGGCATACGTTATCAGATGATAGAGGAAGCGATATGGACCTTAGTTTCAAAGAATCATGGTTATTTGTTATGTATGTCTGCTAGGTTCCTGGAAGATCATTAAAAATATTGTCTGTACTTTTCCTGTCCAACTCAGAGCATTCTCAAGATTGAGGGAGTATCGTACAGGAGACAGGCTTTAAAGCATGTAGTGGAAAGGGCCATACACATATCCTATACGGTACACACTCAGAGAAGGTCTGAGGTAAGCTCCTCTTGACTCTAATGTTCCAAGAATCAGGAAGTAAAAGTAAAGACAGCGTGATTAAGGATATGGGTGTCATGGTTTGAATGAGAAAGGCTCCTATAGGCTCCCATGCTTGAATACTTGGTCCCCAGTTCATGAAACTGTTTTGCAAAGATTAGGAGGTATAGTTTTGTTGGAGGAGATCTGTCCCAGGAAGTAGCTTGTCGATTCAAAACACTCATGCTGTTCCCAATGTTCCCAGTCTGCCTCTTGGTGGTGGGTCAAGATGTGAGCTCTCAGCTGTGCCTGTTGTCATGTCTTTGTTCTCTCATAATGGACTCTAACCATTTGAAACAGAAAACACAATTTAAATTCTTTATTTTATATGTTACCCTGGTCACAGCACTAGAAAAGTAATTAAAACAGTGGGCAATCATCAAAGGAGTGTTCCCAAACAGACACGATTTTCAGAGTAGGCGAATCTTTTTGTTGTTTTTCAAGACAGGGTTTCTCTGTGCACCCTATTTATTTTGGAACTCACTCTGTAGACCAGCCTGGCCTTGAACTGACAGAGATCTGCCTACCTCTGCCTTCCAAGTGCTGAGATTAAAGATGTGTGTCATCATTGCCTGGCTTAGAGTATGGGAGTCTTAAAAATTCCTTTGCTGGTTTACATGTTTATGAGAATTTTGTCAACACACAGTTGCTAATGAAATGTATTTTAGTGGCCACATAAAAGAGAAACTGGGACAAATTTGTTTATAAAAGTAATTGAAATAAGAGTCCCAACTAAACAGAAGCAACAACAAAACAGAAGCAGTTTTTGTATGTGGACTGCAGTTGGTGATGAACCTTCTTTCATTCAGGTGTAGATACCTAGTTATTTTAGAACTGAATATTGTTCCTTTTGCATTGAGTTCTCTTGGTACCCCTGCCTCCCCAAATCAATTCACTATAGATGAGTGAGTTCATTTTGAATTTTGTCTTATGTATATGTATGTCCTTATTTCAGTATTACTGTTTGAAAACTCTAGTATTTTAATTGTTAAAAAAAAAAACCAAGAAATGTGAGTTATCCAACTGCGTTGATCAGCATACCTTATAATCTATGCTCTAAGTTTCCACATTTTTTGCAAACAAAAGGCTAGTAAGATTTTGATAGGGACTGCCATGAATCTGCAGAACATTTTAGGGAATATTACTGGCTTGAGAATATAAAGTCATCCAATGTATGAAGATTTGGGGTCTTTTCATTTTTGTGATTTTCTTTAACAATTTTCATCACTGTTTTAGAGTTTCAAATTTTATATGTTCTTGTGTATATAGAGTACATTATAGAGTGTATTTATGTGTACACATGAAAGTCAGAGATAGAGTTGGTGTCTTTCTAGATTGTTCTAAATCATTCTTTGCAGGTATTTATTTATTGGTGCATCCTTATATGGTTTGGGTTCTCGAACCCTGAGTAGGGGTAATGAAGGGAATAAGAAATTGACACATTTTAAAGAAATGACAAACACATACACAGAAAAGCTAGAATCAAGTGTTCTGGGCTATCAGATGGAGAAGCCACAGTGTGAACCACTGGATGCTTGTGTGTTTATTATATACAATTGAATGGACAGTTTGGGTGATTACAGGGAGGCATGTTTAGCTAATCTTAGTAGGATGGGAGCACTCTTCAGACTGTGAACATGTTCGTGTGTGTGAACTTTGTTGGACATTTTCTGTATATACTGTTGACATTTGGAGTCAGACACAAGGAAGACTTTTCTACTCCCAAGGGACTGAGGCCTTGTTCCTTGATATGGCCAAGCCCGTGTGAAGCAATGCACATTCACTTAGGATTTTATCCTTTCCCTAGTGTTTGTTTGTCTATCTATT
>NW_021604562.1:6126314-6156549 GCF_004785775.1 Grammomys surdaster | reverse complement strand
ACTGGAAACCATAATATGAGTGCAGAGGACCTGGTGCTTCAGTCTCTGTGAGGGTGTGTGTGTGTGTGTGTGTGTGTGTGTGTGTGTGTGTGTATGTGTGTGTGTGTGTGAATCCTTTTGATTCGGAAGGCATTGTTCTCTTGGTGTCCTCTACCCACTGTGATTCTTACACTCTTTCTTCTTCCTCTTCCTGGGAGATTCTCTGAGCTTCAAGGGGAGGAATTTGTAGAAGATTTAGGGATCAGGGTTGCAAGACCTTTTTCTCTCTGAGTAATGTCTCTGTATTTGTTCCGATCTGTTGCAGGAGGAAGCTTCTTTGATGATGGCTGAGAAAGGCACTGATCTGCTTCTCTGGCAGGAGTCAATAATTCATGTTCTAAAATATCAGAGGATTCTTAAAAATGTTCAAGTAAAAATATATAGACAAAATAACAGTACCTTGCACTTTTAATCCAGTTTGAACTCTGGTGGTGAAATTTTTAGATAGATAGATAGATAGATAGATAGATAGATAGATAGATAGAATGGGGGAGAGAGAGACAGAGAACAAACAGCTTTTCAGATGGGAAGAGTCTCATAGGAGTTTTTTTGTGTTGTTGTTTTTTGTTTTTTTTTGTTTGTTTTTTGTTTTAAGATAGCTCACCTGGAAATAAAGGATGCAGAATGATGACTCAGTTAGTTGCTATTTGAAAGTAAGTGGCATAACAAACCCAAAAAGGCACAAGAAGATTTATTTATGAGTAGCTAAGGAGAGGTGTGTAAAGAGTTGTTTCTGCCAACAAGAATGAGGCAGACCACTTGAAAAACAATGGTAAATGATTGTATAAAAGAAATCAATGACAAAAATGTTATAACCTTGGAATCAAATTAGAAACCACAGTCTGTAGGAAGTTCTCTCCATATAGGGAAGGAAAGAATAATGTTAACCAGATGTCAGGCACTGTGTTTGGATATGTATACCCTAAGAGGAATATGACATCATCCATGTCTCCCAGGGTTTTGCAAGCTCACAGTAAAAAGCTCTTGAGCATCTGTTAGGTTTGAGGTTAGTAGAATATGCTATCTTGTTTATACTCAGTGAGAAAACTAAGATAAGATGCTTATGGCTTACCTTCATTTCATCTAGAAAAGAAGAAATGAGTAATAAGACTGTCTGTATAGCAATTTCTGACTTGGATAGAAGACACTTAGATTATTTATTTTCCAATTTTTAAGAAAAAAAATTTCTATGGTTGCTGAGGCTGGATCTACATTTCTGGGCTTAATAAATTGTTCCAAAATTGCTGGACTACAGGCATGTGCCATTGAACTTGGCTAGATCACCTTAGCAACAGATTATTCTCAGAGTACTGTTATTTTGGATGGATGGATGAGTAGATGGATGGATGGATGGATGGATGGATGGATGGATGGATGGATAACTGATGATCCATATTCTGGGCCTGAAAACCTGAGCAACAAACCATCCAAGCAAGATCTTTCCAAGGCATAGTATCAAATAAAGCATAGAAGCTCAAAAACATGCCATTTCAGCTAGAACTAAGTTTTTTTGAATTTAAGATGGAGGTGAAAAATCAGGCAAACTAGAGGAAGTAACTATACATAGCAGACAGATAAAGATAAAAGACATTGTCTCCTCAAGTATGTGGTATACATTTAGAATAAAAACCGAGCAAGATGTAGTATTGCTGTGCTGTGAGAACTCCACCGTCTCCTTTATCATAGCTTGTATTAGTTTTGTGGTGCTCTGAAGCAATCCTTACTGTAAGCAATTTACATCAGGAATTATTTGTCTTACGTTTCCAGAGGACTAAGTGAGGTGCAGCATCATGGCAAAGAAGGCAGGGAGGAGGAACACTGATTTGCTAGTTGTGGCTGGGAGTGGGGAGTGAGATGGTAAGGAAGATGGAGAGTTGGAGCGGAAAGGGAGAGGCCGGGGAAGGAGAGAGAAGGAGAATCTATGGCTTGGAATTAGCTGTACCTTTCAGAAGCATATGCTCAGTGAGTTACTTTCTCCAGGTAGGGCCCACATCTTAACATTTCTACCCTGTCCCAAAATAATGCCACCAGATGGGCTCTAAGCATTCAACACAGGAACCGGAATGTAACTGTTTGCATCCTACTATGAGCTACTTGCGAACAGGTATGAACTATGGTTTTCTTCTTTCTAACTTAAGTTCCAACTATTGGATCTGACATACAACAGAAGATTATTAGTAGCTGGAAGAATAATACATATATTTAGCGGGTTTAAACAAATACCCACAGCAACCTTGTGTCTACTTTCTCTCTTTGAAGAAGGCATTTAGAAAAAATAGCCTTATAAGTAAGCTCAGGTGTTAGTGAAAAGAGGTTCTCTCTCTCTCTCTCTCTCTCTCTCTCTCTCTCTCTCTCTCTCTCTCAAAGACTATTTTTTTCTTACTTTTGTAAAGGAAGTAAATTTAAGTGCCAAGAGTATGTGTAAACTCACCACATCACAACATGTTCACAGGAGAATTCACACATTTTAGATAAGCTGATAGAACAAAGGTAGTTTTGAAAGGTTAGAGAAAAGGATTCTGAAATGTCCTATCTACTGTACAGAACTGACCACCCTGGGTATCATTCTTTTAATCTACCTGGGCTCCAGAATACCCTAGGGCAGTTGGAATCCAGACAATTAGCACCTCAGACAGGGCATCCACATGCAAAATCCTGTCACTGCTCTGAGATCTCAGGAAGTGACAAGTTTAGACAAGAGGACCCTTTCAACTTTGCATGACAGTTTTTCCAGCTTTCAACGTTTTTGTGTTTGATTTAAATGGCATCTATATTCAGAAAGTTTTCTTTAAAATATAAAGTTCTCTTCCTCTACGATGATTTTTATTTCTGAGATTACTTTTAAAACGAGAGCAAATGCTTCCTCCTGTTGAGACTTCAAGATCTTGCTTCTTGCTCAAAAATGAGCTACCCTTGTGTTTTTCTCCAAAGACGCTTGCTTACTTGATTTATTTATTCATTCATTTACTTATAGCACAAAATGTTGAGGCTGGAAATGACTACTTAGGGTTCACCTGGCTCAATTCCTTTTGACAGATGGAGAAAATAAGGCTCAGAGAGAGGAAACCATTTAGTGGTAAAAGATGAAGTGTAATTTGGACCTCATAACTATTTCACTAATGTGCTTTTCAATTCCCATTGCCGTTTCTATGGGGAGCCAAAGGTGTGAAAAAGCACTGGTGTGTCTGTGTGTGTGTGTGTGTGTGTGAAAGGGAGAGAGACAGAGAGACAGAGACAGAGAGATCAAGAGGCAGAGAGACAGTCAAGGTGGGAGAGATAATTTTAGATTGTTTTCTTGACAGCTTTAATTTCAACCATTTATTCATCCACTAAATTCATCCACTGTGTGCCAGTCACGGAGGATACAGTGGCAAACAACTTATATAAATGCCTGTTGATATGGACCTTAAGGTCAAGGGGCAGAGACAGGCAACACACAAGCAGATTCTTCCTGTCATAAATGGGGCACATTCCTTAGCTCTTTGTCTGTTGGTGTCACTGTTATCCTCCCTTCTCTATTATATGATCTTTGTCTTCCTGTATTGTGGGTACAGGGACAGAGAAGGAAGAAAGCTATTTCAGTTCCTCTGTTCTCTACACTTCAAGCTTTGTGTGAAGTTTGAATTTGCCAAAGTCAGGCTTAGTGCCTGCGTAGCAGCCAAGCAAAGATGTCAGTATTTTTCATCAACACAGCAATGGTGGGCTGGCTCATCTGTCAGTTTGCTTGTGAGATGACAATAAGGTACTGGATGTGAGAGTTGTACTATTACCTTATAATTTAACTGTTCTTTTTTGATGTGATTTTCGTTTTGCTGAAGCCCACTATACCTGGCTGCTTTGACAAGCATGCTATTTTAGCATTCCAGAATGAAACAGAAAGAAAAGAATGCATGGATGCTTGCTCCATCAGACTCAGGTTTCTCTGTTCCTGTGTTTGTAGATGATTTGTTCAGAGTTGTTCAGAGACAAAAAAAGAAAAGAAACATTAGGTTTTGTTTTTAACTTATGTAACACTATAGGTGGGTTGCTGTTTATATGACTCAATAAAAGAGGATCCCCCTTTCTTTCTTTTCATATTTAAAATGCCATCATTGTAATTGATTTCTAAAGTATTAGGTTTTTTTCAAATAGAGTCCTGGTTAGGCTAACCTCTGATTTTTTTTTTAACATTGATGTAGATAAGCATTTATGTATGAAAATAGAAGTGAGAACACATTTATCAACACCTGTATAATGATGTAAAGTGGATTTTATATCCACAGTGATTCTGGCCCAGCCCCATACACTAAAGGGTACATAGAAGTTCACATATAACACCAATGAACAGACCAAACTGGACAGAAAAAGCCCACAAGCCAGCAGCCCTAGAGGAAGAACTCTAGGCAGCCGAGTAAAACTGGGAGTAGAGGAAGTGGTCACTTCTGGGAAGAGCACACTAATTTGTAGTCCAGTACTAAATGGGTAGCCCTAAAGGAGAGCAGGGAGGGGTTCATGGGAGGGTTTCAATGGTGAAAAGGGAAGGGTGAAATGCTGTAAGTATGTTGAATTTGAATTATATTGATTTGAATAAATAATAATAATGCACCAATAAAAGGATTTGCTCTTCTTAAGCCCTTCAGCTAGATCCATCTGCAATTTTTTTAACACTATTATAATTTTTGTGGGTTACTAAACTGATACTTTTGGATCTTGGACAAAGCATTAAGGTAAAAACATTTGCTTGGGCCAAAGCTTATTGAAGGATTTGGCATATGGCTTCGTGGTAGAAGATCTCATCTGGGAGGTCCCTGATTCCATCAACAGCATTGAAGAAAAGAAAGCTTTTTTTTTTTTTTCAGGAACATAGAGTCCCAAAGTCCACAGTTCAGTAGCACTTGGTGATGCTGCCGAAGCCTCGTCGCCATGTTCTGCTGTGGTTTTGTAGTTTGGCTGCTTTTATGCTTTTATTTTGCCAGTCTGTTTCTGCCCCTCATGATGACACGTTACCATTTGCCTCTATCACCAATTCTTTTCTACACTAGTTAAGTCAAGTCATTGCCAATGGCTTTGCAGGTTGCAGGAACTACACAAGAACAGAAGCACTATCAAGTTTCTCATCTTCGTGCAAGCTCTGTCTGCATTGCTGGCACAGCTCAAATACTGCAAGTGTTCACCTTTCCAGCCGGCCCCCTCCCACCCCCCCACCCCCCCACGAACCCTGTGTTGGAGAGTAGGTGATCAAACCCATGACAAGTTTAAAGCTGTTAAACTGCTGAGCTGGCCTTAATTGAAGTGTGAGAAGAGGTTTTAAGGCAGGTAGACAACATCCTGTTGTTAGGGTGCTCATTTCTCTCTCTCTCTCTTTACATACTGGCTGCCTTAGTAGTCAGGTGGCTGATTGTGCCCAGCAAGCCACTGCAGCAGCAACAGCAGCAGCGTCTCCTTTTTACTATCGTTCTTCTGGGCCCATCGAAGAGTTTGCTAGGCATGGATGCAGTGACTGTGTACCACGGCAAAATCAGCAGGGAGACCGGGGAGAAGCTCTTACTAGCTACAGGGCTGGATGGAAGTTATCTGCTGCGAGACAGCGAGAGTGTCCCTGGCGTGTACTGCCTGTGTGTTTTGTGAGTACATCTCGTGGTAGTGGCAGGCTGCTAACATGTGTAGCCTGCCCTTTCAGGGGAGGGCTGGGAGGAGTGACAGGGGTTACAGCTTTTGGCAGAGGTACCCAGGGAATACAGGTAGCAGGAACTGAGTACTCTTCCAGCTCTTATGGATGGTCCCAGGGCTTAACCCTGGGCTGTGGTGGGCAGGACTTGGATGTATGTCGCTCCGTGCAGATTTTATCTACTGCGTTTCACCAAGTCTGCTTGTGGCAACTTCACCAAATACCCTTCAGAATGGGAAAACATAGCCTAGAACTTACCTTTACTTTGAGAAAGACCCATACTTTGGACTTAGGCTCTCATTCCAAGTAGACAACATGATGGTGGAGCCCTGGGATGTTGGACTATTTGTATTCTGGGCCATGAATTAAGGCAAAGGAAGATCTTTCTCTATCATTCTCTACAGATATGACTGAAAATGGTACTCCAAAAGAAAAGTATCTAGTAAATGCTTGGAGAAGTGACCAACCAAGAAATGGAATCTATTACTTTCAGAATGCAGCACTGGGAAGGCAGAGGCAGACAGATGTGTGTGAGTTTCAGGTAACTAGCCTGGTTTTTATGGCTAGTTCCTTGCCAGCCAGGGCTACCTAGTATAAGATCCTATTAAACAACAGCAATCAACACTAATGCAGTACAATACTGAAGAGGATGTGTATGAAAGAGTAGGGGCACCTTTCTGGTGCTGCTGAGTCGCCTTGCTTTATAAGAGGGGTAATGAGTTTTAAAACGTGGTGTATCCCGTAAAAGATAGGACTGGAAGTGGTTTTAAAGAGCAGAGAAAGAAAACACCATTGTAATGATCCCACTTTGATCTTTGCCTAGACTGTTCTCAGCCTCTTGCTCCATTTTGAACCAGGTGCAGCTGCATCTTGGCTCCCAACCTCCCTGAGCGAATCCTACCATGGTCAGACTCTAAAGCTTGTTATCTCAGAACATCAACCTCTTAGCCCTTGATTTTAAATGGGTTTTGTATTCCAAGGGACTATGACGATTAAAACCTCCATGCATTACAAAAGAAAAAGTGAACACTGGGCTTCTCACTCAGCAAATGTAAACCTGGTTTATTATTAGTCTCCTTTTGAACAAATTATTTCAGTACTCCTTGAGGTAGTCTACAGAAGGACCCAGTTCAAGCACTACACTACTGTAAGCAGGATATATATATATATATGTATTCCCCACAGAGTCTCACTCTAATACAGTAGAGTCTACATAAAAGCAAAACAAAACAAAAATGCTTGGTAGTGAGTTCTGTACATGATGATACACTGCAAAAATTTGAAGTACTTTCTGGGCCAGAAAATAAAGATTAAATTGAGGCTTGTGTGAGAGGATTGTCATTGTATATTGATCTTTTTTTAAATGGCCAAGCTTTATTTTTGGCAGTTTTCAGATCATGCTAAATACATTTATCATAAGGGCTTCAAGGTAAATATATGGTAAAATAATTTTTCAGTGTTGAGGACAGAATCTAGGATTTTGTATGTGCCTGAAAAATGCTTTTTTACTAAGCTAGACACCCGGCCATGGACTTGGACCTTTATGTTCCCAAGTGGAACCCTAAGAAGGACTAGGAAAGCCAATGACAATCCTTAGGGTTTTTTTTTCTTGTCAAAAGATGAAGGATGGTGAATGAAACGAGCTGCGTTGGGCACACTGATAATAGAGGTAGCTTGTTCCTTAATCAAAAGGGAAAAATAAAGGTTCACATAGGGGAGAGAGGGCTGGAGACAGTATCCCTTAGACTTGTACTTTTCATACCATCTAGTCACCCCTGAAGGTAACTAAGCCTACTCCCTACTCAGGGTTTTCCACCTTCTCTTCAACATTAGATCTCTTGATCATTCTCACAAATATAAGTGCCCTCTCTGGGTTGCTATCCCATTTCTTTTATTCAAGGAACTTTAAACTTACTAATATTAGCTTGTTTATTTATATATGGGCTCTGCCACACAACTACCTTCATGAATGAGCAAACATTGTCTCCAGTACCAGGAACACATCCTGGTACTCAATAGGCACTCAGCAAACAATTTGGAAATAGACGAGCTGTTCAGGTAATTGTAGTTTTCACTAGGAAGAACATCGGGCTGACAACAGACCAGGGTGGGGGCTCTAGGAGTCACTCAAATTCTCTGATGCTTCACCTTACATCCGTGTAAGATAGAAACCTGTTGTTTCCTCATTTATAAAAGATGGCTGTAAGTGAAATCTTGAAGAGAAGAAACCTTAGTATTTGAGCATGTAGGCCGGAATCACATAAGGAAATTCTTAGCCTTCTGGTTTTCACTGACCGGGAATGCTGTATAAATGTAAGGTGTTCGTTTGTTTGTTTGTTTTGTTGCTGTCGACTAACTTCTATTTGAAAATCTCTTCCTATAAAACAGAGAAGTGGAGAAGTCTCCTCTTCCTGTCTTTAGAATGATGTCCCGTTGTGTCAGTTTTCAGGGTTATGACCAGACAATTGTGGAGGGAAGAGACAAGAAGAATGCTTTCCTTGCCTTTGATAAGTGCTTCAGGGTTTTTTGTTTTGTTTTGTTTTGTTTTGAGCTGAGTGTCCCTTTTGATACACACAAACATTTTATTCTCTCTTACTGGCACTATGTGATACGTGCTACATGATATTTGGAACATAACATATTCTTTACTCAAAATAATGATTCATAGGATGTAGATTAGAAACAAACAAAAAACCATATATGCATGAAAAAACCTACAATAATGGCTGTTTACTCAGTACCACTTTCTTCTACATTTTGTTTATTCTCATTAACCAAGAAGGTTTGCTTACACTTCAATTTACTCTATTTTTATTGTATGGTTCAAACAATGCTTAAAATTGTACTTTCAAACCATATGTGCCTGTTTCCCAGATTAAATCTCAGTCACATAGGACCTTTTTTCCTGTTAGGTTTTCAAAAACAGAGTGTTTCAGACATTGTAAAAGTCTTCCATTTCTAGGATTAGTATCCTTCAGTTAAACAAGAAGCTTTTCTTCCAACTGTTTGCTCTAAATAAAATTAGAATTAAAAGAGTCCATAAAAATAGTCTCTTGTATTTATTTGGGATATAAAATTTGAAAACATAATGGAATTTAAGGAAAAAATCATCTATAATATTATGACTTAAAGACAACTACTATTAAGTTTTAAATAAAGTTTCTTTTACACTTTAATAACATGACTATTTTTGAACATATACATCCTTTCATTACATTTTGCTGCAGTTTCCATTTAGTATGAAAAAAGCTGACTCATATGCAGTGTTTTCACAAATAAAATCAAGGCATTATCTCATAAGAGCTGAATGTTAGTTCAGCTAGGGTGTAAAGGAATCATATTTTTCGGGACTAATCTCTTATTTTATTGTTTGTTGGCTAATTTTGGTTTTGGACGATTATGTACATGTATGTCAGCCTCTTATTTTGTCCACTGAATCATTCAATACTTTTAAATGATCAATTCTACATATAAATGATCACCATATATTTTTGCCTACGTGAGTATTCTAGTTTATATGTGTACTTTCCCTTACCAATGAGTATTCTTGTTAAAAAAAATTCCCTTTGAAATTTAACCTCTAATTTTACTTTATTACATTTACACTCTATTTTTCATAGTTTAGCTTTTGTTAGTGGCGCTAAATGTTTTCTATGTGGTTGTTGAACTATTTTTCCCCATTTGTGAACTGGCTATTTGCATACTTTTATCACTTGATGGTTTGGATCTTATTGCTTTACACACAGACACACAGACACACAGACACACACACACGCACACGCACACGCACACACACACGCACACGGACACATCTTAATGTGTTGTAGATATCCTTTCTCAGTTCGGTGTTTGCTATTTAATATTTTTAGTACTAAAATGGATCACACAGCTTCTTCATGCTTAATTTTTTCCCCTTTGCTTCTCAGCTTAGAAAATCTTTTCTCCTCCCCAGATACATAACTTTTCACTTTTTTTGTCTTAAATATGTGGTTTTATTAATTTATATTATACTCTTTAATCCCTTTTGAATTTTACTTTTATGTGCATAAAAGATCTAATTTGATTTGTTTCCAAGTGGTTTTCAACTGTCCAACGTAGTTTACTAAATAGAATTTCCACTTTTCATTTGTTGAGCCACTTTGCCAAAAACTAAAAGAACTGAAGAGTTATAATATGGTTTTTCATTTTTGACTATTTGGTTCAGTTGATCTATTTGTACTTATATTAATTGAATTAGTGTGCTATACTTTTCAAATATACTCAAAAGTTAATAGGTATTCTTGTCTACTGGTTCTTTGTGATGAAATCTAAAATAATTCTGTTAAATTAGATTAAATTAACATCAGTAATAAATTAAGAATAAACTATCATCTTTAGAGAATTAACTCTTTTCAAAGATATGGTGTAAGATTTTATTCTCTTCTTTTTTTCTGGGTTATCAAGTTTCTTTTATTGAGGTACATATTATACCTTCACAAGTTTTCACCTTTCACTCTAAGATAAATAGCCACTTCCCTGGATTGTCTCACAAGTGGAAAACTAATTAAATTATTTTAAAAAATAAGCTGGGAAAATACCATATATCCACACTTAGCATCTCTCTGTACATAGCTGACTTTATGCTTCTCTGATGAAAGATGTGGAAGAAGAAATGCATTTATAATTCTTTAGCCTTGAAGACACAGAATGATGCCACTGTCATATATGTCTTTGGATAAAAAGAGTCATCTTTCTGTCCTTTTTTGAGGGGTAAAATTCATGATTCCATTTCTCCTCTGATAATGTGGATAGCACCTTCCAGCACATATGGATGGATTAGCCCATATAGATGAAGCTTCCAGGTCTGTATCAGCTCGGGTTTGCTGTGTTCTATGCCTCAGGTGTATGGTGTCTTCAACAATAGGGTTTTACTGTAAGTTCTGGAGGGTAATCAAGAACATCGGCAATGGTCTATAATGGTGGTCTATGAGACCTCATTGGCCATCAATTAAAAAAATCATATTCCATTTCTGGCACTAGGAATTTTATTTGGTAACATGTGATGGCTAGTGGTTGTCCTGATATAGAGTAACTCCACTTTAACACACACACACACACACATATATATATGTACATTTATTTATTTTAGGAAACATCTATATTAGTAGGTTTACATATGACTTTTTTGAGAGGGTTTTTCTTTTATTTATATTTATCTGTATTCTGTCTTCTACTCTGCCTTCCCACTGCCACTCCAATTTAACCCTTCTTGTTCTAGTATTCCTTTTTAAATTCTTTATACTTGTGCATTCTATCTCTCTTTCCTTGATAGCAGCCACCCATGATCCCTGACCTCTGTGGGTATGCCAAATGAAATACACATATCTCAGGACTCAAAGCAAACAATCACAAATGGGAGAACACACACGATATTTGTGAGTTATCTCACTCAGAATAGCTGTATCCAGTTCCATCCGTTTAGATGCAAATTTCATAATTTCATTTGTGTTAATAGTGGAATATCATTCCATAGGTAAACATATCACATTTTTGTTATCTATTCATCAGTTGAAAGACTTCCAGGCTCTTCCTGTTTCCTAGCTATTGTGAATAAAGCAGCAATAAAAACAAATGAGCAAATATCTCTGTAGAAGATGTGGAGTTCTGTGAACTGGAAGTAAAGTGCCCACCACACAACTGAATTCAAGAAGTAGAGGATATAGTAGTACAATGAAATTCCAGCTTATCAGTTGCAATATCAGGAACAGCATGGCAAAGAAGAATGTGGCAATGAATTTAAGATTATAAAATTTAACAAGAAATCACACTTTAGTTCTCCTCATGTTAGATTCCTCATTTAGTTACCTATGTATTTATGTGTTTATGTGTGTGTGGTATGAGTACATGTACGTTGGTTCTCTCCTTATTCCATGTGGGTCTCAGGCATTGTAGTGTCTCATTAAGTAACCATTATAGCACACAGTGAGATATCTTGCTTGCCCAGATACTTGGTTTTTAAATTCTATCAGGTAAATTTATTGCTGCCACATCTTCATAATAACCTTGGTCACTAAAATTATTTTTGATTTTCTCGGTGGAATTTATTAATGGTAGAGTGAGCACAAAGGCCATGCTAGTATTAAATTTGTTACACATCAACCACAAAATGGGCAATTCACAGACAAAATACGCTGAAATCTGACACTGGTTAGCAGTGTAAAATTGAAGCTTAAAGTTTAGGCTGAAGTTGCCATTTAGTTTAAATGTAGAGGAAAAGGAAGTCTGTGTTGACCCATTAGCCACCCCCTATCCCACATATCTTGGGTTCTCCTCAGCTGCTTTCTCTTCAGCTACCTCTCCTGTCCTGTCTTCAGTAGAACATTCTAGCTCTGTCTTTACAGATTCATCCTTTTGAGGAGAATTATACTTCTTAAATTGCTGTTCATTACCACTAATCTAAGAAATGTATCACACAATGAGGATTAAAAGTCAATATCTTTCTGCAAGACCCTCTGAGCACACAGTACAAGTTGGCTTCTTTTCTTCTTTTTTAAATAAAACTTGACAAGATGATTTTTATATTTATGCCAGAAGAGGTCATCGGATTCCCATTACAGATGGTTGTGAGCCGCCATGTGGTTGCTGGGAATTGAATTCAGGACCTCTGGAAGTGGTCTTAACCATTGAGCCATCTCTCTAGCCCCTGTAACTCTGCCTTTTATCAAGTAATTTTACCTTGGTCAAGTTCCTCAAATTTTCTTTTGCCCTGGATAAACAAGTGGTACTGGGAAAAATAGGATCATTACAAAGTTTTACCATTTGTCTCTCTGGATATTTAATAGCTTTAGATTGTACTGGAAATTCATATCCACTCCAAAAGAATGAAGTTTGGACAACAGAAAACTCAGAAACTCCTTGAGGGGGAACACAGTTTTAATAATAAAAACTTTATATGTATGGGACAGTCACTATGGATGCAATATATTTGTTTGAAATTTAGTTACAGCAGGTATGGTGACCCATGCTTGCAATCTCAGCACTTGGGAAGTGAGGTCTGAGGATCACCATGAGTTTGAAGTCAGTCTGATCTGTATAATAAGTTCTAGGTCAGTCTGAAAAAAAAAGCATCAAAACTCTCTCAAAATCTGTTTGATAATCGTGTCTTTCAATTGTTGTATATATTTGTAAATATTTTGTGTAAATAAATTGTGTAAATGAGACTATGAGAACTAGCTTGCAGCATTTGCTTTTGTTTTTTGTTTTTGTTTGATTATTTATTTTTTCTCAAATCATAATTAATTCACACAGGGGTATAAACACAGAAAGGCAGGACGTGGGGAAGGAGATGACACTGGAGTGTGGGTGTTCAGGGGGAATACAGATATCTTCAGGACATGGTATTGGCTGGGTGAAGGTTCAGGGGACAGGTCACTATGACTCTGCCTATTACTCCCTTGACCTTATCTAAGTTGGTATTGTCTGCCAAGGCTACCTATTTACAAGGTCTATGAATACTCAGGCTGGTAGATTTCCACAAAAGCTGCCTGTTTACAATAGGTTGTAGCCATCTGTTTCAATGTTTTTCCACTGAGACCCAAGACTTGGTGTTAGTATACATGTATGACAGGCTTACTGATGATTTTAAGCCTATGGCTGATTTTAGGCCTTCAGTGTGTAATCAGGGATGCCCCTGACATCTCCTCCCTTCTCTAAGTATAGAAGGGCTGTGGCAATTCTAAACTTGGGAAGGCGGGGATAGAGGCCTGACCTCCAGTAATTGAAGGGGACCTTGTAATGGCTCCGGACCCCCTGTCGTTGTCCAGTGAGGCATGAGGGCCATACCCATCCCGATGTCTTTTTCCTGGAGAGGGGATACTTTTGAAATCAACCCCTGTAGCTTGCAGCATTTATAATGTGAACATAGAAGTAGATGTACTTGCAGCTTTTCTTTTGAGAAGTCCTTTAATTGGCATCAAGAAAGTTGATGTGGATTTGTTAGTTTGAAAGGAAGTCCTATCCACCATACTGACCCACTGAGAAATAGAAATAAACTGAGTGGCTTTATACCGGCTTATTGCTAGTCTGAACACCTTTTAAAAACATAGGAGGCAGCTTTAGATATTTTTAAATAAAGTCAAATTTTAGAATCAGCAAGGGCTAAAACATACTTTCTGTATGGGTTATTAAAAATAATAAATTAACAGCAACAATTTAAACACTCCATTGTTTTAAATTCTAAACGCTGGGCTTATCATCAACTTCAAAAAGCATCTCAGTGGGAAAAAAAGTGAAAATTGATTAATTCCTTGACTTGTCTATATTCATAGAGGAAGTCAGAAGCATGTAGCAATTTTAAAAAATGGGTTACATGGTTTTTTTTTCTAATTTGCGATTAACAAAGACACAACATTCACAGCTTCTGTCAATTCAGTAGTTTTAGATTTTATTCATAATTGAGATCTTGTAATATTTGTCATTTCTGTGCCTGTATTATTTCATTTAACGTAATGTCTGTCTTTCAGGTTCATCCCTGTTGTCAAAATAGATAACATTTTCGTTAAGTTTGAATGTTACTCAATTAAATGTATATTTCAGGTATCGTTTTTCAATCATTAATAATTAGCACATATTGTTAAAAAATGGGTTTCTTATACTATTTTATTACATGTAGAATATATTTTGAACATATTTTCCCCATAACCCATTTTTCTTCTTCTGGTCTTTTTTCTCAGTTAGTTTATTTCCATGTCTTTGTTTGTTTGTCTTAAAGTATAGATTCCCTCATATGAGGTGCAGCACGTATATATCACACTTTCTCTGTCCATCAGTCACCCGTCTTGTACACTAGGGCTGATTTCTTACCCTTATTTTGTAAATAGTGTTACACTGAACAGGGGAGCACAGACTCTTCAACATAATGATCTCATTGGGATATACGCTCTGTCATGCTATTGCTGAGTCATGCCACTTTAATTTTCTTTTTATTTTGTGAGGAACTGCCTTCCTGTTTTCCATAATCATTCTACTAAATCGCATTCCCACCAACAGTGTACAAGTGTTCTCTTTTTCTACAATGCTCACCTTTCATAACTTTAGTAAGAGCCACTTGAACAGGTGTGGTTTTAATTTACATTTCTCCAATGATAAATGATGTTGAATTTTTTCATACATTTTTTTTTGCCCATTTTGTATGTATTCTTTTGTGAAAAATCTGTTCAGGTCCTTTGCACATTTTGAATCAATTTGTTTTCTTACTGAGTTTTATTTTCAAATTTTTGATATTTTGGATACTAAGCCTTATCAGGTTGATGGGTTACAAGTGTTTTTTCCCATTCAGCAGGTATGCTTCTAACTCTATTGATCAGCTCCCTGCCTGTGAAGAATTATTTTGATGTACTTTTTATTTCTACTTTAATCACATGCATTTTTGAATGCATATCTAAAAACTATTCTCTTAATTTTTGAGTAATGTTTACTTGTTCGGGGTAGTTAGGTTTATTTTACTTTACAATTAAAAACATAGTTTTTTTCCTTTTGACTTATTTCCTTGGAGAATATGATGATTAGCAAGGTTATTTGGTCAAAGATAAGTACAGTTTTATGGCTTTTATTAACACATTACTTTTTCCTATAACAATGATTTTCTACAGACATATACATGGTTTTTAAAAGCATATTCTGTGGTTAAAAGCATTCGATGCTCTTTCAGAGGATCTGAGTTTGGTTCCCAGCACCCGTATCAGGTGACTCCCAAATGCTGTAAGCTTAGCAATGCAATCTGAGTTGTTCTGCTGTAGATTTCTCTCATCCCTGGCATACTATTATGGATGTCGTCTATGGAGGATGATTGACTAGTAAGTTATATGACTGAAAACAGAAGTCAGACACTTCTGGTTTATTTGAGAGAAAAGTTTGTTCATTCAAAATTCAAGGGCTTGGGGTGGGGAAATTGTTAATATCAGATACCTTAATCATGAGAAAATATATGTGCCATTGACATCAGCTTGTTTGGAGACTGAAGAAGGTAAGAGCTTTTGAAGTGGTACTCAGGTTCCTGCTGCTTAACCGAAAGAGAGATAAGATCAGATTCGTTAGGAAACAATTTTCAAAACATACTCATCTAGTTTGACTAAATGAAGCTGAATGATGGTAAAGAAGTATATACATTGTATATTTTGAGGCCCATTACTTTAGAATCAGGAAGACAGTTTGCTTACCACTTTGCTTAAGTTACTGAAATTTTATTTTTTGTGTTTTTGCATGTACACATGTATATGTGTATATATGTGTGTGTCTAAGTGCTTATGTCTACACATGTGTATGGAAGCCAGAGAACAACTTCAGGTGCTAGTCCTCAGGAGTTGTTCATCTTAACTTTTTGCAATGGGTACTCTCACTTTTCTGGAGCTCACCATCCTTGGTAGCTGGCTGTCCAGTGAGCCCCAGGTTTCTGCCTGCTTCTGCCTCTTCAATGTTGGAACTACAAGTGCATAGCGTCATGCACAGAATGGGTTTAGGGGATTGAACTCAGATCTTCCTGCCTGGATGAAAACACTTCACCAACACAGTTATGACCCAAGCTCCCTTGTTGAGATTTTTAAGCACTGTTGTTTTCTATATCATCACTCTTAAAGTTACTGTGAATTATTCACATTAATAGCTTCCCAAAGGGAAAAGTAAAACTAAGGGCCCTGCTTCCATCTCCATTTTTCTGGATAGCTTTAGGAAAGTCCCTTGAAACATGTTTCAAGTTCCCATGGTGAAAACAGAAATCAAAGCTCTTGTCTTGTTCCCTGTTGAGTACTTACTGAAATTAGTGTGCTTTAAGGTAGATTTCAATGATTTCAAAGTAAGACCTTACCAGTAAAATCGTTTATTCAACACATTCCATATAAGCACATAGTAAATTATTTTATATGTGATTCGAATACTTTGGTAAATCTATGTTACAGAAATAAAACATTCGTTTTGTGATCACACGGACATTTAAATTGGACTTTTTGTTCAATTTCCCAAGTCAAATGAACCCGATTAGAGTGTTTTAAATGTCTTTTGTAGTTCGTTGGGTAATTAGTGCTGATGGGTATTGATTAAAGGCATAACAATTTAATTCAAATATTTAAAGCCTTTTTAATTCTAAAGGGACTTAATGCCAGTGTGAGCAATGAACTAAACATAGTCCTTTCTTTGTAAGATTTTAGTAGCATCTATTCTTTTAAGTTTAAACACAGTGATTTAAACAGACTTTAGTATATTTCCTAAACAAGGATACCTACTGATCCAATCCTGTGTCTAAGAACAACAGAAAATATATTAAATGAGACTATGATAATTTATTTATATTCAAAATCAAATTTTGTTCAAAAATTCATCATAAAGGTCATCTTACTTTTCTATTAGGGAAATATTTATTAAGAAAATTATGAGAGGTTGGAGAGATGGCTCAGTGGTTAAGAGCACTGGCTGTTCTTCCAGAGGTCCTGAGTTCAGTTCCCAGCACCCACATGGTGGCTCACAACCATCTGTAACTCCAGTTCCAGGGGAGCTAATCCTCTTTTCTGGCCTCCATGGGCACTGCACGAACATAATTCACAGACATAAATGCAGGTGCAAAGATCAAACACATAAGATAAAAATAAAATAAATCTTTATAAAAAGGAAAGTAATGAAAAAATTGTTCAGTACACTGATCACCAGGGAAATGAAACTCAAAATCACGAGATTATTCCATCATTCCACTAAAAATATATGAATAAACAACAAATAAAAAATAAAAGCTATTACCAAAGAATGTAAAGATAGCAAGTACTTATGAGGATGAGGGAAAGGGGAAACTTTACACACTATTTATAAAAATGTAAGTATGGCAATCATTTGGAAATATGGAATATTCCATATTCAATACGGAAAACAACATAGAAGAACTTCAAACAAACCAGAACTACCACATTATTCAGTTATCCACTCCTGAGTATGCATCCAAAGAAAATGAAACCAGTATGTTGGAGAGATATTTGAACTCTCAGATTCATTGCAACAGTACTTACAAAAGCCAAGAGATGGAAATAGCACTCAGATTCATCAATTGAGGAGTGAGCACAGAAAAGGGAGACATAAACAGAATGGAAGTCTGTTCAACCATAGAGAGAATGAAATCCTGTCATTTGCAAAAATGTAGCTATAACTAGAAATCATTATGTTAAATGAAATAAGGCAGACACAGAAAGTCATGTACCACATGTTTTTATTCGTATGTGGAATATAAGAAAATTGTTCCCATGGAGATTGAGAGTAGTGTGGTGGTTGTCTATGTCTGGGGAAACTAGGAGAGGGTAGCATAGGGAATTGCTGAGCAGTGGGCACTAAGTGTTCTGCTTTGTTTTCTTTTTTTTTCTTTTTTGGCTGGGAGTAAAGGCATGCTCCACCACTGACCGGGGCTCTGCTTTGTTTTCTGTTGTGATAAACACAGTGACTTAAAGCAACTTGGGGAGGAAAGGGTTATTTCATCTTTCAGCTTGAAGTTCATTATTGAGGGAAGTCAGGGTAAGAGTTCAAGGCAGAGAGTGGTAGGAAGTAAAGCAGAAACCGTGAAGGAATGCTGCTCACTGGCTTGTTCCCATGGCTTGCTCAGCTTGGTTTTTAAATATAATCCATATATGGGAAGCAGCACCAGCAGTGGGCTGGGCTCTTCCACATCAGTCATTAATCAAGAAAATGCCCACACAGATCTGCCTACAGGCCAGTGTGATAGAGTCATTTTCATAATTGAGGTTTCCTCTTCTCAGATGACTAGCTGGTATCAGGTTGAGAAAAAAAGCTAACCAGCACAGTGACGTAGGAACAAGAATGTCTGATTTGCTTATGCACAGTCAGATGATGATAGATAATAATAATGGGTTGTACATAAGCAAACAAACAAACAAACAAACAAAACTACAGCTGCAACACTTGGGAGAACTGGCCCCACACTTTGACTGGGCAGGCAGCACAGTAGAGTGGGGGATAGGTGAGCCAATTCTGAAGACATGAAAGCAGGAAAACTGGCTGTGTCCCTTGCCTGGGCAAGGCAGGAGGGCTAGTCCTGGTGGCATAGCACAGGATTGCTGGTGGGCTGACCTATGTAGCTTCCACTCAGGTCCAGATCCAGGTTCAGGATTATGGGCAAGCATCGACACACCTGAATGCAGATCCCTCTTTTTTTTGTTTCTGTTTGTTTGTTTGTTTGTTTGTTTGTTTGTTTTCGAGACAGGGTTTCTCTGTGTAGCCCTGGCTGTCCTGGAACTCACTCTGTAGATCAGGCTGGCCTCGAACCCTCAAACTCAGAAATCCACTTGCCTCTGTCTCCCAAGTACTGGGATTAAAGGCATGCGCCACCACTGCCCGGCTCAGATCCCTCTTTTATAACATAGTTTCACATATATTTTTTGTGTGTTTTACCTGCATGTTTGTATGAGCACCATGCACTTGCTTGGTGCTCATGGTGGTTTAAAAAAAAAAAGCATCGGGTACCCTGAAACTGGAGTCACAGATGGTTGTGCACTACTGTGTGGGTGTTGGGAATTGAAGCTGGGTCATCTGCTTTTTCAGAGTAATAAGTGCTTTTTCAGCCACCTCTCTAGCCCCATAATAACCACCATCCTATTCTGTATTTCTTTGAGGTTAACACTTTAGCAACTTCATGTAAGGGAAAACAGATGCTTTTTGTTTTTTTTTGTTTGTTTTGTGTTGTTTTGTTTGTGCCTGAATTATTTGACATCCTGCCCTCCAGTTTTATTTATCTTGTTGTAAATAGCAGAATTTGATTATTTCAAAGGCTGGATAGCATTCTATGCTACAGTACTCCTTTTAAAAATTCAATTACTATTACTGCTATACTGCAATGTTATACAATGGTATAGTAATAGTATATTACTATTTATTATAATAGTAATATGAGAATAATTATATTTCATAGGATGATATACTTACTTTAATAATTAATACTATCAGTATTATTGTTAATTTAATTGGGTCTTATTTCAGTCAACCACTTTTAGCTCAAGACTCTGTATACTTAAAAAAACAATAAGAGTCTGGTTTGTTAAAGGTGTTTTATAAATTATGATTTTTTTGTCAGTGATCACAGGTCTATAACTTCTTTTTGTCTAGTCTCTATTCTAGACAAATACTTAGGTACATTAATCCACACTAAATCAAAGAAAAAAAATCCCTGGAAACTGTAATTGAACTGAAATAAAATGTAAGCAAATTAAATCCGATGGCCTTGCTTCCTGTGACTGCCAGGAAGCTCGCTGTCCATGTACATCCAGTATATATAACTTTTTTTTTTTAGCTCATTCATTGTTCTTTTGGAAACTATTAGTAATGGAAATGTCCTCTTTCACAGGTATCAAGGTTACATCTATACATACCGAGTGTCCCAGACAGAAACAGGTTCTTGGAGTGCTGAGGTACAGCTCTTTTATTTCCTTTTGCTTCTCTGGGTATCAGAAAAGTGCTTGAAATCTAGGTTGGTTTCAAAAAGAAAAGTCATACCATACACTACCAAAATACTAATCATATTTAAATCATTGATGCTCAGTTCTACAGTCTTTGATGGCTCATCTTAGAAAATTTTGGTTCCAGACCTATTTAGCCACCACTGTGTGAAGTAGGATAATTTTGAAAAAAGGAAGAAATTCGAAGGATCATGTGTAACTTACAGTGCCTTTACAAACTTTGATAAAGCATATAATAATAACCTAAAAAATTAATAAAAGAAAGTATACACTAAATGATACAGATGCACAGATTGGTTCTGTTGTGGATAAAAGCAAACAAACTGGGCTTTCTCTTTCCTACAAGTCACTAGTAACCTTTATGAGATCTAATAGGGAAATATACTACAACATGAAATCCTGGGTCATGTCAAATGCATCCAGACTCCATGTGTAGTTCTTCATATAGTCACTTTTGATGGAAGCAATTTGTAAAATAGGTCTACCAACATTTATTAAGAGGATTCATTTCAAGGAGTACAAGGCAATGCAAGTAAAGAAGCTCTTAGCTGTAGAGTCTGACATACAGTGAGCATCCAAAAAATGTGAACTACTGAAAACATCTCAACAATATGATTGTGAAAATCATCTAGTACTAAGTTACCAGGCCCAAGAGTTTGAACAGAGGCTGTTCTGTGTGTGTAGGCAAGATTTTCAAAAGAGCCATAAAAGAGCCTCTGGATAGTGGAAATAGAGACAAGGGAAAATTGTAGTTTTTATTTAATAAAACTATTCTTTGAGAATTTCAAACATATATACACAATGAATTCCTAACTGCTATTGTAGTGGTTTAAACGGATGTTTTAAAGAATCACAGTTCTCTTCTATCTTGGAACTCCCTGGGAAGGGGGTTGCAGAAGGAGAGGAGGAGGTGAGTGGGTTTACTTCTGGGTACCTATCTTAAGTTCAATGAGTAAGATTCCTTTAGTTTTCCTTATGAACTAGGACTTTGAATAACATTTATTCAGAATGAAGGTTTCTTATGGCTTTGAAATATTTGTACACTACTGTGTCAGTCCAAGAAATTATTGAAATCTTTCTACAGAGCAGGGTGCTATAGAACAGCCCATCTTACAAATCAGTTCATGATTCCACAGCTGTGGTTTTCACACTTTGGGCTTTAGTTGGTTTCTGACCTTATAATAGTACATCCTGATAGTGGAAATGCTTCACAATAATCTTTTGAAAACATAGATGTTAATGTCTATCAATAACTTAATAAATCTGTGCGTTTAAAAAATAACAAAGTCTAGACAAAAGTTTAAAAAATGTTTTACAAATTTGTCAGTAAAAAGTAAAGTATAAATTACAAACATTTGAATTGCCAAAACGAATTAGAGTATATTCAAGTACGCTGTTATCTTATTAATTGATTAATTTTATATTTTAAATTTTACCTTTAACTTTCCTGTTTTTAAGCATAGGATTAGCGATGAAACCCAGGGTCTCATGCATTTTAGGCAATTGCTATACCATTCAATAATATCTCCCAATAATTTTGTTTATTTATTGCCATATATTCACTGTATATAATAATGCATTTCATAAGACAAGTTTATAACATCCTTTGATCATGTTCCTTCACAAGATACTGAATTCTTTTCTGGCCATGTTGCTACTTTGTGTCAGGGTAAATAATACAGTGTTACTTTGTGTCAGGATAATTAATACAATGATACTATCCAAGGAAAAATCTGTACCAATTCTAGTGAAAGCTATACTTCTTAAACAAATGTATCACTTCAAATAAATAAGCAATTTGATTTATCATAAAGAATAGCTATGTATAGCTGATGTATATAAATTTGTATATAGGTTGGCAATATATAATCTTTTTCCCTGCAAGACATATCCTTCAGATGAGCAATAGAAAATTTTAATGGAGAGTCTTTGATTTTTTTGACTTAAAAGTTAGTTCTTTGAGAATTTTGTGCAAAATGCTTTGATCATATTTACCCTTGTCCTCCAACTCCCTCCAGATCCATCCTTCCTTCTCTATTCACCCATCTTTGTCTTTTTAAAAATCTGTTACTGCAATTTGTACTACCCAAATATTCTTGGATGCATGGCCTTCTATTAAAGCATGATTTACTTACTAGGGGCTTTTTAATTGGCTTTTCTCCTGGTAGCTATTAATTGCCAATAGTTCTTTGGCTAGAGGTGGGACACTGTGCATCTTTCCTCTCTCCATGCTTGGATTTGGTCCAACTCAGGCTTGCACAAGTCTTGTGTATACTCTTATAACCACCATGAATTCATATATGAAGCAGTTTTGCTGTGTCTGGAAGACATTGTTTCCTTGGAGCCATTCACCACCTTTGGCCCTTACACTCTTTTCATCCGTCTTTCTCAATGATGCCTAAGCCTTGGGAGGAAGGGATGGGATATGGATTCTTGGACACGTTTTAAATTTGTTTTCTTCTGTTTCACAGATAATATCACATCACATTGTTACATATATATAAGCATTTTAAGAAGGAGAGGGCTTATTGAACATAAATATCCTTTATGTTGTCTGATTGGACTCTCACTATTTAATAATATTGTAATTATTTGCACAAGTACAGACAATTGGCATGGATTATCCCAAAATGTGAAAGAGGCAAAACTCTTTTTGTTTTATGAAATGTGAACATTTTTTTTTCTGTCTACAACATTTGCCTTCTTGTTAAGGAGACTATTAAACTAGTGAATATTCTCAGAACTTGTGCTTCCTGGCTGGAAGAAATTTATCCAGACTACATTGAAGACCAGCTGCGATTCAAAACATACCTGTGGATAACTAAGAGATGGCAGTATCGGAAATACACAAATTTGAACAAGAAATGAATTCACTGACAGGATGGTGTTGTCAGTGGTGATCTTTTTGTGTGTGATAAATGTCTTTCCAAAATTTGGTTAGTGGTACTATACTACATTTAGAAAAAAACATTTTAGTTTGCCACACTGTAAGAAAAAGTCATGTCAGTAGTTTTCTGTCTTCTGTGCATAGACCATTAGAAAGCTTGTTAAGCCTAAGATTGAGATTACAATGAACCTTGAATTTATGAATTATACATCACAAATATGCATGTTTTTCATTTTAGGTAGAACACTGCTGAGGATATTAATCCAGTCCTTGGAGACTAAAATTTATGATGAATTGTTGATCATCATTTATTAATGTATAGATTGTCATCAGTGCATTGTCAAAATCGTACTGTTCTCTCCCTGCCAATTTCTGTGCCTTTGGGCCTTTCTGCATAGTTGGTCATCAGGAGATCCTTAGCTAGTAAGCAAATTACTTACTGGCCTAAGCCAAGCATCATAAATTAGGTCAGTCATTTGCTGAAGAAACGTTGCATCTCAAGTTTAAATTGCTTCTATATGTCCAGTGCTATTAGTCTTCTCTGTCAGCATGGATAATCAAGTGTTAACTATTAGTCCCCAAAGAAATGATGCCTTTGTTGAAAATGCTTTTATAAACCACAAAAATTTAGTCTAAATGAAGTGTGGTTTTGAAATGGTTCCACTCTTGGTAAATATGTTTTTCCTCTGGCTGGTGACCTCAGCTTCATTAGAAACTTCTTGGTCTATTCCTAGTCTGAAAGGAATGCAGAGACAACTCTGCTGCTTCCGATCATCTGTGTGATAGCATACTTGCTTATTAATTTACTTTCTGTAAGATGATTCGTTTACATGTTTGTGGCTGTGGAATAAAAACAATAGAAAGAGTATATATGTATCTACCAGTCCGAGAGGCAATAATGAAGGCAAGAGATTGGAAAGTGTTTGGAAAGATTGAGAAATGCCCTAAGAAAGACTTAAGGAAGTATTTTGTACCCATTGCTCGCTTTTGCAGTTTTCAAAGTCTACCTTGGAGCAAAAGAGCTACTCACAAGCATGACCTCTGCAAGAATGGCCATGTTACTTTTAGATGTGGCCTCAACAGAAAGGAAGGTCTTCAGATTCTATGGATAGAGATGGGTGGGAGACTGTTTTCTATCTGTTGAGAGTGGGCAGTAATTTACGGTGAACAAGAACATCTACAGGGTTTGTACTGGAAAAGTCCTTGCTCCAAAGTAGGCAATGACTGAGACTAGCCTTGGATAGCCTGTTATCTCTAGTTTATGGTCTAGTTGACAGAAGTCTGTATGCCACGCTTCATGTTTTCTCATTAAATGCTAAAAACCAAGCAGTTCCCTTCTCAAAAACCTTCCAGATGGAATATCTGAAAAACAACTTTCTAAAAAATATAATAGAAAAAAAAACCAAGAGTAGTCATTGTTCAGTTGCTCATAGAAATACTATTTTATTTTATGTAAAATGACAGTTTGGAGCTGGTGTCTAATGCTTGGCTCAAAAGCTTTGTGGGGAGTGTTGATTTCAGGCAGTGTCTTTGTGAGAGCGCAGATGTCAGGGAAAGAATACACCTCTGGCAGCCACCTGCAAATGTGATCTCTTTAAAAACTAACAAATATATAAACAAAGGTGACCTTCTATAGCCTTTCATTTTCATGTCACAGAGGAAATCTTGTCATGGCTTAGCTCCAACTGTGAGAACAGTTGGGGAAAAGAACACAAAATTTACACGAAGGATGAGTTAGTATGGCTTATGATGTAGAAACGTATAAGTGATAGCCAGTCATGCATTTACATGTATCATAATGGTCAGTTTTTAATTTTCTGTGTATTTTATATTGTGAAACATTGATAGGTGATAGGTTGTTAGTTGGTGTTTTGGTTGCTCGGGCTTTTTATTAATGACCTGTAGAATCTGTCCTTTTTTTTATGTTTAACTGCATCCCCTCTGTTACTGAATTCATTGTGGGTAATGGCCTGTACACCCTTAGAGGTTCGGGATGCATGATGGGTACCAGTCAGGAAGGGCAGGGCTGTGAGCAAGAGCTTGTAGGAACTAATACTACCCTTGGGAGAGCTGAAATGACAGCTCATTAGCTCCTCTTGCAGGGAAATGCAGCCAAGCAAAGTAAGCTCTTCTGGATGTTGTTTTGCTTTCTTCCTTATGTTTTCAAATATTTGAGCAAGTTGCACAAATGTTACCTCTCAGCATCCTTCTCACATCTTATAGTTCTTTTTTTTTAAGCACTAGGAGGCAAATAAATAATGGTTTTGGTCTTTTATTTTCCAGACAGCACCCGGGGTACATAAAAGATTTTTCCGGAAAGTAAAAAATCTCATTTCAGCGTTTCAGAAACCAGATCAAGGCATTGTAACACCTCTGCAGTATCCAGTTGAAAAGTCTTCGGCTAGGAGTTCACAAAGTACCACAGGTGTGCCTAGCTGCCCAGGTTTGAAAGTGGTATGGAGTGTCGGGTTCAGGGTGTGTGGGTCAAATTATTCATAACCACATCATAAACAGGAAGACTCATAAGAAAAATGCAACAAGGAGGTAGCTGGAGCCAGCCAATCAGGTGAGAGGTAATGACACAAAGGGACCATAAGATGCTCTAACACATTTTTTTTCGTAAAACGGTAGAACTATAGGAAGTGTGATTCCAGGATAGTTTAATCTCTTTATTTCTAGCTTATTGTCCCTATTCCCTTTTGTAGACAGTAAATACCATTTTACTTCAGTAACTCATGCATGTACTAGCTTGTGCTAGCTTAGGTCCTGTGATTCTGACTTCTGAACTGATGATGTTTGAATGAATGAATGAATGAATTTTTTTTTTACTGTAGCAAAGGAATTCAAATGAGCAAACTTGGGTGTTTTACTAGCATGCATGACCCTCTTGAGCAAAGCTATTTTTAGTGAATGTCTTGAGCTCAGGAGTGAACACACCAGCCAACTGATGTCTCTGTTGTTCTTTTATGAAAAAGGGTTAGTGTTTTGTTTTGAATGAGAAGATGTGCCATGACTGATGCAGTTTAATATTTATGATAAAATGAGACTTTATAATTTTGAGGACAAGGAACCACGCTCAGGCATAAGTTGATAATTAGACTCAAATGTGAATTGAATTAATGAATAACTAGCCTTTGAAATAAAAATGTAAATAGAACTCCAATTTAGACTGCAGCTAACTTTTCCTTCCCATCCAGTACGCTATCCTTATGGCTGAATTTTAAACAATAGCTGCTTGAGGCATAGCATTAGGTTCAATATTACAAATTTGAGTTAAACTATTATTTTAATACTGAACGACTTTGTCCTGATGTTTGCTATTCTTTTTCTTTAGGGAGAAGAGATTCTGATATCTGCCTGAAAGCGCCGTGAAGAAGAGTAACTCACTCTGTACTTTATTTTCAATAATTTAAGTATGTGCCAAGTCTTGTATAGTGTAGATAATACAATTCAGCGAGCTGCAAATGCCTTTTAAACATGACTCTAGTCCTGTAATAGCATCTCGCCTGATGTCAAACCTGCAAGTGGACGTGGTAGATAACAAGTGCTTTAAAGTGCGGATTGGAAAACCGAATCCCTTAGGGTATTTTTAGTTGCCGTATTTACAAATGAGAAACAATTTAAAAGCACAATGAAGACTTTACAGAAGATTAATGTTGATTCTTGCCAAGTGTAAATAAAAATAATCTCTTTTTTTGGTCAAAAGCGGCATTTTTGTGACTTATTTCATAGCTATTGATTTGCAAGCATCTTGCTTGACTTCATGGTAGCAAGGTGGTTGGTGTGCAGATATAATAGCTGTGGTGCCTGAGGCTTCTTTTGGGATTTATGAAGGTGTGTGCTAAAAGAAGTACTAGATAAAGAGAAAAGACTATTTGTTTAAATTTGAAATCGACCTTCTTGCCTAGAGTTCTTCTGCTAATACAGTTAAATCTTTGGACTAGTGGGGCGTGGTAGGGCAATGCTCTTCATTCCAGCACTTGAGAGACGAAAGCTGGGCGATCAGGAGTTTAATATCATTTGGCTACAGGACACCCTTCTTCAAAAACAAAATAACCCTCAGACCAAACTGGAATTTACAAGCCTATGTTTTCAAATAGATTCTAAATGTTTATTGTACTTGATACTACAGGTTTTGAAATTATGTTAAGAGATTTGACTAAATGATGCAATGAATTCCTTTTTTCGAATATCTGTGCCCTAGTTGTTTCGACTGCAAGCAGAAATATATTTGGAAGGGAACTCCTGTGGCTGAATCTCCTGATCAACTGATTCGTAATTAGGCAACCCCACAAAGGCTTGTGGTTTCATTAATTTTCAGCAATTCTGAGTCATGGAAGCCTAAGAGTTGGACTGTAGGCAGTGTTGTCTTCTCACATTTATATTTCCATGGCCTTTGTGATTGATAGTATGCCAAGTTGCTTCAGGGCTCACAGAATTCACTCACTCAAAGAACATAATAGGGCACTGGGGGCAGAGAAGTAGAAACACCTGTTTCATGCCTTCAGGCAGTGTACTGTCCTTTTGGCCAGGAAAACAGTAAAGGTAAAAACAATAAAAAGAAAATTTTAGAGACAACAATAACAATACAAGTTGATTCATATGTAAGTGAAGTTTCCAATATGTAGGTACATTTGAATTTCGTGGCTGGATGAATCAGCATCAGTACTCTGGTCCAAAATCCATAGGAAAACTAATAAATTAGAACTCTGAGCTTTCCTCGAACGTTGTGAGCTTGGTTAAGAATGCATGAACTGCTAAGAGACAGGGCTAGTTATGCATCCGGAGCATTTGACATGGATGCTTTGAGTGTGCAAAGATGGAGTATGGTGACAATTACTCACTGGGGGCAGCTTGCTACTTATTGAAATAACAGCATCCATTAACTTGCAAGGAAGTTAAAGAGTTTACTTTTAAGATAAAACAGAATACATATGTTTAAATACTTTATTTCAAGACAGGATGTCCTGTAGTCCAGGCTGATCTCCAGCTTGGTGTGTAACTGGGGATGACCTTCATGTTCAGATCCTTCTGTTTTTGCCTCCTGAATGCTTATATTATAGGCGTGTGTCACCATACCTGATTTGTACAGCACCATGGCTTTAACCCAGAGACAAGCATTTTACCAACCAAATTACATCCTCAGCCCCTAAAATATTTTTAAAATGATTTAGTTTGAATTTAGATTTCAATGTGTGTTTTTAACTCTCTGAGATCTGTTCACTCTGGAATAACTAAATATATGAGTGATATTTAAGTGTTGTTTTATAAGACTGTTTTCAAAATGCTTTCTGAAAACATTAGTGGCCTTCGCCTTTTAATAAAGTATTTGAAAATTTTACTTATAGAGTTCGTTTTTAAATATTCACTTCAAACATAGAGACAGTCTCATGTATGTAGTGAGTTCCAGGTCAGGCAGGTCTACATGGAGAGACCCTTTCCTGTCTCAAAACAAACAAACAAACAAACAAATGGATAACAAAATACAGAGACAGTTGCTGTTAATAAATTAAAGCCGAAGAAGATTATCT
Source organism: Grammomys surdaster (assembly GCF_004785775.1). NCBI lineage: Eukaryota > Metazoa > Chordata > Mammalia > Rodentia > Muridae > Grammomys > Grammomys surdaster. Next base: position 6,127,968 of record NW_021604562.1, on the reverse strand, counting down.
TACTTTATTGGAATGAATCCCTGGGAAAGTTAAGAACTTTTTTGATTTTACTAGGTCAAACTTTCCAGTCCACGTGTCTCCATCCATCTCCTCTGGTTGGATTTAACTCATCAAGTTGATTCCATTTCTTTTCTTTTCTAACACCAGTAACTTTATCTCCCAGTATGTAATGGGGTGCACTTTTACAGAAAGATCATATCCTTGTTACATCTACAGTACTGTGGTAGCCAGGATACAGGATATACCTTTAAGAAGTCAAGTCAAAGTAAAAAAAAAAAAAAAAAAAGAAAGAAAGAAAGAAAGAAAAGAAGAAGCACATGATGAATTAAAATGAGGATATGAGTGCTCCTAGATATGGCTGAGGAGAAGCTATTTTTCTTTTTTTTAGATATAAGCTGCAGTACAGCCAGAGGCATCTGGAAGGGCCCTGGCTGAACAAGGTGATGAGAGGAGAGACAGAGAGTCAGGGGAGCAAGAGAGGAAAAAGAGAGAGAGAGAACAGAACCAAGAGGTCAAAAATGCCAAGATCAAGCCAGCTAGGAGCCAAAACACCAGGAGAGCCCGGGAGAGCATGGCCAAAATGGCTGAGGTTATATAGAAAAGCGAGGCTGAGGGATGGGAAATCCAACCCCTGGGCTAGAGAGGTTTATGGTGGGGGTGGGGTGAGAAGTGTCTGGAGGAGCCACTGATACTGAGTGAAACTTGTCCCAGGGTTCTTTGGGACATGACACGGGCATGTCCAAGAATATATGTCTTTTTAAAAAGTGTGTCAGCAAGCTCATAACACATATGACAGCTTATCAAATACTTGTTCCTTTCTTCAGAAATTTGTTCTTAGAAGCATAAGGTCAGTAGGAAGACAAGCTTAGGTAATTGTCTGGCTGTGACAGGCAAGGAGCCTTGTTTCAGTTCCCAAGTAGAATAAATCTACCATGAATATGTCGGATGAAGCCATCTGGTATAAATAAAGGGCTGAATGGAAGGTATTCTTTCCCAGATAGAATGGATAATTTGAAAATGTGAGCAACATTTTAAAGCTGTTATGAATGTTATGACATTAGGCTATGTTTTATTTGATTCACTTTATTGAGCTCAGAACCCAAAATCTATTAATAATAAAACCGACATTTGCCCTTGAGTGTTTCAAGGTTACATGAAAACTGGTTTTCTGGTTAGGGTGCTATAAATTCGACGGAGTCACCTGTGTTTGCCCTTGCAGGAAATGGGATCTTTGTATTTTTCAGTTTTCAGTAAGGGGTGAAGTTAAACTATCCTAGTTTGGAGACTTTCATAATTTGAGATCACTGGCCAAATTTCTAGTAAAAGGCTGAATTCTTAGAAGGTCATTTGAATTTTTAGTGTGTCTGTGTATGTTGTGTATGTATTGTATGTGTATTCCCCTTCTCGTGTGCATAGTTGTGAATGGCACAGGACAACCTCAAATATCCTTTCTTAGGCACTGTCCATCTGTATTTTTCTGGAGACATGCTCTCTTTCTGGGCTGGAGCTCACCAAGTAGGCTATGATGGCTGTCCAGGGAGCCCCAGGAATCTTCTTGTCCTTGCTTCACTAGTACTGGGCTTATATGTATGTGCTTTCAAACAAAACAAAACAAAACAAAACAAAACAAAACAAAACAAAACAAAACAAAACA
>NW_021604562.1:6096188-6126304 GCF_004785775.1 Grammomys surdaster | reverse complement strand
CAAAACAAAACAAAACAAAACAAAACAAAACAAAACAAAACAAAACACAACACAACAAAACACAACAAAACACAACAAAACAAAACATCAAACAAAAACAATCAAGTAATTTTGTTAATTAATGAATTTTGAGTATATTCCCCCTCCCTTCCCAAGTCTTCTCATAACCACTCTGCATCAGCCTCTCTACTCCCATTCCTCCTATCCACTGAGGAGATTTTTTTTGTCCATTTTTCTTTCCCCATCTAGTCCAGTGCTGTGTTGCCAAGCTAGGCTTGGGAGTGGGTCCCACTTTGAATTCCTGGCTTCTCATGCTTATGCCGCAAACATGTCACTGACAGAACTATTGCTCTTGCCCCTCCTTTTGTTTTTATAAAAGAACATGTTTTGATGTAACAAATGTGACAAATTGGATAGATAGAACCCATTAACCTATTAACATAGAGAATCCTCCCCCCCCAACACACACCTTGATGACTCTACCCAATTCCTGACATTTGTTTGCCTTCTCACAAGACGATAGGTGGCGATGGCATATTTGATAGTGAAATTTGGTATTTTCTTTTCATCTTTGTCACTTATAGTCTGTGTGATCTTAGTAGCTAAGTCAGTCTGATACCTTTATGACATCTGCCAAGAAGGAATAATTAAATCTTAGTCATACCTCTGGGTTATTGAAGCACTAGAATTCCATGAGTTTAATGTAGTAATAGTACAAAATGTGTGTGTGCATATTCAAATATTAAAGGTAAAGATGAACAGGGAAGAAACACAGACAAACTTTTGTTAAAAGTAGGGCTCCTGCCATTTTTTTAAAATACAACAGCCAGATAGAATGCACAATTAAAAAAAAAATCCTCAGGTGAAAGTAAAAGCTTTCCTCCTTTGTATTAAGACAAGGGTATCTTCTGCTTCCTAAGTCATTTTCTCTACGTGTGTATGTTAGGCTCATAGTGGGTCCCCAAAATGCCAGTGCTACTGACAATGTCTAAATTACAGTCTGGGCTCAGCTTAGGTTGGACTGTGGTTAAGCAGAAGGATTAGTGGCTGATAAACAGAAGCCTAAGATCAGCATTCCGTAGAAACTAGCGAAGTGTGGGTTTCTGTTGGTCTGGAGGAACCCCTACTTCCTTTAATTTGCCCATACAGCTGGCTAGCTCTGGCAGCAGGGTATCTAGTTCCCATACTAGCCAATCCCCAACCCCTAGCTCTTCTGGTTCACATTCTCCTCCATCTACTCTAACATCCAGGCTCCTTCTCACTGCAACACCCATCTATTAAAAAAAAAAAAAAAAAAGAAAGAAACCTGTAAGGCTTTCTCTGCCCTTTGCTATTCTCTCTGTCTTTCAAGAGACAGCTATGGCAGCCACCCAGGGAGTGGTCCAGTTTGGTTGTTCCACTGCTCTCTTGCTTAGAGTTTACATTGTATATGTGATGTCCTATATATGTATGTGAATATATATATATATATATGTACATATAAATCTAATGCCATATATGACAGTGATAGTTTATATAGAACCAACCAGCAGAAATAGGAGGAGGGCATTTTGAAGTGTTGTAAATGAAAAATTTCAGTAAGGAATGTTATATAGTCACATGGATGCCATTACTATTAAGTCAAACATCCGAAGTCCTATTGGCAGATTTCCCAGTTTCATTTACAAATGTCTCTGTATGAAAAGTAAGTAAAAAATGTTAATTGTCAAAACCTGTGGTATAGGGCCTGTGGAGCTGTTGTTTCTTTGTATAGTCTGTCATGATTGTCACTCCTGCCTCCAAACATCCTATATTTTTGGGAATGCATTAAGATATCATGGTCTTCTAGCTCTCCATCACCAGGTTATATATTTTTTTAATTTAATTTTTCTTTATTTCCGAGGAAGGCACCAGAAAAAGAGAGCAAGCCTTTTAAAACGTCATAACCTAGAGGCATTTAATTCACTGCAGCCACTCTTGTTTGTTTATTACGTGATCATTTGTGCATTTGTGTCACTGATCCTATTTGTATGAAAAATAAAAATGAAGGGACTTCTGCCTAGGATTAGTGCTTTTCTGATTTCCGCACTTACATTTTTTTTTTTTTTTTGGTTTTTCGAGACAGGGTTTCTCTGTTTAGCCCTAGCTGTCCTGGAACTCACTCTGTAGACCAGGCTGGCCTCGTGGCCTTTACTGTTCCCTGTCAAGGAGCCCCCTTTCCTATCTCAATTGAGCAGATTGACATCGGGATGCAGTTTGGCGCGTGAAATAAAATGGGACACGACCTTCATTTGCAATTTTATTTTTTAAAAATGAAATATTCAAAGTACTTTTCTTTCAAATATTGACACAGAATGTTTAACTTTAAATATTTACAGCATGTTGTTGTGATGCTCTTGTAGAAAAAAAATGCATGCTTCCGGCCTGAAAGCCAGAGCAAAATGCAAAAGACCATGGAACTGCAGCCAGAGAACATGAACCTGTACAGTATCCAGTCACTTTTCAGCACAGGAGAGCAGAAATACAAAATTGGAACCTATTGTTTCCTAGCAACACGGCTCAGGCCATTATAACACAATTTTCAGTATGATTAGAACCTCTAACTGTTGTTACATAGAAACTGAAAATCTTGGCATACACTGTAAACATCTTTACTTTTCATGAGAAAGGAAGCAGCTAAAAAGAGTCCTTTTCTGAACAGAAAGGCTGGACTTCTCCTTTTCACCGTTTCTCTTACTGATGTTTTTGCCAGAAGAACAGTAAAGATTTTAGACACTGTCATGATTCATACACGTAAAATATTTTTCAAGGACACAATCTGATATACTAACATTTATTTAAGAGGTTAAAGTCCACCACTAAATCTAAGGAAAGATTTTTTAACTGCCAAACACATTTCCTTTGACAAATAATGTAAGATGACAACTGCCAAGACAAAATCCACAGCAAGTTTAACTCTAAGTATGTTCAATTACTGTTTAGGAAGCGATTTCTTCTTACACACGGTAGTATATTTGGTCCTTAACAGCTTTCACACAAAGGACACACTGAAATAAGCACTGTTTTGTGGTTGAATAATTACTGGTTTTTTTTTTGTTGTTTTGTTTTTCCACTTTTTTTTTCTGTTTTTGTTCTTTTGCTCTTTTTTTGTTTGTTTTCTTTTCTTTGCAGAATAGAGAACCTTACAGAAGGCTGTGGAAGAGCAGTCTGAGATCCGAAGTATTAGGCAGGTTGCTATGTATATGTGAATTCCTCCAAGTAAACAAGATTGGTGCATCTGATCTATAGCCACATGTTTCTCTACAAGCTAGAGTACACTCCATTCTCTCCAATTTTTCTTGATATGTGATTCTGCTTTTCATCGCAATTGAACTAAATTGCCCTTAACATAAACAAATCTGCAGAAATGCAAAAGCTTTGCCTGGACTCTCTGGTAAAGTTACTAAGGGAACAGGTCTAGTGGGAAAGGAAGAGAAAAAGGAAATGCAGAACTAAGTGATGGAAACTAAACTTCTAAGGAAAGTTGGAATGGAATGGTTATACCTCTCTATGTAGGTAGTATGTGAATTCCAAATTATACATTGTCAAGTGTTCATATATTTGGCTATGTTGTATATATTATTTCATATATATGCAGTCGTCTATATATTATAGAGCTCCTAGGTGGCTTGAGAATAAATGTCATCCTTATTTTATACATTACTTTGCTGGATTAAAAAATAAAACATATACTTATTTCTATGGCAAGTGTTCTGGTGAAAGAATGAATTGAGCTGTATTTCTCTTTCCATCCAAAGTCGTGCTTCTAATCAACAGCAATTGGAAAGGCAACTAAAGATGACTGTATTTAAATACCTTTTAAACTTTTTGAACTTGTCAGCTCATTTGGAGCGCAATAGTAAAACAAGTTAAAACGAAAAACACACCAATGAAATGGGTCTAAGGAAAAGAAGCAATCACAGAGTATTTCCTGTATCCCTCCCAGAACGTCCCTCACAGGAGCATCAAATCCTATTGTCTCACTTTAACCTGCATGAGTGGTACGTAGCTGTGTCGTGTGAGCCACCTGCCTTTTGCGTGTGAGAAATTTCATGCATTTTTTTCCCTTCAAAGCTGCACTGTCATCAGGAAATGCAAATGATTTGTCCTCTCATTTAAACTTCAGAACTAAAACTCAGTGAAAGCATCCTTTCTACTCTGCCAACAGGAAGCAATATACCTGATATTTCCATGTTCTTTTTATGAAATGCCAAAATGTTTCTCTTAGATTTGCAACTTGTTAGTGCTAAAAACCTTTTGGTTTTTCTTTTCCTCCTCAAAACTTTAGGAGTTGTAAAGAGAACAATAATATTTCAAGGCAGTATTAAAACCACAGTTGTAAGTGATAAAAAGTGCATTTCCTGAATATAATACAAATATAACTTTAGGTAACCAAAGGCACAAACTAACTAAATACATATTACAAACTAGAATTGCACAGTTCAAGGTAATTACTATGAAGGAATAGCTCCAAATAGTTCTTCCTAATGGATATTTAAATCGGTTTTGAAAATGATACATCACTAGTGAGTTGCAAGAGAGCGCAATCACTTAAAATAGAAGCAAAATAGACTCCAAGATTGACACATTGGGTTAGTGATACAAATACACCACATTTAAGAGTGCACTTTTATGTACAGTTAACAATTATTTTCCCATTGACTTAAAAGAATGTCAGAGGTTCTAGGAACTTAAGACCTATTTTTAGGTTGGTGTGGAGGTATTCAAATTTTCAACATGTTTTCGAAACTTGTTAGTATTCCACTGTGAATACTGTTCTGATGACCCAAGCCTGATTTTGGAAAAAAAAAAACAACCCTATACTGGGATTTTAGTCTGGATTAGCAATATCTGGAGCTGGTGTGCTTCCAATTACAAAGCTAAATGATGAGTTCATCATGGTTTCCCTCTCTCTCTCTCTCTCTCTCTCTCTCTCTCTCTCTCTCTCTCTCCCTCTCTCTTTCTGTTTCTCTCTCTCTCTCTTCCTCCCCCGTTCTCACCACATGTATGTGATGATCTGAACCTGAAGGTTTTAAGAATGAAATATTTCAATACACCCTCCTCTAATATTTTCTGGGGTCCCTCTCCCTCATTGTTTGTATAATGAGAGTCAGATTCTTAAAACAAAAATCTTAATATGAGCCTGGATTCTGACTTTGTATATTTCCAAGGCAACTGTCATTACAACCCAGGACAATGACCCCATATTGTACTTAGGAAGTAGCTGGAAAGAATTTAAATAAACAGTCTATCATAAATTCTCCTCCATAGATAGCAAATGTTCATCAGGTGATGCGAGGGTAGAAGCTGGCTCCTGGGAATTTTCTACTGGACCCACTGTGCTGTCATGAATTTTCATTTGCAGCAACTCGCAATTACACAGCATTTTATAAACTGCCTCTTTGTCAATGGGCACAAATCTCTCAGCTCACCAAGTGGCTTCTTTTACTGCAGGATTCATAAAAGATTGAGAAAACTGCAGCAGATATTAATATTAACCCTGACATTTCTCTAAATTTTGAGCAATTATGAAACAAACAACCCTTCCTGAAAATAGCTATTTTCCTAGGTGGAAAAATTATTAAAAAAAAAACGTAGATTAAAGACAGAGAACTAAAATAACCACATAAATTACATTGGTGAAAAACTAGTCTGCCCCTCGGTAATAGATGAAATGCTTTAAGTTGGAAAGGATTCACTTAATTCAATTTTCTGCATATGGCTGGGAGATTCAATACAAAATTGTACATTTGAAAGATGACTCTAAGTGGGAGGAAATGATGAGGCAGCAACTATTGTTATGTTGGCTTTCATCTCATTTTCACTGTAATGCAAGGTCTATTGTTTCTAAGGTTTTGGCTCTTAGGAATTTCTGCAGCAGTAGTTAATTTGTTTCTCAGCATCACAGGCACATAGACCTGTTAAAGCCTCTTTTCTTGTATCAGAACCATCCATTTTAGTATATTACCTTTCATGTGCACAAACCATTGGATTAGTGTATAAATACTGAATTACTAATGTGAAACTATGACCAAAGCACATCCTATATATAAATGAGAAATTCCTACCCAGGTTAATAAAAGCTATGTTTACATGATGCCAATACAGCTGGGCAAATGGAGAAAAAATTGAGTCAAAACAGATTATGTGAGAGAGGTCACATCGACCAGCTGCTTTGGTATCACATACACACAAGCAAATCAGCGGCTCTTCAGCCTGCTTACTGCACCCACAGCAAGGTATGGTAGACTGAAGCCACCACACGCCAAAACACAGCACAACGACATGGCATTTACTTTTTAACAGGCAAGGAGGAAAAATCAGGAAAGGAGGGAAAACAGTTTCTGACTCCAGGAGATGGTGCTTGATATTTTCTATTTCCTTTTAAGTTTCCTAGAACAGATCTGGACAATGTAAGGGGGCTGGCAGTCTTTTGAGATGCAAGGTTTAGATACTATTGCACCATATTCTTTTTTTTTTAAGTAGCCTTTAAGTTCTGCCAACAATTAGATGTGAAACTTGGTGTCACAATAGAAATTGAGAGCCTTGGGTTCTTTTTATGTAGTTGAACATATGCATGGCTCAACAAATTGAAAGTGGTGCTTTCTGAAAACATTTGTGTTAGCTGTTTGAATTCAGCTTGTGTTCTTTTGAATACTGCCACACAAGAACTAAAAATCTCTGTCATTTCTTAAAGAGTTTAAACAAACAATATTAAAATACCATCTTCTGTCACATTGAAAGGCAGTTGGATATGTTTTTCCTCCATATTTACATATACAGAGTTCTGATCTAGAAAACCAATACAATAAACCTTTTTTTGTTTTGTTTTGTTTTGTTTTAAAAACAGGCAGTCTTTGGTGACGCAAAGGCAGAGATTTCTTTTGTTACCTCCTGCCTATTTCACTCTGTCTCATGAAGTGAATATTGTTGGCACTGTCTGAAAGTTCTAAATACTGCTCAACAGACAAAACAAAATACCCATCATACCCCTGCACCCTCCCGGTGCCCAAAAGCTGCTGCTTTTCCCCCTCTGTCCATACCCGAGTCCCTTCTTCCCCTTCCTGTAGCCTCCTCTGCTCCTGAGTCCAGGCCTGGGCCACCGCGCGCTGTCTGGCCATCTCCAACACGTGGTTCTTCTCCTCTTCGACAGTCGTTCCGTACCGGATATTGAAGCACAGAGCTCCGTGCTGGAGTTGAATATCTGCAAACCGTCTAGTCCTCCCATTCAACACTGAAGTCATCTGAGACACAGTGACATTAACACCATTTTCCAGAATCCGCCTCCCCCCAGTGTTACCAATGAGCACAAGGTCTTCCTCCAGAGACCCGAGCTTAATGAAGTAGTGAGTGTCCCTCCCTTCTATGGTAAAATGCAGGTTTTCCAGGTAATGAGCATTGTTGAGAATGGCAGCAAGACGCCTGCTATCTTCATTGGCTACTCCTATAATATCAGCTGTCACTATGCCCTCCTTGATGGCAAATTTTATACCCTTGCCAAAGACAGAAGGGACAGCAGCAAACCTCGGCTGTTTCCCTCCTTCAAGGCACCGCCCCTCGTTGTACTGAGGAGTCATAGGAAGCTGATCCAAGGAAATGAAATTCCTGAGCTGTTTCTGGAGCTCACACTGAATGCCCAGGATCATCTAGGAAAGAAGGCACAGGGCAAAGGCAGCACAGGGTTAGATAACTGCTGTATGCCTGGTGATTACTGGAAAGCAAAGACTGGTGAGGCATGATCCCTTTTCTAAAGTTGTCATTTAGTCATTATTTAAAAAAAAATGTGGACTATCTACATCAAAGATTGGGAAAACAGGTACCGATTTCTCAGTTTCTTTTTGTTGCGTGTAAGAATAATAAGTTCAAACACGGTAGCCCACAATTTCACAGCTACAAGGAACTTTGTGGGTTTTTTTTTCTTTTCAGCACTTACTTGTGTTAGCCAGTTTCTGAAAAAAATTCCCATTCAACATGAATATATTTTATGTTGATCAAATCCACTCCTGACTCCTCACTTCCAACTTCTCCCAGGTACTTCCCCCCATATCGTATTCCCAACGGTGTATCCTCTTACATTTGTATATTGTACCGAGTCCGATTGGTCCAAATGGTGCTGCTCACATGCATGAAGGTATAGGGCCATCCACTGTAGGATGGACAATTCACCACAGGCTCTACCCTTGAGAAAAACTGCCCCCTCTGTAGTCATTGAAAGCCTATAGCTTCTCAACTAGGATTGGGGCTTTGTGAGTCCCACCGCAACGCTGGAACAATGACTAGATTGAGCTTGTGTACGTCTGGTGTAGACAACCAGAGTCGTTGAGAGTTTGACTATAACTGCCTGTCATGTCCAGAATACACAGTTTTTGCAGCAGTCCCTGTAACCTCTGCTTCTTATGATCTTTGTGCCCTTTCTTCTGTGATGTTCCTTGACTTTTGGAGGGAGAGGCATAGAAGAAACTTTAAATAGGTCTGCTCCTTCAAAACATAGATCTTATATTCAACAAGTAATAACTAGATGTTATTATTGCACATAGTGATACATTATGCACTTTGAGATTGCAAAAAAAATGTATAAAGCATAGTTCCTGCTCTTAATTACCTATGGTCTTATAAATAACTGAAAAAACCCTGAAAAATATGAAAGACACATGCTGATCTTTTTACATATACTTAACATATTTTTCTTACTTGGGCAACTTTCAAACTTGCTAGCAAACAAAAAGAAAAGACTAATAACCTTCCTAGTATCCAATAAATTTTTAAAACATTTTAAAAGTTGTTTATTGACAGTTTTTAAAAATTACTTTTAGTTATAAAAAACTACATATATATCATAAATACTTAGAAATAGCTCTACAATATCTATCTACTTAGAATTTTCTTTCCTATATAATTTTGACCTAAATGTCATTTCTCTACCCAAATTTCAGTTTTGTCTTCTTACTTCCTTTTCCTTTCTATTTGTATCCCTTAGTCCTTCTCTGCCAACACCTCCTTGTTTCAGTGTTCATAGTTCTCCAAGACTTTATCACTACAAAATGTAATATCTTTGTTTATTATACCTGTATATGTTTTTCTTTATCAAAACAGTTTTATTATGTTGTTTTCATGTTCCTAAGGCACAATTCTTGAAATCAGTTGGCAGTTTGAAGTCTTAGTACAGTTTTTCTTTAGAATCTATTATTACTGTTGCTAGCTGATTTTAGAATGTAAGATATTCAACTCCCTTGTGCTGCCTTCAGTAATCTACTAGTTTCTCCCTTCAAAGCTACTTTCCTGATCTTTTCCTTACAGATGGCTCCTCATACATCATTCAAAAAATCTCCCAAAGAAATAATCTTTTTTTTTCATTAGATGATATTCTTTTTTTTTTTTTTTGCCAAAATTTGTACTAACCTTTCCAGGATCCCACTCTTGGGTTTTTGTCTGAAGCTGAAGAAGCTCATAGGTTAATTCCATGTTTTCTAGTTCTGGTTTGGGAAATCCAGGTAGTACATTATGCAACTGGAAACCAAAGAGCTCCAGCCAACTGCCAATGTCTGTGAGACACAAAATTTAAAAGAAAAAAAAAACAATGACATTCAAAAGGCACTTTTCAATTTGAAAGATATGCTTCTGCTGTCAATGTTTAGTCCATGGGAAGGTAAAGTGAGCATTCTTCTTATTTGATTCTCTCCAAAGCAATATCCATTCCCCTATGTAGGGAAATCTATTGACTTGTGGGCAATCCCAGGAATAGGCTCAGTTCACTGTAGTGAAACTCATAATATGGTACTGCTTTTAAGACCACCTGGATTGTGACCCTGGCTTTATTCCATGCAACACAATCCTGATTGTTTTATGAGAGTACATTTTCAAGCTTTTATGGATAGAGCATAGAGATAGCTTAAAGGGAAAGAACCAGGATGCAAAAGGATTACACCTGATGAAAAGTCCCATGTTTTTCTTATTCTAGAAAGTGAGACATGCAGAGGGAATATCTCTACAAAATACTGAGACTATGAAATAAGATTGGCTAACAGTAAGTTAGGTCAAGTTCAGTTTAATTGAATTTTACTTATATACCTGTGGTATACTTTGCAACATCTTGAATTTTGCCAACTGGGTAGTTATTCTCAAAGGAGTAGAGGTTGAACGGTTTAGGAAGAAGGTTCAACTGTTTCCATATGTGATGATTAGGCGTTGTCCATCTGCCAGCAACAACATCATAATCCCTTTGCCCAAGATGCACTAATTTAGTAAGAAAATCATAGAGTCCTCCATGAAAACCAATGACGACCTCAAAGTCAGGGTATGTATCATGATAGATGTCACCATAAGGTGTGTATAAAATCTCTTTTATGACCTGACCCCTACTGCTGAACACGGCTAGTGGAGTGCCTGTATTATCGCAAGCTACATAATATTCTTCACCACTGCTTAGCTCCATGGCAATAAGGTGACCTTGGAGATCATAATAAAGAGATGTAATCTCTGAGCTTGTGTGGTTGTACAGATGAGTAACTCTTATGGGGTTGGCAAGGTCTGCATAAAAGAATTGGAGATGTTGTCCTAGGCTGGACTTACTGGCAACGCGTCGCCCAAGCCCATCATAGTAATACTGTACAGTCCAACCAGAAACTCTATTGTAGGCTTTCTGCAGCAGACCATTAGAATTATACTCAAATATATCATTTCCCCTCTGTCTCAGAAAACCATCTTCATCCATTTTATACTGAATTTCCCCTAGTCTAGTGATGCGGTCTCGTAGGTCATATCGGAGAGGAGTAAGACGAGCACTATTCCCATGGCTCAAAAGGTTGATGTTTCCATTCAGATCATAACTATACCGCCACTGGGTTTTGTCATTCACAGAAACAGTTTGAAGTTGCCCATCAGCATCATATTCATAGAAGTACCTTGTGATATTGGCATCTACTCCTACCCTTATATCACATATGACCATCCGGCCCATAGTATCATACTGAATAGTCATCCAGTAAGCAATTGCCTTTAGGATCTCGTATTGGACTTCAATGACTTGTCCATTGGCATTGAAGATCTTGGTGTGCTTCATCACTGTTGTAGTTATAACCTGATTTAAATCATAATTAATTACACTGAATTTTCCAAACTGTTCTGTTCTACCAGAAACATCAACATATCGGTATAGATCTATGGGCAAAGGGGTCTCATTGATCACAGCTTGCATGCTGGTGACACGAAAGTTGTTGTAACTGTAGTCAAACCGTGCATTCACAAGACCTTCTTCACTGAATCGGAAAATCTGACGTCCAATGAGAGGTCCTGTAAGAACGAAAATAAAAATGAGAAAATAGCCATCTGATAAACTAGGCATAATCTTAGAGCTTTTGGTTAAGTATTGATACTTTTATACTTAAAATCATATTGTATTATAGATTGGTCTCAGGTGTCTGATGTCTAGGCATATCAGTGTGTGTGTGTGTGTGTGTGTGTGTGTGTGTGTGTGTATGCGCACACACACATAGCATTTGTCACTAGACATGGAAAGTATTGCATAGTGCAGTTACAGATCAATTTAATTATAGAGACTATCAAAATAATAACCTATCCAGTAGCCTAGAGGGAAGAAACTACTATTATGTTCATGCCGTTTTGCTATCATCACTGGCAAAATGAATTCATTTTAGTTAACCTTTGCTACAAAGTTGGATGGTTAGATTTTCACAATGTCCAACATTCAAGTAACTGGCTTTGGGCATGTTACGAATACAAAAGTTGAAATAAATCCCAGAGTTCTGACTTTTGTCATTAACTGAAGCTTATACAGGTTACCCAGGGCTTGAGCTGCTTTCTGAGCTTCATGTCTTATACACAGATCTCTGGACAGATACAGGGGTGGATATGAACAAGTGCAGGGTTAAGATAGGTACTGAAGTTGTAATTGTTTTGAAAGCTGAGAGAGACAGAACTATATGGTGTGGTATTAAGGAATCAGCTTTCAAGTAGACTACAGCATGCTTCAAATTTACAATGGAAGATAGTATGAAAAGGAAAACGGAAATTTGTTCAGTCAAACATGAGTTAGCATGAGAGGTTAGCACTTCTTTTTATGAATGTGATCATAAAAATATAAAAGAATATGGATGTTGAGGTATACTGCTACCCCATTTCATAACAAACCTGTTTGCCTGTATCTGATTGTGCAGATGAATCCGTCATGCATCAGGTGTATTGTCTTAATCACTCCAGAAGACTCTTCATATGTTAATGTGACCTGAGTGGTGTCATAGAGAATCTCAGACAGTCTCGCTTGCTTTGTGTACTTGTATAAAACTCTGCGCCCAGTCCCTAGATGTAGAGTCTGTAACAGTCGGCCATCTCTACTGTAGTCTTGGATAAAATAAGTGCTACTGTCTGGTGGAGTGTAGATATTACGGTAGTAGCCCACTGAAAGCATGGTTTGTAAGCTGTGGCGCACCATGCTAGGCATGGTGACTGACAGCAGACAATCTGATTGGTCATACTCAAAGATGTAGCGCCGCTGGCTGTGTAAGAGAAGCATCACAGACTGAAACGAGACAAGAAAAAATAGTGTAATTTGTACCACGAATATTTAAGAGATGTAAAGAAATACGCGTTCATCCATTTAACACATAGTTTTCTAGCAATTACTACGTGTCAGGGACTGTGGCAGTTCCCAGTGGATATAGGAGTACACAATAATGTTATCTACTGTCATGGATTTTGCAGTTTAATGGAAAAGAAAGACAAGCAACCAAGTAATCATAATACATTGTGAAATGAGTTAAAACAGGGGATGTTTAAATGACTTCAGGAAAGTAAAGGAAAAATGGTGATCCCATACTTAGGATGGAAGATTCAAGTTGAAACCTAAATAATCTTGGGCAGGCAAAGAAAGAAGGAAAGGAAAGAGTACTTCTGGTAAAGGGTGTAGCATTAGGAGGGGATGAGTATTAAGGAAGCCTATGAAAATGGTCTTTTCCTATAGATTGAGAGGAATTTTGTATGGCCAGAATGTGTGTGGTTTGGGGTAGGTGATAGTGAACGGTAAGAATACAGTTGAATCTAGAACTTGCATGAATTTTTAAGGCTTGAGACTTAAGCCCATTTGCAATAGGGCTGTCAAGTTTTAAGCAAGTCGTAGACAGGCAATTGAGGTGAGAAACAGTCAGGTTGGTGTCTTAAAAAAGGCCACTATTGCTTTTATTTGGGGATGGATTGGAGGGAAATAAAGTGGGGACAGGGCATATCAAGTGTGAACTTTGATCCACTGAAATGCATTGATTTTATACAGTTGTCTTCCTGAAAAGGTGCATGTTGAATATTATCATAGATGCTTTGGAATAAATAATTAACTTTTTCATTTTTCAATCTGACTCATGTTTTAATACTGAGAGAGAGAGAGAGAGAGAGAGAGAGAGAGAGAGAGAGAGAGAGAGGGAATTCTTTGGTCATATCCTGCCCAACATACAATAATTTTTTTTTTAAATTTTAGGATCAGTCATTTGTCAAAGTATAATACTTTGTATGTAGCTGATGTTAATAAATATTGGTTGATATAATTTTAAACAGAAACATGAGTCAGGCCTGCTGGTACAGGCCTATAATCCAGGCTACTCAGGAGTCTAAGGGCAGAAGGGTCACAAGGTCAAGGCTTGCCTGGGATGCAAAGTGAGTTTAAGGCCAACCTCAGTTACTTTGAAAGACTCTGTCTCAAAATAATTTTTTAAAGGGTTGTGAATATAGATCACTGATAAGAGTACATGCCTAGTACGTGTGAGATTATAAATTCAATCCCCAGTACCACAGGAAAGAAAAGTCAGTATCAATTTCTTTACACATAAAAAAAAAGCACTGTTTTATGAAACACTCTGATTCACTGGCAATTAAAACTTATTTTAAAAAGAGATTTTGTTTAATTTGTATGTGGGCATATGCATCTGTTTCTGTATATGCACTTGTAGAGGCCAGAGAAGGATACAAGGTACCCTATTCTAATTCTGCTTTATTTTCCTGAGAAATTATCTTTCAATGAATCCGGAGCCATCCTGGTGGTCAGTAAGTCCCAAGTCCTCCCGTCTCTGTCTCCTAGAGCATTGGAGCTATAGGAAAATGTGAAGCTATGCATGGCGAGCTTTTGTGATGTGATGTGGGTGTTGGGGATTTGAACTCAAGTTCTCATTGTTGTGCAGCAAGCACTCATATACACTACACTACATCCTCAGTGTTTTAACAAAGCACACCATGCTATATCCTCAGTCCTGTAGTCTTTAAATAGAAATGGAAAATTCACCCTAGGTACTCTAATATAACGCTTTAAGAGAGTTTCACCCTTTTGAGAATTACAAAACAACAACAACAAAAAATTAAGTTCAATTTCTGAGCTCTGTGTTGTGAAAACAATAGACATCTTTTCATTTCTGCCTGCAAATCACACAAATAATTGTGACTGTTAATTACTTAAACACATGCAATGTGAATTTTTAGAAATCAGCAGAAGCACGGCGTAATATTGTATGTATGTTACTCAAGGGCACATCCCTCCTATACTTGTGAGAATTCTTGATTTTTCAGTTGTGTGCCAATACCACAAAGTCGGTGTTATTTTCTCATTTAGTTATTATTTCTTCTCCACCACCATCATGTTGGGGATGCAGAAACAGATACAGAAATCCTGTCATCTTGCTACCCATGAAACACCTGCAGCTTGCCACATCTTGTAGTTCAGCCGTTGTGATCTGCAAACCCTCCTGAATAAAAGGCACAATCTTGCGAAGGCCTGGGGACAGGAAGAGAAGCCCTTTCTCCACTAATGCAAAACTCTCCAGAACCAGAAGGAATTGTTCCTATGAATGGGACAGCAGGTGGGAGAACACTGAAGCGGGTGGGGTAGATGCAGTAATTGGTGAAAATACCTTTGTGTTATTTCCACCCCTGAAAGTCTGATTTTTCCAGCTCCTTTCCACTCTCTCTTGTCAGTTTGCCAAGAACAAATGACATCTGTCACTTGTGGTGTGGGCCAGGGACAATCACCATATGGCCGCCACACATTATCCAGCACCATCCTGCCTATTCTAGTACTGTACTAGCTTTGCCAAAAATTTACACTGCTTTGCTATTGTATTCTTTCCTCTGTTCGCTTCCTCTAGCCTGTAGCAAACCTGTGTCTGATCCCTGCTTCTTTGTGGTGCTGACTCTGAGTTGCATTCAAAGCCACCCACCCCCTGTCTGTTTTAAACCTTCCTGCTAATGGCAAAAACATGGAGGAGATGATTAGAAATCTCGCGCATGCTATTGTTTTGTTGTCACAATACCATTTAGCCCCATTTAGCTGCTTTTTCACTTTGGATTGGTATTATTAACAGTTTGTTCCAAAACAATGCTTGTACGTCTATCCACTGTCCACTGTGCTACTGCAGGATAAAAAGCTATTCCTTATTAGTGAGAATAATAGAGTGGGAGGCATGTGTTTTTTAAATAGATTATTATACTGTAAAAGAAATCTCTGTGAAAGGAAATAAAAGAGAACAATCATGGCTGTATACTTATACGAACAAGACTAGAAACGAAAGTAGAAATTTGAAAGGTGTAATAACACTCAAATGATCACCAGATGGCAGTGTGGGGCTACCTAGGAACTGAAGCCAAAGATGTTCTGTCTCTGCAGTAAGCCTTGAAAACAAGCCCAAATAGGCAATTTTGTGTAAATGCGTAAAACTAAACCTTCTTATTAAATGATTATAAAATATATTTAAGGGCACTTTAAAATGGAGCTTGTAAGAGTGATTTTAGGAAACTGAAAGATTTACATCAGATATAATACAAACTTCGTTGCACCTGTCTTCAAAATATAATTAACTTAGAGAAGTGTCATAAATCTAGGCAGAAAATTAATGACTACAGAGAGAAAAACTAAGAAGTAATAATTGATTTTCTTAATAGAGAAAAGACTATTTAAGAAACCGCAGCCATTAGCCAAATACTTATTTTTTTTCTAGTGAATACAAAGCATTGTTCACAAAATGCTATGTGTAACTTTCACCTCCTCTAGAGAAAGTGAAACTATTTTCTTTTCTTTTTTACGAAATTGTTGCATGCTAAGGTTAAAAAAAGTGCGATGCTGATTTTAATATATCATGGTGTCAGCACAGCAAGGAGCTTTGCAAATGTAATGCCAGAATATTTGGGGGTAAAGAAAAATACGTTTTAAAGTTTGAGCATTCTTTCTGTATACTATGAGAAGTAATATGTGCATCCTCACCCATTGAAAGAATGTGGCAGTCAAATCTATGTTAAAAGACAGTGTTAGAAAGAATGGAAGGAGTCACAGAACAGCAAGCCCCTGAAAAAGCACGTAAAAATCCAACCTTTGTTCCCCAGTTTTCTTTAAATCCAAATTTCAAAGATGGTTTTCTTTTCTTCCTTTTCTCTTTTCTGTTTGCTCCTATCTTGATTTACCACCAAGTCGAAGTAAGTGCCAGCTACTTTGAATTATCTATTTATTGTGATTTATATTAAATTATTTCATTTAGGTCCTGCATTTGTTCGGTGAATTAGTTATTTATCACTGGTGATAATAATATTACTAAAATCAATTTCAGAATGAATTAGGAAATTATGGCAAGAATATGGATGACGTGATTAGAAATCTCATGAATGCAACCATTTTATAAGTAGGAAACCATTCCATAATTATGTATTTTGTAGGGTTGGACTTTTGTGGTTATTCTTCTAGTTAAAGAATAAATTACACAGGAAATAAAGGCACAATAAGTAAAAGGCCAAATGATTTGGCTTGTTTCACTGGTCCATAAACAATTGGAAATCATTGAAATTTCTCGTAACATATTATTCTAGGTCAACAGTTCTTCTGTCTTTTTTTTTTGTTGTTGTTGTTCCCTTTTTGTTTGCTTTTGAGAAATTTTGAGAGATTTGTGATTTTCTTGCCTCCCCCTTGTTAGGGCTGGGGATACAGGTATGTGCTACTCTGTTGGGCTGTTTTGCTGTTGTTTTGTTTTAAGGAACTGGTGCTCACTAAATACTTTATTGTATAAAAAGGAGCTGATATAAAGTTTCTTTTGTGTGATTCCCGAAGCAGATGTGACGAAATAAACAGTTACTTTGGAAAAGAGAGACCGTATTTCCTCACTGGTGTCAGAGAAAACTGCATGCAGGGTTGAATTTTAACTTTTCAATAGATATTTTGTTATTATATAGATGGCATAAAAGGGAGAGTCTTGAGAGGCTGAGATCTTACTGTCTGCAGGCAATTAGCTCAGATGGTCACACTCTAGTGCTCTGGAGGCTATAACCCCCTACATGCCCCTAAGGACTGTTGGCTACTTTCCATCTCACGTGGAAGAGCTGGGAAAGAAAAACTGTTAGGTTAGTGGCACGATTTTTTAAAGATATACACATACATGTTTTTAAAATGTGCACATATATCAAAGTTATTAGTAAATTCCTTATGAGACATTTTGACTATGTGTAGATGCTACCAAATAATTTGGATTCAATTAATGTTCCAATGCATTCAATGTAGCCCTCAGCCATGGGATTTTCCCAGTCGTTCTTTGTTGAAATTCAAAAGAGGAAAGATTTGCTCTGTGAGATGCAGATTTCCCCTGCTCAGAATACAGATTACACATTGTAAAAGCTTTCCCTGAAGGGAAGGGCCCTGGGAGGCTATAGCAGAGGACTGCCACCTCTTGCTTTTGCTCCCAAGCAAACTTTGCTGTATCACTTAGGTATTCTTGAGGAGGGAAGTACTTCAACAACTGACTCTGGGAAGTAATAAGTTAGCTGTTTGATGGCAAGGAGCCACTGGCACACCACTTTTCGAAAACCAAACTTTGAGGGTTGTATCAGAAGCACACAAATTGTTCCCTTTTTGCCATGTGTGCCATAATGTCTTGTGACCCTTCTAAGAGATATTGATTACCTGGGGGAAAGAAAGTATCTTCTAATTTTCCTAGGAATGAACTCAGGAACAACAAATTCAATTGAAATGACTTAATTTGGAAGAAAACATTTTATATCTTAGGAGGGGATCAGACTTGGCAATGGTAGATCAAGGTTAATTGTTCTTCTTGTCTACTGGTAATGATATGAGTGAAAATTTTTCTGCTGTGTAGGGGCTAACGTTTCACCAATCATTCATGTGGTGAGATTTATATTCCTTTTATTCCAGAGAGCATCAGCTCCCATTATGGATACCGGTGGAAACTTAGTACACACAAAAGACTACTACCAATTAGTACTCCCTGTCACCATTCCCTTGGGCTAATTATTTTTGAGAATTAGTCCTCAAATGTGTACAACAAAAATTTCACTGGCTGTGGTAAGGAAAAAAAACCCTTATTTGTTGGGCAAGAGGTCTTTTACTGGAGCTGAGATACATTAACACAGAGGAGTGTTGGAATGTACTAGCTATTTTCTCTCAGGATGAGCTTTCATAATAATACAGACACCTTTTCAAGGGGATGAACAAATACGCTCAAATGAGTAGAAAGCTAAGCCATTATCCAGACTTCAGCTTGAAAAAAAAAAACTTGGCAGAGGATAGGGATGGGGATGTTTTCAGCTGAAAAACAGCCTATCTGTACAGGTTCACGATGGAGTTTTGTTATTTATGCAGTGAGAACATAGATTTTTCTCCTGTAGGTCCTCATAAAGTTGGATACTTAGGGTCATCTTCAATATTCTTATTCATTTTCCCTTCCATATACTTACCTTTTCTAAGTAGGTATAGCTCCAAATTTTCCCATCAGCCCAAGTTCTTGAGATTATTTTTCCACTCTGGTCATACTCCATCTTTTCATTCCAGGTTCCCCTTTGAATAAATGTGACTAATCCTGAAGGCGAGTATGTGATGTTCACTTCATTATATCTGCTCACAGGAGACCACAGAATAGGTCGGCCAGTCTGATCGTAAAGAATTCGAAGGGTGAATTTTCGGTGGTCATCATAGATCTTCCCAGTGCGGGTCATATGATCAAAATCAATGGAAAGTAGGTTTCTGTTATGGGCCTACACAAGAGAAAGATGAAATTTATTTTATGTACTGCTTTGATTCATCATCTAGTGCATTCCCAATCCTGAAGCGTTTCTGGATGCTCCAAGGATGGAGACTTTCTCACCACTGATCCCTCATTGTTTCATATTCTTTATCTAACAGTTATTTTTATTTCCTCACCATAGTGTACAGTCATGGAGGGATAAGGCCATGTTTTACTTCCTGGCAAAGTGCCTGGTATAATCTTGACCTTCATCATCTTGGTGATGATTGTGTTTCTCCACTAAAGACTCAGGTAAGCTACCACAGTTTTCAGTGATCACATGATCATCTTTTACGTGAATTAGATATGAGTTAGAATGGGGATTCCTGGCTTGTTTCACCCTTTGTAACTAATCAAGTGGTAAATAAGGAAAAAAAAAGGAAAAGAACACAGCAAGCTCAAACTGCTTTGGACTTTTCCTGTTCATCTGGGCTCAATGAACTTGACATCCTAGTGGAACTCAGAGTATCTAATGAGGGGACCCCACATAACCACATTTCCAGGTGAGGCTGGCAGGTAAACATGGGGGCATTGATAGTAAGTTTAGATTCAAGTAAAACAAACAAACAAACAAACAATAACTACACTTTGGATTAGTCCTGGTCACAGGCACCTTGAAACTTTACAGTTGACTCAAAGCAATCTCTAGTCAAGGAACTTGACTAGGACTTTATCAATGACAACACTTAGCGTTGCCTGGCTTTGATGCAATCCAGTTAAGTTCACCTGAGAGATGCAGAGAGTAGAATAGCCTACTAAAAGAATTAAAACTTCTAAGTTGGTGGTTTAGTCCCTGGGAGCTCTGGGGAGGGGTCTGATTGGTTGATATTGTTGTTCTTCCTATGGGGTTGCAAACCCCTTCAGCTTCTTCTGTCCTTCCCCTAACTCCTCCATTGAGGACCCTGTGCTCTGTCCAATGGTTGGCTACTAGCATCCCCTCTGTATTTGTCAGGCTCTGGCAGAGCCTCTCATAAGTCAAAAGACTTGGTGGCTTATCAAAACAACTGGACAAGTGACCCAGTTTTCTAGTTCTCATCTAGGAATGGCAGTATTGGGCAGACACATCACTTCTGCTATGACTTGCTGATTATAGCACAATCATTCAGAAAACACAGTACTGAAACTGTGTGTATGTGTGTTTGTGTGTGTGTTTGTGCGTATCTCTGTGTATGTGTGTCTGTGTGTTTGTGTGTGTTTCCAGGAAA
Organism: Grammomys surdaster; assembly: GCF_004785775.1. NCBI lineage: Eukaryota > Metazoa > Chordata > Mammalia > Rodentia > Muridae > Grammomys > Grammomys surdaster. The sequence goes on along the minus strand of NW_021604562.1, from coordinate 6,106,035 downwards.
GGGTAACTCTTCTTTTTAAGCTCGTGGTTTTCATTAAGAGAGTTCAGTACCTGAAGAAAAGGGGATCTCTGAAATAAGGGAGGGTAGAATTCTGGGAAGAACTTTTGAAATGGATTTAATTTTAGTTAGTTTGGTGTGATTAACTGTGAGTTTTAGTAGGTCTTCTGCCTTACTATAAATATAACTTCACTTTGAACTAATTGACATGTGAAGTTGAAAAATGGCAGAGACATAATATACTCCCACCCAGCTTTCAGAGGAGATGATGTGATTTGGGTGGAGAAGGGTCAAGTGTATCTGGCAGAATTGAAGGCAAGAATAAAAAAGGAAAGAATTTGAGAAGTATAAGTAAGGGTGAATAGGACTCAGGAGACTCAGTTACTGGCCTGCATACCAGTCGTTTTTCCCCCTCCTGGTGCTTCTTTTACTATCTGTGAAATGGGAGTGGCATTTATCCAACATTTACCATTAATGGATATCGAAAGAGATACCACTTTATACACCAAAGCCTTGCTAAAATGTAAACTTAGGAAACTGTAAAGGAACAATAACCATTATTTTAAAAATACACAATATACTGACCATTTCTCTCATTTTATTTAGGCCTGTGAATAGGCCCACATGCCAAATGCCAAGGTAATTTCAGCTTGGTTTAAGACATTTATACGGGCAAGATTTGTCAGCACGCTTCCATACAGAATGTCAAATGACTGGTTAATGAGATATGAACAAAAAAGAAAAACAACAGAAATTTTACATTTGAGCTCGACTCTATTACATACAGTCAGAGCAAATTTGATCCATTAGTTCATTCAACTAAACTTTGTTAACTTAAAAAGAATATGTTTTTAGACTTATCTACTTTATGTGTACGAATGTGAACTACCTGAGTGCCCAGGGCTGATAAATGCTTGTGAGCTGGCATGCTGTGACTCGATCTCAGGTCTTCAGCAAGAGGATCAAGTGTGCCTAACCACTGAGCCATCTCTCCTGGTGGTCAAGAATCTCTTTGCCTGAAAATTATAAACTATGCTCCCACAAAAATTTCATAAGCACATGCATGGACATTGGGATAGAATACCAGTTGGCCATCGCACCCTCTTGAAACCCAACTGTGAAATGTCTATGGGTACTCAGGAATCAAAGTTTCAATTCCAGATAGACTTCTTATTTTAGTGGCATTAATGACTACAAAGTCCCCACTTCTATATCTGAATCTTGTCTTTCCTTTCTCAGTAACTTGCTATACATTGGTTCTCAAAAATTAACTTCATCCATATTCCATTAGTATCAAAGGAGATTTTTTTTTTCAAAACTTCCCTACATTGGAAAATATAGAAACGTATAGAGGAAATCATGATCTGAAATTCCACCATCTAAGGAGAATTTCTATTCATTCTTACTGTATTTCTTCTCATTTATCTTACTCTTGGAGACATTTTTTCATACATTAAAATAATATATAACTAGGATAGCACTTAGCATTGTGTTCTTTTTCTGCCAATGTTTTATTGCCACTATTTCCACATTGATATGTATTCTTGATATATAGCTTTCAATGGTTGCATAATATTTTAACTACATGATAAATACCTGTGAGTTCATTCTCCCATAGCTGAATATTAACATTCTTATTTTCATTTCCTTTTGCACCTTATGATTTGGTGAATATTTTTGTCAATATATATTTCTATAACATAGATCTTATAAAAAATTATTGTATTAAATGACAAGCATGTATTAAAAGACTCTAGATGTGATTTGAGAGGTTGTTGAATTGCACTCAAGGTTGCCCAAGATTCATATTCCACTTGATTAGTAGTGGAAGACCTATCTCGTCTTATCCTCAGCAATATTGTTAGTAGTTTTCTGGATGTGAGATTGAGAAAATGGTACTTTACTATGAAATTTGCATCTATTTGATTGATAATGAGAATGAGGTTGATTTTTTTTTAAATTATTGACCATATGCATGTCTCCCACAAATTGCCTGTTCATGCCTTTTGACAGTTTTTCTACAGCAATGTGGAAACTGGTCTTTTAAAACATGCTTTGGTCTCTGTTTCATCATCACTTGGCCAAGGCTTTAATTTTGAACTTCTGCAAAAAAGGACCAAAAACATGCCATGTCATGAATTCTAGTCAGAAGACCAATAATTATTCAAATTATTCTTTTGTAGAACTGCTCTTAGTCTCAGAGGGTAGGTTTAATTCAGCTACTTCAGGGACAGATTTGGGACTTCTGGGATTTTTAAACTGTGTGCAGCAAATGTGTGCAGTGTTGTACTGCAAAAAATGTACACTAGTCTGCTGTGATCACCTAAAAGGTGCTAGAAAAGCACATAGTTCCTGTCTTGTGGCACTTGGGCTTCTTGGATACTTATAGGAACCAGGTGTTGTTTTTTCAACTACCTTTCCTGTGGTTTTATAGTCACATATCTCCAACTGTAATACCGTTTATTTATAACAGCTACAAAATACTTATGTACTCCCAGAGAGAGTTGTAACTATTACAATTTATGTTATAATGATAGTTAAAGAGCCAAGGTAACAAGTGATTTTTGGTCCAACTAAATTTATGGTTTTATTTGTCTGAGAGATGAACAAAGAACACATTTCTTAATAAAGTCACTATGACTCTATAAGCGAAATCCACCACAAAGTCAGCATAGGAAGACTCCATCTAATGCCCTTTCTCTCTGCCTCTTGGGACTTGTACAGCAGTGTATCTCTGTTTCAGAGTAAAGCATTCTGATATTCTAACGCTGCTAGTCAAATGCTCCTGAAACACTTATTTCAAAGTTAGGTTTGGAAGTTAAAATTCACCAAGGACAAAAAGGGATGAAATAATCAAAGATGCTATAGTTTTCCTCTATTTATTCTCTGTGGAGACCACACACAAGAAAGCTGCAAGGTAATTGCTTTCAGGTGAGCCTTCTTAACCTCTGTCCAGAGTACCTATGTGCTGCCAGCCTCTAAGATGGGCATTAGAACTAGGCTAAATGCCACTGACTGCTCAGGTCATGGGTAAGGTTGGAAAAATCCATATTCATACACATGCTTGCTCTTCTCTAAGACAATAGCTCTTGATCCAAGCATGGGCCAACACTCCTTAGTTCCATTGTATTTCTGGACAATCTATACTGATCCCTCTCCTGGAAAAGAGAGAGTGACAATAGTCTCAAGTTTTAAAGGGGACCTTTTGGACAGTTGTACAATGAATGAGACATTCGAATTTGGCAGTTAAACAGTATTTTGTAGTAAGAAAAATGAGCATACTTAGTTTTTCAATAGAGGAAGATGTGCATTGCTGCATGCGTCCTCTGGTTTCCATTAGGGTTTTCCTTTCCAAACTATACTAAGGAGAGGGATTTAATTTTTGTTTACAGTTGAATCAGAGAGAAAGGAAGGGAGAATGCACTCTGGTGAGCTGTGGAACACGATTGCCAGCAGAACTGAAAGGTTCTGAGTGTGTGGATGGCTGGAGGAGGGGCCTCCAGAGGCAGCTGTCCTGTGTCTACATCCTGCCTTTTCTCAAGCGTTTATGTTTTAATTAGCTAAGAGAAAACTTCACCCCTTCATATTTAACTGATTCAGATAGTAAGTTACTGCTGTATTAGATTGATCTATGGTGTTTAATAGCTGTGCTCTACACAAAAGGAAATTTTCTGTTTTAACTGATGACACATACACACAGACACATGCACACACAAGAACACACACACAAGGAAACACACACACACACACACACACACACACACACACACACACACACATCCCAGAACTTCAATCAAGGCAGTTGATTTTCTTTCCTCTGTAAGGAGGAGAAGGCTGTCAAGGAGACTATCTAGCATTTCAGGTCATAGTACAACCTAATTACGTGTTAAATTTTGCTGAAGACAGAAGGTGAATAAGAGACAGACCAAACAACATCAAAGTTTGAAAGTTGTATGGCATCGCATTTTTATGAAGTCAATGAATGGGCAGAAAGCTCAAAGCTGATTTTAAAGTAGCCCATGCTGGTCTACTCTCACTAGTTTTAAGGTAATTAGTATTGGACTTTTAAAGATCAATCAGTACATTAATTCAACAGATTTTATGTTTTCCTGATATCTCCAGTTTAACAATTAAAAGCTACTCAGGCCTGCTTTTATTTCAGAGTTGCTTATAAATGAAATTGCATGTCTTCAGAGTTAGTATTAGCCAGGGATAGCCATTTATGATTCCATTTTTCTGTTTTTCAGTTTTGTTCTCAAGATACTTTCTCTATGTTGACATTTCACAAAATGTTAGTAATAGAAGAGATATTAAGAGATTCTCAGATTTATTGAGCCAGCCTTTCTGTGTTCAAATCCTGGAATCTGTAAAATGAGAATTACTAAGACCCCCACCTGACGAGATGTTAGGAATGATGAATAAGTCAACATATGGTTATGTACTTAGTAAGGCCCCGTCAAATGCCATTGTCATTATGGTTTATGGTAATATTACCACTACTAATAGAGACTGCACAGTGCATATGCCTCATTTATAGATAGAAAGTTGCAAAATCACTGCATGCCAATTCTTTCTTCCAGTCTCATACTTCTCACCTGAACTCAATTATATCCTTTAACATGAATACCTTTTACTCTAACTTGTTCTTATTTAAGTACTTTCCTGTTGATTACTTGGTCTTGATAGTCTTGTAACACATATTTAAAAATCATAGAAATTAATTAATGCTTATACATAGGTTAAATCACATGTGAAATAATACTTCCATCTCAATTATTTTAGTAAGGCTATTTCAAGACCAAGAAAAAGTAGTTTTTAAATGATTTGAAGACTCCAAGAAAACCCTCATTCTAAAACACAACACTATCTATCAGTTTTGGTGCCTGACATTTTCTGTCTCCAGATTATTTCTTGGTGTTGGGGGCAGAAACACTGAAGACTACAGATACACGTTTAAAGTAGATTAATATACCTCTAAAGACTACAGATATATGTTTAAAGTGGATTAATATACCTCTAAACTGCTCCTTATATAACTTTTCTCAAAAAGAAGGAAGTCAAAAGGGAGAGGAATGAGAACTTCAACTCTACAGCTGATGGCCGTCAGGCCGTTTCTGAAAATAGAAGTGAATTCTAGTACACTTTTGGCTTACTCTCCAATTCTCTGCTAATTGCCAGCTTCAAACCCTGTGTTTTAGCAAGAATTTTTGTCCCTTTGTGATTTCAGATCACATGTGAATTTAAAAATCATTTGTACTTAAACATTATACTCTGAGGCTAGAAGATAGTAAATTGCCTGCTGTATAAGCAGAAGGACATGAGTTCGATTCCTAGCACCCATGTAAGAAAAGTCAGGCACAGTAGTGTGCACTTACAATTTTAGGGCTAGGGAAATGGAGACAAGAATTCCCCTTCTGCTGGCTATCTAGCAAGCCTAGCCTAATTGGCGAGCTCTAGGTCTCAGTAAGAGACTGCATCTCAAAAAACCAAGGTAGATGACTTCTGAGAATAACACAAGAGAATAACTCTGTCTCCACATACACAAGCACACACACACACACACACACACACACACACAGACACACACACACACACACAACCTGTACCCTTTTCAGTATCCTTTTCAGTTGTCTTTAAACAGAGGAAAAATCACCTGTGATGGTATTAGTATTCTACTTGACTCTTTGAGTTTGTTTTAAATGCTTTTTCAATTATTTATTTCTCTAAAGAAGATAGAGTAAGCTGTAGTTCCTAGATTTTGCTGCTCACTCTCTGAAAATCTTATAAAGGACTCTGGGATCCAATACTAGGATAAGTCTCATTATGACATGGTTACCCACAGACACAGCAAGGTGCAATGTGGTTGTAGCTCCTAAAGCAGTTTGCTTTTGGCAAATGTCCAATTCTTTGACAATTCCCTCTATTGTTATCTATACTCTAATTTCTCTATTGTCCAGGGAAATATATTTATGGGACAGATTGATACAGCAGACAAAAAGATACATAGATTGGAGGCAGAAGTATTTTACTTGTGATTTAGACACAACTCAAATTAGGGGAAATAGATTTAAAAAAAATAAATGAAATTTAAGGATGTTAATGTGATTTATTTCACTTAATTATGCCTGTGAAGGATGGCAGATCTAACAGATCCCTGACCTGGGTGGCCTGCACATGATGTTTCCCAACAGCTTGCTTCCCTCATCTTGACTTTGTATGAGTGGGGAAGAAATCCTAGTGATCTTGGGAGGAAACTAATTCTTGTATTTATTTTTGAAAAAAAGATTAAAAATTAGAAAGATGTGTTTCTCCCAATTTTCTTTCCATCTGGGAAGTCTGGGGCTATGATATTTAGATTTTGGAACATGGGATGTCCATCATCTTACCAGATGGCCCTTTAAATGAAGCTGTCCTTTTGTGCCTGGACAATTAGTTTTTCATGACCTGCTGCCCAAGCACATTTACAAATCACAAGAGTGGCCTTTTAGAGGTGTCCCAGTGCTCACAGCATGGCAAGGGTCTCTATATCCTTGCTATCCTGGAACCTGACTATGTGAACCTCTGTCCATGTTCTGGAGCAGCAGATTTTTCAGAAGAAACAAATGATTCAGTCATGGCACCTCAGAACTGGAGAGCATCAGGGACCCCTGTTCTTTACAGGTATACTTACAAATGGCTCATTGCATATTTAGCCAGAAAATGAGAATATTGTCATCAGCTGTTTGCTTGAAAATCTGCCAGAAGTGAAGGGTGATTTTCTCAGAACTAAAAATATCAATGAGCAAAGAATAATTGCTTTATCTGACTTAATCTACGGCTGTCCTTTATCCCACTAGGCATTCCATTCCCTGCTTGGCACGGGGAAACCAAGGCAGCAAGGTACCAAATCCTGTGAATGGGGAGGGAAGGTGAGCATTGACCAGTTAAACAGCTTCTCTTCTCCTTTTATCTCCTTCATGCTTTCTTTGCCTGGAGGCCAGCCAGTTGTCCTGAACCACCCACACTTGCCAGTACATTAGAGTCGATTATTTGTCTCTTTTTGTCAGCATTGAAATGAGGAGTCAGGCTTTGCCAAGGTGCCTGTACTGAGTGGGGCAATGATTTATAGATTAATTATTTTAAGGAACAAGGCAGCACAGCATGCTGCAGTGGAAACAGTGCCATACCAGGGGAATACCTGCATCTCAGCTCTGGCACCGAGCTGTAATAGCTGTTTGACTTTGGTCAAATCAGTTGACCTCTCTGAGCCTTGGTGTCTTTCTCTGTAAATTGGGAATAACAACAATTGATGGCTGTGGTGATCAAATAAAATTCTGGCGGTGAGAGCATTTTGTTAACCCTGAGGCACTAAATCTATGTAAAAGACTGTTATTAAATTTCTAGGGACCTGCACAGTCACAGCACCTAGCCAATAAGGGGCCCAATCCTTCATTTCCAAGACCCCAGGGAGTATATTTGAAGTTACATAGAGTAAAAAAGCCTGGAGTTTGTTGCAAATGTGGGTCAACTTATAATTAGCACTTACTAAACCCATTTGTTTCCAGTACTAAACTGATCCTCAGGGTTTTATGGCTACTAGCTTTTCAAAAGTAAGAAAACTTTGGGTTATAAGGTACAAATTCTGGTTGACAATTTCTATTATATGAATCTGCAGGGGAGAATACAGAGTGAGCCACCCTAGAATATCCTAGGGTCACATAGTAGTAGAGAATGGGTTACCCTAAAGAGTGAAAAATCCCCAAGCTTACAGTCTATCTGATTAGATTCATAATATTTTTAATAAGTTCATAAGCTGGAGGAGGAACTAAAAGATCAATTTTTCTGTGAGTAGCCATTAGGATGATAAGCTATTTGTAGAGACTTCTTTCTTTGGCATAGCACTACATATCTACTTCACAGAAATGCCTTTAATCCTAGTACTCAGTTTATGGCAGGAAAACCATCAGTTTGAGCACTCACTGGGATACAGAAAGGGACATGGTCTCAAAATCAAACACAAACCACTGTGACAATGCGTCATTTTAAAACAAGGTATAAAATTGTTTATCGCGGTCAGATCACTTCACTTTCCCATTCAAATTTCTATGCAGCAACTATATTTCTTGAAGAACTCAGACATAAATGCTGACTTTCATACACATCTAGAGCTTTGTGTATTTGACTGGATTCACTTCTTAATTCAGGAGCCTATCTGGCAAATGTTCTATTACAGACTAATCAATAGAACTGAAACATACAAATTGACTTGTTCAACTAGACAACTACAGTAGCTATTATTAAAAAAAAAGCCAACTACTAAAGGCTGTTTTTATGTGCCATCAATAGCGCTGGTTAAAAAGTAAGCACACTTGTAGATGAACTTTTCTGCATCAAAGACACGTGACTGGTTGGTTTACTGCTTCTCTCTGCAGCATGATGGATGGTTGGTGGTTGTATTTCTACAGCATTCAATTCACCATAGTTCTTTTATAGTGAGTGAAAAGAATACAAGCATTTTCTGTATCCTGGGTGTGATGCAGATGTTCTGAGGCCCAGCCTCAATAATGAATACTTCCTGCAGACTGGCAGTTGTTCTAATGCTAGTCAAGTTGCCAATACATCGGTTAGTGTTCAAGAAGGGACAGGTAGAGAGGGTGCTGTGGTGTTAGTAAGCTTCCTGCACTGCAAGGCAGTGCTTCTGACAGAGCACTCTGCTTAACTGTAGGGAACTGTTTTTGGTAAAGACTTGAGAACGCCTGAAAGCTTTCAGTTCCCTCAGATGAGCTCATTTGAGCACTCGATCTCAGTCTCTGTCCGGTTCTTTGCTCCCATGACTCTACGATGTATATACAGCAATGGGATTGCCTATCGACTTTGCCCTCCCATGTTGCCTTTGTGCAATGGTGCCTTCTGTCTTACATCTTTTCTCTCCACCCAAAAGTGAGAACCTGGGTAACTTGGGGAATCTAATAAGCATCTCCAAGGAAGCCTGGAATGGGTACTCAAGGGCTCCTTGACTAAACATATTTCTCCAGCCCTAGACTTTCTTGGTGCCTGAAATTGCTATGATTAGAGTACTTTAGCTGGCTAATGACAAAGAAAGCTCCTATTAGAATGCACATTTAAGGATACTGAACCATTATCAGCCATTAGCACTCTCTCTTGAATTAGTGTATCACACAAGCTAGTCAGTCACCTGGAAAAGCTTTGGAGAAGTGAGACTTCAATCTAGGAAGGCTCTTCACTTTCTAAGGGAATCCATGAACTTTTGTCCTTTGTTAAAAAGGGAAGGCCTTACTCACCCTCAGTCTTCTCTCAAAAGCTGAAACGTTGCCTTTGTTTTGCTCCTTTCTCTGTCTCCACTCAATGAGATTTGCATTATGCTCTCCAGGCAATGAAATGTTACATTTGCCCAGAGTGGGGTTGACAGCCCCTGCCAGGATGTGGGGCTCCGAGCTGAGGTTGATCTCCATCCCACTGGCAAAGGTGACACGTAGTGAACCGTCTGGACTCACCCGATAGGTACTTTGAGTATTTTCTGTAGACAGATGAGCAAAGGAGAGGGGAGGGAGGAGAAATAGGAAGAGGAAGAGGGGAAGGAGGAAGAGGAGGAGGAGGAGGAGGAGGAGGGGTAAAGTTGAGCTCCAGGAGACACATTTAAGGCTGAGCAGATGGGGCATCGGGGCCTAACTGCATGCTAAGCTAGACCCCCTACTCTGACATATATTTTCCTTACCCATTTGGGTCCTGTTATTTTCACAGCTGGGGTATATCTTGTGAACAGGATAAAATACTGCTGTGTCACACTGTAGTCTCAGTCTCAGTCTCTCTCTCTCTCTCTCTCTCTCTCTCTCTCTCTCTCTCTCTCTCT
>NW_021604562.1:6022800-6096178 GCF_004785775.1 Grammomys surdaster | reverse complement strand
TCTCTCTCTCTCTCTCTCTCTCTCTCTCTCTCTCTCTCTCTCTCTCTTCCCTCCCTTCCTCCCCCCTCCCCGGTTGTTGGTTCTCTTTTAAAAGCATGCCCCTACACACTCCCTCTCTGACTTGTTGAATGTGATATCTTAGTTTGATATGCTGGGAGCTCGAATGAGAAGAGTGTGAGACTCAGCTCAGCATCCTGCCACCTGCAGACGGCATCCTAGCCACTGGAAGTTGGTTTTACTCATTTTGGAGTGAGTTGCTCCACAGCCTAGCAACACAGTGAGTTCTAATGCCTAGACAATGAAAACTATTTCTTTGTCCGCTTCCTGTATAGCTTCTAACACATTCCTTTGAGATTGTATTTTTCTTTAATTCCTTCTCTCTTCCTCTCTTTGTGTTTTTAATTCTCTCATATTCTATGTTTCCTGGGTGCATTGCCTAATTTGTCCTTTGTATTCACCCATGTCAGATCTGATCTAGAATGCTAAGCTCAGATGGGGCATGGATTCTATTATTGTCCTCCAACGTAGGAAACCCTAAAAGAGCTTTACAAATGGCTAGGTGTTGGGAAATGACTTGACGGGAGATCAGACTTGGCAGGACTTAACCTAATTACTCCCACAGAGATTGGGGCCCAGAGTGGATATGTGAACTTGTGAAAAGTCTGAATTTGTCCGTGTTCCAGTTAGAAAGTGGAAGGGAGAACCCATCTTCTTAATCAGAGGGGAATTTAATTCCTTAATAGAGAGCCTATGTTTGACCAGAGACCTTAAAGCAGGTGGAGTTCTGAAGATCATTTACCTTGTTTTAAAATGTAGATAGTGCTGGTTGCTGTCAAGTTGGTTGACATGAGGACATTTTCACGGTTGGAAGTGTCTAGTGCCACTTTTGTCAGCTTCTCCAGGTCACTGTGGAAGCTGCTGACCTCTCCAGTAGGAAAAGTTGCATTGGTCAGATGTCCCTCGGGGTCATACCTGAGGAACATAACAAACGTCAACTCTGAAGCCTCTTGGCAGTGACAACTGGCCTTTGCATGGCAAAAATCGTTTGGAAGCTAATACAGCTTTACTTTGAGTGATAACAAATATTATTAACCTTGTTGAATAAGAAGAAAAAGGTCAGAGGGATGATTCATCAAAAGAAGGTAATTTTTGACGCTTCTGAATTCCTGATGACTTCCCTGAGCTCTGCTGTTTTACAGAAAAAATATATATCTGGTAATGAATCACCAGGATGGAAACCTGATTTATGAATCATGTCCTGCTGTGTGCAATGTTCCAGGGAAGCCTCTGCAATTTCGGTCGATTCTCCTACCAGTGATGAAATATGAAAACCAGCAGAGGGTGCTGTTGTCAAAGAAAAAGGAGCCACGAAAGGCCCTTCAAAGCCCGAGCAGGCCAATAAACTGACTTTGCATTGTGATGGGAAAATTATCATTTGCTGCTGTTTAAGTTGCCAAATTTGAAATGAATGAATCATTCTTCCAACAAAATGAACAAGCACAGAGGATAATGCAAACATGTTCATTAAAACATTCTGGAGGCCCTTGATCTTGGTATCACTTAAATTCTTTTTATCTTTCTGGAGTATAGTGTATAAATGTTTTGTAATTTGCCTTTATAAGAAAGATACACAAAAATAATAATTACCTGGGATAATAGGCAATAACCCATATCTGGAAATATAGCCTAGTGGGTTTACTTTTTTTAAAAAAAATCAAAATTATTGCCAATCTCACTGTCCTCCAAATGGAAACTGCCTCCCTGAAGGCTTTTGATGTGGAGTTGGTCTTTTATTGCCAATGGAACCATGAAAAATAAATAGTTCATTAAAAGTAAAGACACACACTTGGAAACCCATTACTGTTTCCTTTTCAAGTTGCAAATTGCAAAATATTTAAGCACTTTTATTTGCTTTTAAAATGTTAAACAATTATATTCTTTTTTTTTTTTTTACCCCAAGTGAACAGGATACAGCAAAGACACAGTGGGGAGTGTGGCTCTCTCCCACTCTCCTTTCCATGAAATGGGAGGTGTAGTTCAGTGCTATTCTATCAGGTTTTAAGCACCTCAGCCCTAAGTAGTTGCTGAAATTTTAAAATCTAGACCAACTTTTGGCTAGGCTGTGTTTTAGAAGAGGGAGCTGCACTTGAGTGTATATACAATGCTGTTTCAAGTTCAATTTCCTACGTACATGTTGTAGCTATGGGCACACATAGATTATCAGGTAACATGGCTGTGTGTGCATTCACAGAGAATCAGACAAATTGGTCATTTGACATCACACACACTTCACTCCAACTGTTAGGTCGCTTAATTGGGCTTTCTTTTTTGTTTTTTAAATGGGCTTCACTCAAAATGCTTGATGTGCTGTTACTGTGCAGGGAAGGACTCATTGTCAACACTACTATTTGTGCCTGTGGTTAATGGCAAAATCCTTCCTTTGCCCAGCCTATTTGCTCACAGCCGGCTCTGGGGCTCTGCACCTGTAAGCAGCAAGCCTCCATTCAGATATAGAAAGGCTGTGTGTTAGCGTTAGCCTTAGTGTTAGTGTTAGTTTTAGGGGTAGGGGTAGGGGTAGAGATATGGGGAGGTATAGGTCCAGGTATAGGTACAGCCCCAGCCTTTGTCTGCCGGGTGGTCCTTTCAGAGAACGGACGAAAACAATGTCCAGCTTTTGAAGTCAAAAGCAATCTACCTGCTGCTCCCTATAGGAAAAGTTTCCAATGTTCAGATAGAGGGCAGCTGCTGCATGCTTTCCCCAGTAGAGAGTGTGCCAGTCTAGCAGCTTGGATTATGCAGCAATTCCTTCCTGATCCCCATTCAGCCTGGGCAACTCTGCCTCATTGCTTTCCCTTTCCTGGATTCTAAGGGCTTGCCTCAAATCTTATCTAATGCCACTGTTCTTCATTCCTGCAGGACATTGGCCCTGAAATGTAGTAGGTAAAAGTGTCTACTGACTTTCCATTTTAGGGACAACTATGTTTTTTTTTTCTCCCAGCCATACAGACCTGGGTTGTATTTTATTTGCTCTATTGAAGTTGAAACTGGAGCAAGAGCCCTCTCCTTGAATTTCAACAACATTCCATAGACAAGAGTTCAGTGATTGTGTCCCTTTGTGAGAGAAAGACAAGTTCTTATGCCACTGAAAGCCATCTCCACACATACATGCCAGAGTCCAAAGTGTTGATGAGCCACAGTAAAGGCTTGGAGACAAATTTGGTTTGCTAACCAATTAGTATCTGTTAATACTGAGCCATATACTTTCGGCCTGAGATGCATTTTCCTGCTTCTTCTCAACATCACAAGCACTGTCCTTCATACTCTGTTCCTACCACTGCTTCCCAATTCTACAGAAGTGCACTGGGAATGGGAAGCTAGTTTTGGATAAGACTAGTGTTACTCAGATAGATTTAGGTGGGAGGCTGCTGCTTGGTCCTTTTCTCATGAGGGAGGCAATGGTTTAGGGAATAAAGTAACCTCTCCCACAGGCTTGTCTAGTCTCTGAGTGGCTAGAAAAGTCATCTTGCCTCATTTCCTCTCTGTGGCTGGGCAGGCATTCTTATTACAAAATGTATGGAGCTTGATCAAACAACTCCAGCCATCAACATTCTTATACAGCCATATTCTGCTGTTCCCAGTCAAAAGCAGTTACATTTGATAATATTTATAGTGTGGTGTCTCTCATGTGCTCAATCATTTATATCGCTCTGGATCAAAACTGAAGAGGCCCACCTCTTTTCTGTGGGGTCATTACCAAAGGAAGAGCTACAGGCAGATATAAACATCAGTGGGTAATTCCCTCAAGTTTGGAATGATTGCTCAAAGTGGACAAGAAAGAAAGAGAGCCTTTGATTTCTTAGGGCTTGCTTGAGTTCCCCCACTCCCCCTTCCCCAACTCCCATCACTGGGGAATGCATCTTTCCAGGCTGAATGTCAAAGAAACAAGTTTAATCAAAATTCTCTCATGTCGTGTTTTTCCCTTTGGAGCTTGCATCCTTTGGTGCAGAGAGTACAAGCCAATATGCTTCAACGGATCCCCTCAGGCCACAACATGGGAATGACCCCCTCCTTTCTCCAGGCAGTGTAGAGAGCTCATTTAACCAGACACAAAAATTCTGCCAAGGGTAATGTGCCATTAGGCAATGAGTATTGCCTTCCTAGTCATTAGAAGTGGGTTTGGTAAGAGGAGATTTGTCGTCATATTGTTCACTCCTACAATGAATTTGCAGCGTTCTTATAGGGAAGGAATACAGTAGTATTGAACACTTAACCTTTAGTTCAGTACTGTGATAGACTGTAAGTATGTGTATATTCATGTGTGTGTATGTGTATATTCATGCTCACATGTATGTGCTCTAGTAGAGCATATGAAGGAAGTTCATTTTTTAAAGTAACTACTTACTTACTTAATCAAAATTGATGTATATGGGTAGTTTTCAAGTATGTATGTCTGTGTATCAATTGAATGCCTAGTGTCCATGGAGGCCAGAAGATGGTATCCCGGAACTGGAGTGAGAGGCAGTTTTGAGCCTATAGTTTCTGGAAATTGAACCTGGATCCTCTACAAGAGAAGCCAGTGCTCTTAACCGCTGAGCCATCTCTTCAGCTCCTAGAATTCATTATCCTTGAGGGGGATATACTTTAGTTGGGGGAAGTTATATTTATACATTATTAAAAATATATTTGGTCTAATCTTTTCTCATAAAGGATAGTGAGATCTTTCCCCTGAGGAGCATTTAAGGCAGCTCTAAACTGCACTGAATAGAAACTGGAAGCTTCCCTACCTTTGCTTACAAGAAAATACTCAGATTAATAAATGTATGATTCATTATTTATATTTTTAAAAGGAAGGACAAAGAAGTCAGACCTCTATACTCCCTCAGTTCAAAACTGACCAATCTAATAAGCATTCTTTTTTTTTTCCTTTAGGAAATAGTAGATCCCATCTTTCTCACCAGCAATAGTAGTTTGCTTTTTATTATGCACTTCCAAGTCCACAATGTCCTTCTGTTCTCATTTGACTTTCATTCAGCTAATAGAGTCATGTGCTATATAGGTCCTGGGAATACAGTGTTTCCTGAAACCCAAAGTCTCTAGTAGGGTGGATGAGACCGCACAAAAAATCTTTTTAATCCCAGGATATTGCTAGTGCATATGGAAAAGAACTGTAGAAGCCCAATAAAGGCAGAGGTCAGTTCCTGCTGGGCTGAGCCATAAGAGAGGAAGATCATGAAGTCAATTTCTTATATTCTTGTTTACATGAGTGTTGGTTTTATTTTTGATAGTGAGTCTCATGTAGCCAAGGCTGGATTAGAACCTTTTAGGCACCTGAGATGGTGGTTTGATGGGGTTAAGGACAGAATGCCTGGACCTATACATCTTATGTAAGCACTCCACCAACTTAATTACATCCTTAGTCCTACTTTTATTAAATTGTAGTCATTTACTTGCCTGGAGGTAAGTGCTACACCTTATAGCACCTTAGTTTCATTTAGATCCCATAACTATAGAAGACACTAGAATCTTGCATATGTTTGGTTTATGAGCCTTAGCAGTCAATGGATGAGCCATCTCTCCAGCCCCATTTCAAATATTTGAAGGGGTGACTATTGAGTGAAACTTTCTGCATGAAGATATGGCTTATGTGTTTTGCTCCATTATAATCTTATCTGGGCAAAAGGGTAATCCCTCATTAGCCACCCGTGGCAAGACTCAGCATTTAAACAATACTCTAGGAAGTCTTGAGAAATATTACGAAAGCTTTTCTCACTTGTCACTAAGTGGCTTTTTGTGTGGAAAGAAACGAACTAACAGTGTCTAGAAATGGACAATGCGGAGGACCTAAAGATCAATAACACATGGAAATACAGGAGTCTTCCTCCCAAGTGCAAGGACTTCCTAGAAAGGGCAAGAGGGAATGAGGAACTGTTAACTCTGCTCAGCCTGACAGCAGACACAACCGATTCTCTTGCCTCAGCCTGGGGCTTTCTTAATTTAATGTAGCAGAAGAATTTTTTGCCAGGAAAATGCCAGAAAAATAAGCGAAAGCATCCTGGTTACTATTTCAGTTCCAAGGGTGAAGAGGAGTTGCCCCTTATGGGAGGAGCAAGGTCTTTCCCTTGGACATCCAGTGTGATCGGGTCAATTACAATTAGGGGTCCATTAGCTTGTCAGGACAGAATGCATTTCTTCTTGTTCTAGTATTATTCTTATGTTGACAGTCACATCCTTGTTAGCCATTTCTCTGTGGACAGCTTCTTATGCCTGTTTCACCCCCACCCCTCACACTCTGACACTTAGGATGCTTGTGGGCAGTGAAGCTTCAAGTACTAATACTTGGGGTGTGTAATTATGATCTTGGTCCAAATCAAACAATTATGAAAATCAACGATCTATTTAAACAATATCTCATCACACAATAAAAGCCCCTATACTCCTGCTGCACAGAGACTGTTTTAAGTTCCTTTTGCATTACCCATTTTTCAGGGTCGTCAGTGTCAGTTTTTCTCTCAATAGCTGCAGATAATCAAAAGCTGAACAGATTACTCTCATGGGTCTTTCTATACAGCAGGTCTTCATCTTGACAAACTTTGCTTCGCTCTCATCTCATCTCACAACAGAATTCTGTTTTTAACTTAGCAAACAATTTGTCCCCTTTAGCCAGAGAAAGAAGCCACTCTCTCACTTTACAGAAATACTTGAGGTTTTAGGAGAGTCTTTCAGCTCCTATCATGCTTAGTTAGCCTTCTTCTGACCCTGATTGAGATAGAAGCTCCAATTCTGTGTTCTCAAACTTCAGATGGACAAGGACCGTTTTGTGGGAATATCCAGGGCTGGGTTAAAGGATATAAGTGAAACAAGCAGAAGGTAGGTGGCTACTTATGCCTATTATTAGGGCAAGAAAGTCATGCATTCTTACATGGCCAGGGAAGATAGGATAGGAGCTGTGGTTTACTAGGGACTGCTGTACAGCCTGAGAGCAAATAGCTTCAAAAGGAAGAGGTATCTTCTCTCAACACGTGTAATTTGTTCTTGACCAGTTCAGCATATTTCTTACTGGAGTTAGGAGATAGGGGAAAGAATAGCTTTCCTTTTTATCTAATGTTCTCATATTCACTTTCTGTTCTAACTCTCTACATTCTGCGTCATCGTTCTTGTAGTCTCAAATAGTCACTCTTCTATGGAACTCATTGTGGTAGTTGTAGAACAGAAAGACTAAGTCTGACCCTAGAGCTAGCCAACAAGCAATCTGAGTGGGCAAGTTACTTCCTTATTCTGGGACTCTATGGTTTATAAGATGACTTCTAACTTTTCTTTGTGACCATAAAATTTCAAGGGCACTCCCTTGTGGATGCTTGTGTTTCTTATCCTGTAGAGTCTCAATATTGGTTATGCTACAATGATGTTAGTAGCTCCAACTTTACTGATTGCAGGCTGAGTCCTGGTGACAGGTCTGGAGGATACTGCTTACCACCACATTGTCTCTGCTTCAAGGTGCCAACAGCAGAAAGCTGGTATACAAATTTATCTTGCAGTAACACTCTCTTCTCTATTGGGCATCATAAATTTTTATCTCTATGCTGTACTTTTTCCATTAGTAAGCAAACATATTTCACTAAAATCTTCTATAAATTCAAGAGTAGCCTGGTCTACAGAGTGAATTTCAGGCCAGCCAAGGCTACATAGTGAGACCCTGTCTCAAACCAAAACTCAAAATCAAACAAAAAATGAACAATAAAAATCCCTTCTGTTGACTCCCTTTCTCCCCCCCCCAACACGAGCCCTAATTTCTCTATTCCTTTTAACAAAGCTTCTCAAAATAATTCTTTATCTACTGTTTCCAATCTCTCTCTCCTCCTATTTTCTTTTTTTTATTATTATTGAGAGATAATTCACATACCATAAAATTTAGCATTTTGAAGGGTACAAGCTACTAGTGTTTCGGTACATTGGTTATGTTATATAACCATCACCACCACTTCCAGGGCATCTCTATCATTCCTAAACAAACCTTATTCATTATGACTGCCCACACCCCTACTTTATTCCTTTCATCTCTTCTAGGCAACTAATGTATTTTATATCTATATGGATTTGTCTTTTCTGGACATTTTCTGTAAATGTAACCATACGGTACCTTTCCTCTTGTGTTTAGCTTCTTTCATTCAATGCTTGTGAGGTTGACTCATGTTTTAGCATGTGTCAAAACCTTGTTTCTACTTTTGAGTTAATATTATATCATGATATTGATAGATTGCATTATGCAAGTAGACACTTGTCACTTGGTGGACACTTCCTGGTTTATGAACACTGGTGCCATGAATATTTGTGCATCCATCCAGTCTTTCATTGCCCTGTTCTATTCAGGGTTGAGTCCTCTACTGTTTTGTAGAATCTTCCTCCTTTTAGGTAAATAATGATCTTCACAGACAATGGTCAATTCTTAGGACTGACTTATTTATTAATATCTGATACATTCATTATTTTACAATGTCCCCAGGGTCTTATATATGTGTCACAGATGAGCTACCATTGATCTCTAGGCTCAGCCCCCTTTTCCTGTTTTGAATCACATGTTTTATATACAGAAGGATTATGAATGTATCCCCCAATTTTTTAAGCTGAAATATTAATAAGCTGGGTTTTAACTTTTATTTTATTTTTTTCAAATTTTATGTGTATAGCGTTTTTTTATCCTGTATGTATATATGTCTGTGTACTTCTTGCATGCCTGATATGGAAGAGAGCATCAGATACCTGGGGACTGGAGTTACAGATGGTTGTGAGCTGCCATGCAGTGCTGGGAATGAAGCCCACGTTCTTTGAAAGAGCAACCAGTGAATTTAACTATGGAGCCATCTGTCCAATGGCAAGAGATGGGATCTTTCGGAGATGATTAGGTCATGAAGGTTCTGACCCCATAATGTGATCTGTGAGTTGTAGGGAAATAGCCTACCTCTTTTCCTCCCTACTTCCGTCATATGAAGATGCAGAGTAAGAGGTGCCATCATGCAGGCAGAGAGTACCTCATCATATCACATGCTGATTCTGCTGGCATCTTAGTCTTAGACTTTCTATCCCCTGGCAAGTTGTCTTAGTGGGTAAAAGCATTTGCTATCCAGCCCTTGTGGCCTGAGGTTGAGCCCTAGAACCCATGTAAAGGTGGAAAGAGAACACCAACTCCATAGAGTTGTCTTCTGATACACATCATATATATGTGTGTACCCCGCTCCTCCCAAGTGAATTCCTATTGTTTATAAATAACCTGGTCTAAGGCAGTTTGTTTAAGGGCATAAATGGGCTGGACTAAACCAATTGGCTTTCAGAACATGCTGCTTCTCTAGCTTAATGGCTTTCTTTTCTTGGTCTCTTTTGACAATTTTTCTTAAGCTAAAAACTATGAGGTTTTTCCGGATCATTATGTTGCTATCTTTTCTTAGTCTATACTCACTTTTCTGGTAATCTCACCTGTTTCATGGATTAAAATACATTTTAACCTTTGGTGGATTCCAAATGTGGATTCCCAACTTCTCTTCAAATCCAAACTCATCTATTTAAATGTAAATGTTCAACTGATTTTCACAAATTGAATTTCTAGTCTCTTACCTTATAATATGTCTTGTATAAGAACAGAAATTCTATATTGTTTTTGTTTAGGCCAAAAGCTTTGAAGTTGTATTTGACTAGTTTTTCCCACAAATCCTACATATACTTTGACAGTAGTATCAATCACTCTTATTTTCAAAATGTATTCAGAATTTTTGATGCATTTTAAGTATAATATCTATCATCTATCTATCTATCTATCTATCTATCTATCTATCTATCTATCTATCCATCCATCCATCCATTTATACATGTTTTGTGTGCCATGGCAGAAAGTAGAAGGTTTCAATTTGTGGGAGTCAGTTCATTCCTTCCACCATATGGGTTCTTGAAATCAAGCTCAAGACTTGGAGGCAAGCATTTACCTGCTGAGGTACCTTAATAGCCCCAAATTATTAATACATCTTATACCATATATATGTATGCATATATTCTTTGTATAATATCATTATTTGAAATGCTATACAGCTATTGTTCTCTAGTAAAATGTAAGATCCAGGAAAAAATGGAACTTTCTCTTTTTATTAATGGTGATACCTCCACATGTAATAGGCACGTCCCCTGTGGCCTACAGGCTTCATACACTTCAAGATAGTTATGAGTGAAGGTCAATTCAGACTCATTAACTAACTTAAAAGATTATGAAATTTTTGTGACTTTTTTGTAAGTTGACTTCATAGTTCTTGTGTGTGAACTTAGGAGATGACATCAATGTACCTCAGTGTCAAAGGTTAGACATGCCTGAAACATTTTGTAGTACTTAGCAAATACTCAAAAAATATTAGTCAAAAGAATGAAAAGGAAACAGGTTACCTAGTTGATTTGCAAACTAGTTAACATAACCATTTGTTTTGGCAGGGTCAAATTTAACGGTCAGGTTTCAAAACAGTGGTTTTCTTTTTTTCTTGCTTTGTGATCTGGGGTGAGACTTGTTTTCAACGACATTAAAAGTTTCTCATTGAGTGTCTCTCTCACTAACTCTAGAGCCCACCAAATAGGCTGTCTGGCTAGCAAGCCCCAAGAATCCATTTGTCTGTACCTCCATGGTGCTGCCACGTATTACCATGCTTAGCTTTTTATGTGGGTGTCTGAAGTCCAAATTCAGATTCTCAGGCTTGCATAGCACATACTTTACTATGAATATGCATTTTAGAGTCTTAGTAAATGCTTAAGGTTTGGATTTTCCTTTTAGAAAACTTCTAAAAATGTATACCTTTATTATATGTACATTGTATATGTCAGTGTGAGAGTGTCAGATCTTACAGTTACAAATAGTTGTGAGCTGCCATGTGGGTTCTGGGATTTGAACCCAGATCTTCTGAAAGAACAGTTAGTGCCTTTAACCAGCGAACAATCTCCCCAGCTCCTCCCCTGTTTTAGGGAGGTTTTTTTTTAAAATTTATTTATTTTATGTGTATTGGTGTTTTGACTGCATGTATGTGCAAAGGTGTCAAATCTTGGAGTTACATGTAGGTGTGTTTGTATGTTGCTGCATGGCAGTTGGGAGCTGTCATGTGGGTGCTGAGATTTGAACCTGAGTCCTCTAGAAGAGAAGTCAGTGCTCTTAACCACTGAGCCATCTCTCCCAGTCCAGGATTTTCCTTTCTAAAAGGCTGTTCACAATCCCTAAATGTCAGATGTTTTATTTGTGTACATGATGTTCAATTCAAAATGCCACTGTTATTTTCTTTTTGACCCTCTTTTAAATTTTAAGTCAGCAAAACAAAACAAAAAAAAGTTTCTCATTAAAAATTAATTTTTCTAAAGGAAGAATGTTTTAAAGTATGGACAACTGGGTGAATCAGGACCAATCAATTATATTTGTGGCTTAGTTACTTATCTATACAATGGGGATGCTAAGAGCCCCTATCCCATGTTGTAACAAAAAGAACCAAATAAAATAATATATAGTAGTTACATAGCACAATATCTAGCAGCAATTAAATCCTTAGAGAACAGTTGCTTTTGTTACTCTTATTAAGATGTAAGAGGACTTAAAAAAAAAAACCAAGAAAGTCCTGCAACAGAAGCTACTGAATACATTTCTCCAAGTGAAACTAGAGGAGCTGTTCAGGTCTTTTTGTATAAATGGCATTTCTTTGGGAAATGCTCCAAAATGTGAAGGACAATTGCTTTGTTCTTTTCCTCAGAAGGCTTTTGTACCCTGGATATATTCTCTTCATACTCTCTGTAACCACACCGGAAGAGCCACACCTTAAACGCCTGACATTTAGTATCTCCTCTTCTTCATGTTTAAAGAAATTGGCTTGACTGTCGTCCCAGGTTCTGAGTTCTGACTCTAGGGATTATCCTCACTTGGTAGACTGTTAGAAACTTGGCAGTTTCTTTCACGGGGAAAGTACTTCCCAGGGGGGCTGATCAGTCTGGCTTGCTGAGTGGATTGACTTGGGAACAAGGTAAGGACAATGGTCTCTATTTCCATGCTATGGGACCACCTAGTAGCTTGCTGTCTGCCATACTTCATGTTAGTTCTCAGTCAAATGCAGTTAATACAGAACTAGCCTATAGTTGCCACTGCATGCTAGGTTCCACTGGAGCAGGGACTCGGGGGAAGCCTGAGCTCGCACAGGAACACTTGGCTCCCCATCTCACAGAGGTGACCAAGGGCTCAGAGCTGCTGGTCAGCATTCCCTCCACAGATTTTTACATTCTCCTTTTAGGGTCCACTTCCGTTCTTACTTCATCCTTATCTCTCACAGCAATGAATACTGAGTTGGGTTGAGCACAGACTTATTTATTCATCCATTGAACCCCACAGGGATCTGTAAATACTTGTTAAATCACACTGCTTCTTTACTGCTTCAGCAGCATCCTTTCAGTTTTGTTATTTAGATGCAATTTTACCTTGTCTTCCCAGGGATGCTGTAAATTTTTTTTTTGAGTGCATGGACTTCTACCTTATTCCTGTCCCCTGCAGTGTCACACTATACTTTAAGCATTATACTCTACAAACTGCTTAGGCAAAATGGTGCCCACCCTAGGAGCTGAGTAAAATTTTCTCCTTGACTACTTACTTTTTATTTTTTAACTGTGATTGTTAGGAGAAAATAGCATGCAACAAGCCGTCAATTACTAAACCATGTTCTTACTGTAATTCTACTTCAAATAAAAACCTAACAAAGGCTTAGTTGGAAATAAGAAACTTACTCATAAACAGTTGTCCATCCATTTTCATTACTTTTTGTTGCCAGAAGTCCTGTGTTTCCTGGGTATGTCATCAAGGCCAAATTGTAGCCTTGGGCTGACACTCTTTTCAGGACTCCATTGCTACTTATGGTAAGCCAGTAGACTTGTCCGCCAGGCACCACAAGCCACAGGGGCATCCCACCGGCATCCCGGCGTATATGTACTGAATTGCCATTGCTGCTAGTGATTGCTCCCAAATCACCTTCAGCATTGTAGGTAAAGTTATAAACATAGTCCCTTGTTATTAAGTTCATGGTATGTAGGTGAGTTCCATTGACAGTGAACTGGTAGAGTTCTTGGTCAGCAGGAGAGGCAATCTCATATAGGTTCATGTCATTCAGGTGGGCTTGATTCTTGCTGATGGTACGAATTCGAACATTGCCAAGGTCTGCTACATAGAGGGTACCATCAGGTGACACTGCTAAGGAAGAGGGGGCTTTCATCTTTGCATCTTTGGCATAGCCACCGTCACCTATGGGGAAAGACCTTGATATTAATAATTGACATCAAAGAAACTTGAGGAACATACCCTAGATGTAAAGCAACACACATTTAAAAAACATTAAAAATATCATTAAAAAAACAATCAGCAAACCATCATTCTTTGCAAATCTCCCCCTCTGATTATTTTGAAACCCTTTATTCAAAAGATCGTAATTCTCGAGTCAGTATCACTGAAGATAAACAGTAAGATGTAATTATCTCAGTTACACCAATTTTGTGAATTCCTAAATCCCGCTGTTCAGAATCTATTGTATTGCAAGATACAAGAACAGCAAATAATGATAGCCACACAAAATTTGCCTGCAATTCCACGGGTCTTATTCCTGTTGCTGCTTGAGGGATCTGTTTTAAGATCTTCCAGTCCTACTATGCTTAGAGGTCATTTCCTTTGTTAATTTCCATTGTCCCAATGTCAAAATATACTGTTTATAAGTGTAACAATGACTCCAAATATCAAATTTGGTAACATTAGATTTATCTTGAATGAAAGATATACATTACTAAAATATTTATGTTTCATTGTTCAGAAAAATACTGGAAATATTGAACAAAGTCACATTGACCAACGTGGTGGATCTGGATTCCTATGGCCCAATGAAAAACAAAATTTATGAGGGCCATTCAGTCCTGGGTGAATAGCTTAAAAGGTCTGCATGTAGCATGGAGGGATATCCATTTGGCAGGCGAATAGAAGAACTGTTGACATTTAGAGGTCTGTTTGATATCCAGAATAACTATTCCATGTTTAGGGAAAAGGCTCTTCTTTTCCTCTCCCATTTTAGCAAACAGTAAAGGGCACTGTTGTTTATGGAATTTCAGAGCTTTTAAAATCAATCAATTTAAGAGACTGATGTAAGTAAGAACTTACCATTGTGGAATTTAAATTTTCTTGTATATTCTCAAAGCAGTCTACTTGAGGTCCCTTCTAATGTCTAATAGAACATGTTTTTAATGTGGAAAGCAGTCACTTAGGGTAAGTTTTTTTCCATAATAAAATCAGTAAATACGTTTTTATACCTATTTTCCTGTATCTAATGCAAAAATAATGGTATGATCTTAAATTTGTATGATGTTAACTTTTTGAGAATCTGAAAAGTTATTACATCTGTTTATCTTAAGAACAGCAAGGTGACATGATGGAGAAACACACTTATCTCTGTAACAAGTAAGGCAGATGAATTGTGAACAGGTTTTATGGCTTTTCTGGGTCAGTAAGTCAGCTGTCAGAGTTGACTCTCAATACAATGCTTTCTCCACTAGCTCACACAACAGTTTATATGAATTCCTTTTGTTTTCCTTTAGGCTTTTCTGATGCAGCTTTTCTTTTGAAAAGAGAGAAGGGGGACTGCTGAATTGCTAAAAAGGTCATACCTGAAAAACAGTCACAGTTGGGATCAATTTTACAGTCGCAGTCAGTGGGAGCACCAGCGATGATGGAGATCTCCCCATTGGTGGTCACTTGCTGAATGCGGTTCACTTTCCTCTCGTCTGTTTCAGCGATGAAGAGCAGCCCGCTGTGGGAGACACTGATGGCCCTAGCTGACTCCAGAGTGGAGTGAATTGCTACTTTGCTGACCAAGAAATGATCGATGCCGGGCACCTGGCAGTGAATGGGACGCCCTGCAATGATCCGCACACGCCTGTTCTCAGAAATTTGCAGCACAATGTTGTTATCCAGGACATACAATGAATTGTCCATGGGATTGACTGCAAGGTCTGTTGGCCACTCCAATCGCACCTACAAAAAGAACAGAGCACATATCATCATGTTACCATATCTTACCAGAGACTATTTTTACCTTAAAAGTAATAAATAGCTTCTTGTTTCTGTACTATTACTGATTTCAGCAACACTGATGCTGTCTGACAATGAGGGGTGGGTAGGTAATCACACTGCTGAGCATATTTATCATTTCTGCTATTCCAAATACAGTATAAATTGTTTTCCACAGTCTTGGAAGTATCTTCTAGAGTAGTGGTTTTCATAGTCTCTGGACCAACTACCATAGCATCACTTGGGAAATGATTAGAAATGCAAATTCTGAGGCTGCATCCTAGTATCATAATCCTGGAATCCATCCTTGTGTCATAGTCCCTAAGAACGGGGATCCAACCATCTGTGTATCTGTGTTTTTACAAATCTTCTAGATGATTCTGAAAGCTGTTGATATAGGGCTTCTGGATCACTACAAACACCCCCTTCCCACCACAATCTGTTATTGTCTTGTATTTGCTTAGAAAAGCAAAGTCCTAAATTTGGGGCAATAGAGAGTGCTAGGGAAACCAGATTTTAATCAATAGCTTTTGGGGATAGATCCTGCCATTAACATGTGCCTAATGAACATCTTGTATATTATGCAGGCATGGTCCTCTAGCTATTGATTCAGAGTCCTAAGCTGGCACGTACGTATTTCTCCCTTAGCTGGATCTTGTTTACTCCTTTAGTCCTCTACGTTGGTAAAGAAACAGGTTGGTTTGTGATTTCCCTGAATGTTTTCTTTGTGAACATTCTTTGGATTAATCCTTGTGCTAGCAAGGCTTTAGGGATTAAAACAAATGTTTCCATGACATGAACCTATGCCTTCAAATAACTTTTTGGTCTGGTGGAGCCCTTGGAAACACTATTAGCAATTATTCTCCATGTTGTAAAAAGGAAGCAATAAACATGGTATGAAAACCCTTCACATAGACATGGAGTCTGGATATTAACAGGAGAGATGATATGTAAGCCAAGGATGACGTATCCAGTGGGAGAAGAGGGTCATGTGTCTGGGGGCAATTTGGGTAGAGTAAAAGGCATGGGTAATAGCTTAAACACCAGAGCATGACTCTTCTTGGGTATAATAAATATTTCAGTAAAGTTAATATAGTTTCAATGTGTGGAAATAATTAGTGATGCCAACCAGGAGGTAGAGAATCACTAGACATTTCAGAGTCAGTTTGGTCCTTTTTAAATTTATATCCTGTGGTCCTGACCTTTAATGTGACTGTGTTTGGAGATAAGGCATTTAAAGAGTACATTGTGATAGTTGAGATTGTAAGACTGGATCTCAAATCTAAACCATAAGTGTGATTATGATAATGGAGATGTTTATATGTGAACATAGCAAGAAGATGGCCATCTGAATGTCAAAGAGATTGCTCAGGCAAAACAAACACCTGTGTCTTAGTTTTCCAGTATCCAAAGATATGAGAAAATAAATTTTTGTTACTGAAGACAACTAATCTTTGATATTTAGTTATGACATCTCTGGAAAAGAAATATACCAGCTGATGAAAGGAAGCACTCAGTCAGTTTTGTCCTTGTGACTGGGGGTAGCCACTGATGGGCTTTAAGTAGGAGTATGGCATAGTCATATTTGGGTTTAAGATGGATCTTATTGGCTGCTGTTGTGACAATCTAGGAGGCAGAGGTGAGATAAGATACCCAGAGGAGGCTTCTGCAGTAGGCTAGGTCTGGCAATGTAGGGTATTGAGAATACAAGGATTTGAAATATGTTAAGGAGGAACAAAACAATGTTTGTGTTCTCTTGCGTGGTATGCGTGTGTATGTATGTGTATTTGTGTGTGTGTGTACATGTGTGTGTTTGTGTGTATAGTATGTATGCCCTGTCCAAGTGCTGTTCTAGATGCTGGGAATACACAAACTAAACATGAGTCTACTGTAGTTACTTTCTGGACATGAGTTGGCTCTCTGCCTGCCCTGACATTTCCCGGCAGTGACTACCTATCTCTAAGCACTTTTCAGAGAACTGTGCTTCATGTTGCACTCCCTACGTCACCAGCCATTACTGTCGATTTCTCTCCTTTCAGGCTAGACAAAGGCAGAAAAAGTGTCCTATTCAGGACTAAAATGGTGACAGTAATGTAACTATTCTTTTTAGCTTTGAGTGAAAGCCAGAGGAAGTCTTTTTTTTTTTCTTTTTTTTCTTTTTCATGGAATTTGAACGTTTGGGAAGCAGATGTGGGCTGTCACTGCTTTTTGAGGCCCTCTACTTCCTCAGCTGGATGAGACCTTATGGATAGAGATTAACGAAGTGGAAAAAGGCCCCCTCTGATATCTGAGATGAAAACTTTTTTTTTTATTTGTGCCCGATAAGGGTGCGCAATTGGAGCTGTGAGGAGAACAAAGGTTGCCTTTGGCTTCACCTTATTATACCACACTGGGCCCTTTACCCCAACAGCTGAATGTCTCTCATTGTGTCCCCACAAGTCTGTGTGCCCTCTACCTCCACCCCTACAAATACTGGCCTTCTATGGTCAGTACCATATGCCTCTGGGCAGCTAGGAATTTGAGTGCTAATGGGGTAGAAAGCTCTGCTTGTATTATGCATGTTCTACAGAGCCTTTCGGACGGAGGCCATTGGATAAACATTAAGCACCAGCACAAACAGCTCCCAGAACAGTTTGTGGCGATGTGTTCCTCAGCATGTCTGTCTGAGGCCTTTGCATGTCAATGTGCTGCTGGAGAGAGACAGAGAGCCTGCTGCCAGTGCTATTGCTGCTGCTGCAGTGGGGGCGGCTTGACTCTTCTTTACCCTGTGCCCACACCTTGGACCTCTATAGACACTATCAAATGTGCACAGAAGCTGTCTGTGTGCTCTAGTCCTATGGAACACGGTCCCTTAGGAAATAAGTCAGGGCTGGCTGAGGAAGAGGAAATGAATTTATTTCAGTACAACACTCCTCTTTTGATGGAGTCTGAAGCTGGTGACCCAGAAAAACAAAGCTGACTGAAATGACGTTCTAATTATCCCCACCCTGGGAGCCAAAGCCAGGCCAGAGGCCGAGGAACGGCGCACACCTGGCAGAAGCTAGGGAAGGAACATATTTTCGACTCTGCTCTCAGCTATCAAGTCTGCCTCTGAGATAAAGGCTGGTGGTGCGAAAACACGCTGCGAAATCCTCCAACTCTCTCAAGCCGATTTAAGCCGATACTATTGGTGTCGTGTTTATTAGATTTAATATTGCCTCAAAAAAATACACGAGCCATTGTGTCTGTTTGTTTTCTTTCCCGTCAAATGAGCTGCCCTCTGGCAGTTTCCTGTGACTAAAGTGGCCTTTGTGCTTTTGAGACACTTTCTATGCCAACTACACAGAATCCCTTTAATTCCCATTTGATTCAGCAGAGCAGCTTGTCTATGAGCTCTGCTCAGATGAAAGCTGTGTGCCTACTTAGCAGTCAAGGGGCCAGTGTTTTAGAGGATGGACCTTTTCACTGCTTTTAGGCTGTCAGGTCCTTTTATGTTGTTCTCATGTTAAATACACCCCTTTCCAGGTAAGTCATCAAGGAGCTATACACCCACACAATAGAAACATAGCATTTACTATTAAGGCATTTCCACCCTTCCCCCTCAACATATGGAGTGATGCTTTTGAGCTGATTCTGGCTGATAGAACTAACATCTATTAGTTGTGGAGAGATCCCAGAACACTATGCTATTGAGATGATTTTAAAGTTAACTTGAAGAAGCTGCTGCCATTTGTACAACCATTTTTCTTTTTTCTTTCTTTTTTTTTTTTAAATGGGGGTAGTATGTGATGGTAAAATGAAGCATTTTCTTTTGGAGTGGGAGAAGAAAGAGACCGAAGAGCACCAGTGAAGGATCTTGTAAACTCTGCTTACAGACCCAGCCTACAGGCAAACCTTTAGGTCTAATTTGTGGTGCTTGCCCCACCTTGTAAAAATACACTAATTTGTTCAAACTGTCATAATGTGTTTAAGCTAAACTAGCATTAAAGGTCAGTGGCATAGCCTCCAGCTGGTGGAATGTGCCCATCCCTCAACGACCTTCCCTGCGAGATAACCCTGAGCAGAAAGGAGCTCTTGCTTGGGATGTCAGCACTCGAGAGCACTGTCTTCCTCTGCTAATTGAAAACGTGCCTTGAAGGGAGTTAACTCTCAGGTCAACCAGTCCCATGGTTGTCTTAAAGTTCTAGCTAATTTTGACCTCAGTATCACTGTAGAAGACAGCAGGATTCTATAGGGGGGAAAAGCTGTGTGTAAAAGCAAATTCTAAATATGAGCCTTTTGATTATACAAAGTTGAAGATGCCCCCAGTTACAGAACTAGCTGCACAGTGAAGAGCTAGAGTACCAGGTATATACTTGGCTTCTCTCTAACAGTTTGACTCAGGGTTCGTGCCCTTCATTCTGTGTAAAAGTAGGCAAAGTAGGTTATCTTTTATGTAGCTCTGATTTTCTCATCTCTAGCAAGGAAAATAGGTTAATGACTATGTGTGGGCATGTACATAGACATGAAAATTTTATTTTCATATAGATTAAATGGTATGTGGTGATACATGCCATTCATCCTAGTGTCTGGCACATGCCGAGGGGTGCTAAGTGGTCTTAGTAGCAGTTTCATGGTCATGGGTATTTTTTGCTAGAGGAACCCAGTCCAGTCAATGCAATTGCCTTTCAACTCTTCCATAAACTTCAGTTTTCTGTGTAAGATTTTTCATGAATTTTGTTTCACCCCTATGTCGACTATACTGGAGTTGGCTTAATATTTTTCTTTAAATTGACCTGTTTTTAAAATATGAATATGCACTGTCCATTTTTTGAGGTGGTCTTGATCTCTAGTATAGCACTTACAAAAATGGAGAAATACTAATCTGGGTCATTAATAGGACTACTATTTATTGAGTCTTTCATAGGTATCAAGCATTTTCTGTGGATTAGTATTTTATATACTTCAGAAGGCATTCATCTGAGAACAATGATTTCTAATCCCAATTTCCAATATTTCTGCTCTTCCTTAGTTTTTGGTTAAGTGATAGAAGGCAGGTATAAAAATATGTCATTCAGTGTAGCACAGGTAAATGTCATGGCACATGCATACTTTGAGCGATATGGGTACGTAGAAGTGGGAGTTCAAGCAAGATTCATGGAGGTGAAGATTAGACTTAACTTCAAAGAAGGAACGAAGGAACCAAGGAAGAAGAATGATCTCAGTAAAGGAAAATGAATAAAAGCAAAGAAGCATGAAATCATATGGAAATGTGTGGATTATGAGCCAGGTTTTCTCAGTTATGATACAGGGTAGCTATTGCTGGCAAATGGCATTCCAATTTGTTTGCTAAGATAAGGGATAGGTCCAGGTTTTTTTGTTTTTTGTTTTAGAGACATTTTTTTAGTTGGGGTCAGCATCATGCATTGGTAGGATGCTTAGCACCATTGTTCCATAGAAATCAGTAGTGTCTTTACCTCCATTACTAACAATCACAACAAATGTATGTTCCCTAAGGAACAGTAACATGGCTAAGAGACAATGGGGATCTTTAAAGAGGATGGATGATAAGGTCAGATTAATATTTCAGAAATATTACTTAGGGTGAAATTGGGGGGGACATGTTGGAGGGAAAGTAGAGGAGCTACAAGATAATCATTCCAGAGTCCAGTCATTCATCATTGAATCTATCCATTAACATGTTCTCCCATCCAGCCATCTGCTATATATCTTCTTGGCACTTGGAATCTGGAATACTGCTTCTCATTTAGATTCAGAAAAATGTGTGAGAATTTGACAAAAGTTATGTACTTTCTACATAGAAGAATGCTCAGACATACTAGAGTAAAGTGATAAGGAGCTTCATGACTTAAAAAATTTAAATGATAGGATTTACTATCACGGTAGCTTCAGAGAATCAATTGTCATATAGGCATTTTAGTCTCCTCACATAGAAATTATATCAAATAATATCTTCTGAAAAATTGTAAGAACGCAATGAAAACAAACAATGTAAACCACCAGAGTGGCTAGTACATAAAAAGAGATCTGAAAAGAACAGTTAATCTGGATCTAAGGACAAGTTGTTCAGCAGTTACAGAAACACATCCCTGCCTGGTATCCCTCTTATCTCTTTCCAACGATTGCAATGCTCTCTTCTCTGGATATCCCATGAACTCTTGAGTTTGATAACATGGTTATACTCTTTAAAGACTTGCAGCAATTCTATGTCACCAGGTACTAGATTATTTACTCTATTTCTTAGGGATCTTTCTAACAAATAAAACCTCCAAGATTCTTTGGCTTATATTGGGACATATTTTGTCAGCCAATTCCCTAACTAATAGTTTAGTTTATTATTTGGGCCACCTTGTTATTTGTGCTCTTGGCCCAGTATCAAGCACAGAACATGTTACATTAATTTCCTTTTTTTCTGTCAAAAATAAGTATTTTTGTTCTATTTTCCACACTATGCCACATAACAAGATACCAGTTCTAATGAAGAGAGTGGACTCTTCCCTTCATGGAGATTATAGTCTTTTGCTGACTCTATTTGCTTTATTTTTTTTTCTGTAAGTACAGGGGGTTGCTGGTTGCATAGAACAATCAATTATTTCTTTCCCATTTTGGTCACTTTATGAAAATAACTATGGTGGAAATGTCTCAAAAATAAACTATGATTATTACAATATTCTTCAATTGCCATCAATTGCTAAATCTTTCCCGAAAGTTCCACTGGGTTGGAGAAAATTAGCTGTTTTGCAGAAGGTTCTATCATAGACATGGGGTCTCTTTCCTTTAGTTCACTCAGAGCTCACTCATTTAACAAGTGACTCTGCTTGACTTTGAGTCTAAGGCTTCTTCAGTAGGACTTTTCAGGAAGTGGATGATTATCTCCTTTGAGGTATGCCAGCCCTGGGGACAATGATGTGATGGCACTGAATGCCCTGTACCAGGTATTCTGCTAGCACCACATTAGATGTTCCTGTGCTTCTAAAAGCTGACAACCCCAGGTTGTTAGAATCATTCTTTGTCAGTTTTCAAATGGCATTCTCATTTTTTGACACTGATACTATCTAAGCTTCCTCAAATTTACAAAAGAAGGAAAATGCTATCTGGAGAAAAAAAATCCACTTGGAGATCATGATGACACCTTTGAGAGTGATGGCCCCTATTGATCTTGTTTCTAAAGAGTGGAAATCATTAGAAGGCGAAATATATCAAGATTTCATGGCCTTGTCAACAAGTAAATTATTTCCCATTATCTCAGAGCCACACTGTGTGGCTCTTCATAATGGCTGGACACTTTGAAGAACCTCTTAACCTTTGCTCATAAGCATCCACATAGTCTGTCTCCATGGTATCAAATGAGAAACCATGAGAGAAATCTAAGTTCAAGTTGCCATATTCATTGAAAATGAATCGATAGTGTCAACCTAATCATGACTTACACTTAGGCTGATATTCAGAATCCGTCTACTATAGAACACATAGACTATGCTCTATATGCCCGATGTTCCTAAATTAATTTTGAAATGAATGAAAGAAACCAAATCAAAGCAAAACAAAGTATCCCCTATACCTCATACAAACAGAACAAGAACATCCAAGTAGTCTTGGCATATCTCATCTTCTAATAATTTATACCTTTATAAGCAAGGTCATTTAGAAACATTATTCTTTTAAGGGCCATATTTGTTTGCAATATGGGAAAACCAAATTTTATCTTGGTGAGATTTCTCCCTTTTGTAAATTTGAAGATGCTCAGATAGGATGAAGGTTAATATGAAATCTCAAATCTTTGCCTCCTGATATTCTTGTTTCAGAGATCTCCAGTTCGTTCTAGGTCTATTCAATCTTTAGTACTTAATGGCTAATCTTCATTCTTATGTACATATATATTGCTATTTATAATGAAACATTATTTTCAGTTAGCTCTGTCCATGTTGTAAAGTTTCAGACAGTATGATATAAGAGGAATGATGAAATAATCCACAGTTGCAGGTATGTTATAAAGAATGCTCACTAGAGAGCTAACTGACCTGGAAGAAAATTTCTATGGTCTTGGCTATCTTTGGGACATATGAATGATGAAAGTTCTGCCAAATATCTTGAACCATGACATTGCTTAGAAATAGGCATTATGTAATCAGGTAGAAGTAATTCAGGAGCTTGGATCCTGAATGAATATGTGTGTGGATCTTCCACCTCAATCCTGAATGACACATTTACTCTACCTGGTATCTTGCTTGCGCCTGTGTTGTCTTGGTGTTATCTGTTGTTCTCAATGGAATATAATCAAAATGAAGATGGTGCTCTAGCTTGTGAGTTTTCATTTTGATTGGAGCTACTGATTGATTATACCATTATAGATACACTGGTTTAACAAACTTCTAGTGTTTCCTCTATAGAGAAATCATCTGTATTTACAAAATTACAGTAACCTAAATTGAATAAATTAATACTTTGGTAAATGTGGGAATACAACTAGGACAGTCTTTTAGAATTGTTCATTTTAACTGGTATATAAAAACCTTAAAAGCTGTCCATATTAATGGAGTACAATGTAAAGTTTTAATATATATTCTATAATGTTTAAATCAGATAAAATATATATTCTCAAGACCTTTTTATTTCTCTGTGGTGAAAACTTTCAAAATTCTGTCTTCTAGGCTTTTGAAATGTAAAGTTGCTTAATTGTTGCCTGGAGCCATTGAACTGTAACTAACACCAGAATAGTTTGTTCCTTTTCAACTGTTACCTTAATATCCATGGATAAGCTCCTACCCTCCACTGTTCTCAGCCTTTGATAAACTCCATTCTCCTTTTAACTTCTGTGACATCAACACTTTTACATGTGTAAGATCATGCAGTATCTGTCTTTTTGTGCTTCTCCTATTTCAATTAACATAACAAGCTCCATTTGCAACCATTATGTAGGGCACCCCTTCATGCATAGGATGGGAAATTGATCCAACTTAATGAAAAGATAAACTTCGAGAATTATTGAATACATGGGGCTCCGTCTCTGAGCACTTTAAGAAGCTTTTCTAGCTCTATGTGACTCTCAATCATATCTAGTGTGGCTGTGCTATACTAGACATTACTTGTGCATCTTCTACCAGGTCTATGAGTGTAAAAAACTAAGGATGAATCTCATTCAGTTTATAATGCATCTAGGGTCATAGCTGGCAAATATTTATTAATTGAAGACATCGGTGCTTGGTTGCTTTTAATAATTTCAATGAAAGTAGTTATAAAATAAAACATGCAAACATATACTGAAAAGTACTGTTTCATCAATGTGTTTTTGTCACTAATCTGGTTTCCGTACAGTGACTGGTATTAATGAGAGTTGCTCTGTTTCTACCATTTTGAAGTATGTTTGCCACCCCTTTCATATTTTCATTTTTCTGATAATCATGTCTTAACGATCAATGCATATGTTCAATGAAGGTTTAGGACCAAATTCCAAAGCCTTTAAATTTATGTTCCTGGTATAATTAATATAACATGGGATTATCAGTTTGATTTAGGAACTTCAGAGACTGTCTGAAACTCTTTTAGGAAGTCTTTGAGACAAAAATTATTAATAAATCCATTTGCCATTATATGCATGGCCATGAGTTTACAGTTGAGTTTTCTAGAGCATCCCTGAAGCTTATATGCTTTCAGTTTAAAAAGTCATTCTATAATCCAGGCAGGATGGCACACATCTGCATTCTCCACACCCAGAGACTCAGAGTCACTGAAAGTTAGGCCACCTGCATGATATAATGAGACTTTTTTATCCCCACAAAGCAACAATAACAACAAAACCCAAAAGCAACAAAACCCCCAATCTAATCTTTTCTCAACACAAGCAACAAACAAGCAGCATCCACGCTCTTAGTTTCTAAGGACATGACAATACTCATATAAAGAAAAGATCATTGAAATGCTGAAGAGAATATCAGAGTACAAGTGATCCAATAGGAGAAATAGGAAAATGGGGTGGGATCTAATGAGGGAGGAGGAGAAAGATAGGTAAAGAAGATTGAAGGAAGAAGGTTAAAACAAATTGCAAGGATGTCTAAAAGTTATGTGAAATCATGTTATTAATGATCGACCTAAAAATACCCATAATACATGCAAGTAAGTGTATAAATATACATTTATGGGTTAAATGAAAATTTCTCATTTAGGCTGACAATGTTCCCTCCAAGGACCAAAGACCATAAAACAACAACAACAACAACAACAACAACAACTCACTAAGTATAAGAAATCCTCTTTTGGGTCATTGGTCAGGGTTGTTGAAGAGACTCCTCAAACATTACAGGCTATTTCTACTGTCTTTAGTTGCCTGAGGTGGAAGGCTAAATCTCTATTGTTGATACTACGCACTTCAGACACAGGACCCAAAGGCCCTTGAGCTGGAATTGATCTGAAAACCTTTTCCTTAATGACTAGCTTCCATTCTGACTGGAATGGCTAAGATTAAAAACTCAGGTGATAGTAGATGCTGGCGAGGGTGTGGAGAAAGAGGAACACTCCTCCATTGTTGGTGGGACTGCAACATGGTGTAACCACTTTGGAAATCAGTCTGGCGGTTCCTCAGAAAATTGGACACAGCATTACCTGAGGATCCAGCTATACCACTCCTAGGCATATACCCAGAAGATGCTCGAACATATAACAAGGACATATGCTCAACTATGTTCATAGCAGCCTTGTTTATAATAGCCAGAAGCTGGAAAAACCCCAGATGTCCTTCAACTGAGGAATGGATTAAAAAAATGTGGTATATTTACACAATGGAGTATTACTCAGCTATTAAAAACAATGAATTCGAGAGGTTCCTAGGTAAATGGATGGAACTAGAAATTATCATCCTGAGTGAGGTAAGCCAATCACAAAAGAACACACATGGTATTCACTCACTGATTATTGGATATTAGCCCAGAACCTTGAAATGCCCAAGATGCAACTCACAGGCCACATGAAGCCCATAAAGAAGGAAGACCAAGTGGGGGTGACTTGATCCTTCTTAGAAGGAGCAACAAAATACTCAAGGGAGAAAATACAGAGACAAAGTGAGGGACAGAAACTGAAGGAGGGGCCGTCTGAAGACCACCCCACCTGAGTATCTATCCCATGTGCAATCACCAAAGGTAGATGCTGATGTGGAAGACAGGAAGTGCATGCT
Organism: Grammomys surdaster; assembly: GCF_004785775.1. NCBI lineage: Eukaryota > Metazoa > Chordata > Mammalia > Rodentia > Muridae > Grammomys > Grammomys surdaster. The sequence continues at coordinate 6,069,941 of NW_021604562.1, read as the reverse complement.
GATAAGAGCCTGATATGGATATCTCCTCAGAGGCCTTCAAGAGTCAGACATATTCAGAGGCAGATGCTCACAACTAGCCATTGAACTGATCATGGGGTTCTCAATAGAGGAGTTAGAGTGAAGACTGAAGGAGCTGAAAGGGTTTGTGGCACCATGAGGAGAGCAACAATACCAACCAACCACAGCTCCCAGGGTCTAAACCACCAGCCTGGGAGCACTTAGGGAGGGATCCAGCGCTTCAGTTGAATATGTAAGAGTGGAGGGCCCTGCTGGGCATAGGTGGAAGAAGAGAACCTTGACCTCATGAAGGCTGGATGCCCCAGGGGGTGGGAATTTTGAGGGTGGGGAGGTGGGAGTGGGGGGGTGTAGATAGAGGTTACACCCACAGAGAAGAAGGAGGAGGGGCGAGGGGATTGGGGGTTCCGAGGGGGTGGTGGGGGATGGGGTAAGGGGACAACATAGGAAATGTAAATAAATCATCCAATAAAAAAAAAAAGAAAAAAAAAAGAAAAACCAAAACAAAACAAAACAAAAACAAAAACAAACAAACAAAAAACAGCTAATAAAGTAAGTGAAAAGCATCGTTTTTTTCACCCCAAAGATAAAAGCAGTTAGCACCTACCTGTGGTACACTGTATATTTACAGTTATATCCCAATTTACAGATCAGGAGACTGAAAGTAAGATACATAGAGATGAAGAATGATACAGCAGGGGTCTAAGCCTATGTGGACCGTTGCTAAAAGGCTTGGTATTAGTCACGTGTACTTTACTGCTTAACGTGGCAGTTTGAATTTTTATATTTTCGTCGTTCAGCTTTGAACAATTACGGGATGCAAACAAAAGAAGGAAAAATGGAATATTTTTACACAGAAAGGCTAGAAAGCCATGGGGCAAAGGGAGCGGGATGCAGAAACAAGAGTGTGGTTCCCTGGATGCTTAAGTAATTGTGATTGTTGCCTTGCTTGTTCTTTGACTATTTGTGTTTATCGTCTTGCTTCTTACTTGACTATTTGCATCTATTGTATTGCTAGACCCTCAACCTAGAACTGACCTTAATACATGCACGTATTCAAAATGATATAAAAGCAGAAAGGAGGAGGGGGGATGGGATAGGGAGTTCTAGGGAGGAGAAATGGGGAAAGGGGATGACATCTGCATTGTAAATAAATAAAATATACAAAAAAGGTAGGACATAAGCTGTTGAGAGGAGGATACTGACAGTCTCACAGTAATGTACTTATAACAAATGAGGCTCTGGTACCTGTAAGAGAGCAAGATGAGACTGAGCCTGAGACTATGCAAATGAGCTGAAAATTGCAGTCAGATATTGCTGACAGAATGAAGGACTACTATTGAGGCACTATTGACAAGAATAGAAACCTGGAAGAAGGAACCAGTCCCTTCTCACTCGTTGAGCCTCCCAGCATCCCTTTATTCTCCATATTGTCAGAATCTATCAGAAATCCAGCTGGAAAAATAAAACAAACTGTAGATAGCATCGTCTCAACCCCAGCATCACAAAGCAATGCCTTTAAATGGGTGAGTTTGGAGCTGTGAGACAGTAACTTAATAACTAGCGTACAGTGCAATGAGGTGTTAGATTTTCATGTCATTGTTGCTGCTGGAGTCACCCAGATATGCTTACGGTTTGGATGAAACATTAATTAGAGCAGACTGTTTGCCACAGAGGATTTCATCATTACTGGATCTGTAAGAAGCTGTTATTAAAAGACTTCAGCCAGATCTGCTCAATGTGTTGTGAGGGTGATTTCTTTTGACTCCCTTCTCATTAAAACTCAGGTATTCAATATTAATCAGTTATATTTTTGTTTTGTTTTGTTCACTCTCAAGTTTATAATCTGCATGCTTTCTTAAATGACTCTTTGTGTGTGGTAAGTGGTCAGGCGGTCAATCTCCAGAGTTCTGGAGACACAATCTTGAGCTGGGCCATCTGTTGAGTGTGTGTGATTTTGTCTTTCACACAGGGAAGTAGTGGGCAAAACCAGGAAGCACACTGGAGCCCTAATGAAAATACAGCCATTTAAATCCTCCTTCTAAATATTCATTAGGCCATCTGCTGTTATTAGTGTCCTTATCATTTGGAAGCATTACAGAGTTAAGATGAGAGAGACAATCTGTGGAATTCGAGGCTCACTTGAAATGAACTTCAGAGGAGAAAATGATGAGTTGTGATGTTTCCTCTTCCTGCTCAGCGCCCTGCCCACTTATATCTTCCCATCTCCATGGTGAAATTTTTTAATAGTTTCTTCCTGAAACTATCAGCAGGAAGGGAGAGCAGTAGCTACAGAAACGAAAACATAATCTCAGAGTGGCTGATCAATGAAATCAGGCCATTTCATAAAAGCAGTGCACTCATACGTCTGGCCTGTAAATTGCTCTAGGTGCCAAAGGGAATTGGAAGCTTGGCCTATCTTTTTGGGCCAATACTATAATATTAACAACCTGCAACAGACAAGCTTCTGCAACTTCTCAGCAGGAAGAAACTGAAGAATGATTTAAGGGAGTTCTTTTTAAGCCCCAGGCTTTTCTGTACAAGCAAAACATTGGCTCTCAGGAGGGCAAGAGTCCCATCTCCTGCAAAGACACAACAGTGATCTCCTCTCTCTGAAGTATCACAGAACACATGCTATCATTGCCTGACCTCATAGTGTTTTCTATTTTCCTAGACTGTTGTCTGCTTGACCTTCCTTCAGCTACCATATCCCCCACAATGATGAATACACAATAAGTATTTACGAAATAGATGTAAAATTAAAATACAGTCTTAAGAGAGAAAACAGTATTCCATGTTCCTCTCCCCATTTCTCCAAGTGCTAAAAGGGTTATTTCTTTGACTGCAATGATAAAGCCCAAGATAGAACAGACACAAATAGTAAATTGGCAAGTAGCATCATGTAAGTAGCACCATGTACAATATGTTCTTCTTACAATAACAATCGAATTTACAAACAAATTAGCCATGGAGTCTGAAGGACATTCTGTAGTTTTCACACTGGGCTTTCATCTCCTGCTGATAGATGACTTTGACTGTAAATTGAAAAGTGGAAGTCGTTAAACATTCTGTGTATTCACAAGTGCCATTTCCAAAATTGAGGCTTCAGAAAAGAGATGCCAGAAAGGGTAGACGGAAACCCAGAGCAATTATGACTGTTATTAGGATGAGGTAGTGGCAATTACACAGCAGACTCATAGAAAGTATGTACATGCTGATTGTTCTTAGGGAGCCTGTATGAACAAACTTTTATAGCACCCATCAGATTTTGGGTCTCTAGCGGAAGTGAAGATTTCAGGCTCTCCACCAGTATTATTTTGGACAGGGCTTATGGACCCAAGAGCCATCTTAGAAGATACATGTGCTTATTCTCTTAATGAGCCTAAGTGAAACCCCTATATTAAAAGAAGGTCCTCTTTCACTGTTTCTTTCCTCTAGAATAATCATTCCCAAGATGTTTGGTATCAGGACCCCTTTATAGTCCTGAAAACTGTTGATACCTTCAAAGATAAGCCTTCTTAGTCTTAGATAACAGGGATTGTGTTATAGATGTATCAGTTGGGACTGGGCTCCACAAGTCTGAATTTTGATTGGCTGTAGTTTTCTGTACTGGTCTTTACCTGTTGAAAAATAAGTTTCTTTGGTGTGGGATGTGAAGTACACTTATCTGTGGAGATAGGACAAAAATTTAGAATGTAGTTAGGGATTATGCTGCTTTACTGAAGTGGCTAAGTTCTTATCCAAGATCCATGAATTCACAAGGCCTGGATAGTCGGCTAGGGTTCCAGTACCAGGAATGATTTACCTCTTCTTGAATGGGTCTTAAGCCAATTAAAGAACTGTTGGTTACCCTCAAAATATGCACGCCACTACTGCACCATGAGAGTTATTGTACCATATTATTTATTGTTGTGGTTCATGGGTGTCATAGCTGGGTAGGACTGCTGGTTGTTTACCTCTTTTGAAAGATTACCTGATAGCTTTTGGTACCATGGAAGCTAGTCATTTTTTTTTAATTGGATGTTTTATTTACATTTCCTATGTTGTCCCCTTACCCCATCCCCCACCCACCCAGGAACCCCCAATCCCCTCACTCCTCCTCCTTCTTCTCTGTGGATGTAACCTCTATCTACCTCCCCCCACTCCCACCTCCCCACCCTCAAAATTCCCACCCCCTGGGGCATCCAGCCTTCATGAGGTCAAGGTTCTCTTCTTCCACCTATGCCCAGCAGGGCCCTCCACTCTTACATATTCAACTGAAGCGCTGGATCCCTCCCTAAGTGCTCCCAGGCTGGTGGTTTAGACCCTGGGAGCTGTGGTTGGTTGGTATTGTTGCTCTCCTCATGGTGCTGCAAATCCTTTCAGCTCTCCTTCAGTCTTCACTCTAACTCCTCTATTGAGAACCCCATGATCAGTTCAATGGCTAGTTGTGAGCATCTGCCTCTGAATATGTCTGACTCTTGAAGGCCTCTGAGGAGATATCCATATCAGGCTCTTATCAGCATGCACTTCCTGACTTCCACATCAGCCTCTACCTTTGGTGATTGCACATGGGATAGATACTCAGGTGGGGTGGTCTTCAGACGGCCCCTCCTTCAGTTTCTGTCCCTCACTTTGTCTCCATATTTGCTCCCTTGAGTATTTTGTTGCTCCTTCTAAGAAGGACCGAATCACCCTCACTTGGTCTTCCTTCTTTATGGGCTTCATGTGGCCTGTGAGTTGCATCTTGGGCATTTCAAGGTTCTAGGCTAATATCCAATAATCAGTGAGTGAATACCATGTGTGTTCTTTTGTGATTGGCTTACCTCACTCAGGATGATAATTTCTAGTTCCATCCATTTACCAAGGAACCTCTCGAATTCATTGTTTTTAATAGCTGAGTAATACTCCATTGTGTAAATATACCACATTTTTTGAATCCATTCCTCAGTTGAAGGACATCTGGGTTCTTTCCAGCTCCTGGCTATTATAAATAAGGCTGCTATGAACATAGTTGAGCATATGTCCTTGTTATATGTTCGAGCATCTTCTGGGTATATGCCTAGGAGTGGTATAGCTGGATCCTCAGGTAATGCTGTGTCCAATTTTCTGAGGAACCGCCAGACTGATTTCCAAAGTGGTTGCACCATGTTGCAGTCCCACCAACAATGGAGGAGTGTTCCTCTTTCTCCACACCCTCGCCAGCATCTACTATCACCTGAGTTTTTAATCTTAGCCATTCTGACTGGTGTGAGATGGAATCTCAGGGTTGTTTTGATTTGCATTTCCCTGACGACTAAGGATGCTGAACATTTCTTTAGATGCTTCTCGGCCATTCGAGTTTCTTCCGTTGAAAATTCTTTGTTAAGCTCTATACCCCATTTTTTAATAGGGTAATTTGGTTGTCTGGAGTCTAATTTCTTGAGTTCTTTGTATATATTGGATATTGCTTATGTCCTACCTATGGAACAAAATTCTCACCTTTGTAGGATCTAACAATCTCAAACTCTTCTTCTTGTTCCCCAGATCTAGAGGTGGCAGCCATTTCCTGAAGGTGTCCTTAATTTTCTTAACCTGTTTAACATCCATGCAGCTCATCTCACTATTAAATAGTGTTAAAATAATGAAGTACTTTTTATGTACTCACTGGGTCTTGACTAATATTTATAGCATGATTCCAAATACAGGGATAAAGAAAGAGTAATACACTACGGCAGGCCAGTGGTAACCGTAAAGTAGTTAATAGTATCAATTGTTTACTTCACACAATCTAGAATCTTCCTGAGAGAAGGGTCCCTGAGAATGTCTTTGTGGAGTTGCTTTCATTATGTTAAGTGGTAAGATCTGTCCCACTGGTGGTTAGAACCATTCACTGGGCTTGGGTCCAAGAGTGATAGAAAAGAGAAAGTTAGCTGGGGTCTAGCATGCATATATTTGTTTCACTCTTCTGCCTGTGGGGATAAGGAAACTAACTAGCTGCTTAATGATCCTATTGTCTTGACTTCCATGCCATGATGTACTCTGCTAAGGGCCATGGAGGAGGAACAACAAATGACTTTAGAACTCATGGAATGTGGCTCACTGATTAGCACAGCCATGATGGGTGCCTCTAGGTGTGGCCCTATCCCGAGAACCATGTGTCTTGAGGACTTTATGCTGTTAGGGAGTTTTGTTCTGCTTGTTGCCCTCACAACCCTCTTAATAATACTTGATCTCTTTTAGACGTTGCTGCTGGAGCAGGTTAATGATTCAATCGCCACCCGAGGAAAGAGCTCAGAAATGTAGATTGTCAGGAATGACCACCACCCTTAGAAACCATTTGGAAAAATAAAATTGTTAGTGAAGCTAGGTTGAGATGTTTTTGCTATTGGTTCTGATGTAGCAAATCTTAGGGAACAATCTGAAGTTCAGAAATGCATGCTCTTATCAGTTAAGCTCTGGAACTTATAAAAGGTCAGGGAACAAGAACGATGGTAGCACTGGTTGATGTGACTCTCACTGAGGCTGGACTGGTGATGATTGGCTTCTTATACCCATTTTTGCCCTCAGCTTCCTGATACCATTTAATAAGAATTGCTATGAGTATATATGCATTCTGAGAATTTAAAGTAGGTATGACTGATTTTTATATATGAAAGTTCAGATTTGTGATTATTTTAAGATTCTTATAAGATTACTTTTAAAGATAAATAATAAAATACATCTCTTTTGTAACCACAAAGTGCTGCCTGCCAGTAAGAGGACATGACTGAGAAAACTCCCTTGCTTGCTCACTTTGTTAATCTCTAACAAGTTGCTTAGTTACAAATGTATGTGGATTTTTGGGAATAACTTGTTTTCTTTGCCTGTACTAAACAATGTTATTTCTTGTAAAGGTAATGGGTGTCTTAGGGGTTTAGTGCTGCAAACAGATACTGTGACCAAGGTAAGTCTTTTTAAGGACAACATTTAACTGGGGCTGGCTTACAGGTTCAGAGGTTAAGTCCATTATCATCAAGGCAGGAACATCAATGTGTGAATATGTATATGTCTGTCTGTCCTTCTGTCTGTCTGCATGTATGTATGTATGTATGTATGTATGTATGTATATGTATAAAGTTATTGGAATCTGCCTTTTGCTTCATCCACTCAATGTGTGTGTGGGTATTTGTGTGTGTGAATTTTCTCCCTTTCCTTTTCTTTCTTGCTGGCCCCTAAGAGGTAAAAGAGTTCAGAGTTTTTCCACTGGCCACAGGGAGTTCCAGCCCCAGTTCCCTCAGAGAAAAGTCTGCTCAGTAATTTCTTTAATTAGCCCCTATTGGACACTATCTAGAATTGACCCCCCCCATCAGCCCGTCTTAGTGCTGACCTCCGTCAGTTACTCTCAGCACTGACTCCTGCCTATGTCACACCTCGCTGCCTGCCTTGGTTTACCTACCCTGGCACTTCTGGATGTCAAAGCAGATCTTTGACATCCATGCCATCTTTTAAAGTACTGTACCTTGAGCCATGAACCAAAAGAAATATATTTATCCTTTAAATTGTTTATATTAGATTATTTTATCATAGCAACAAAAAGAAAAGTAAGATGCTGGCAAACATAAAATAGTAAAGGTAAACAAAAATTATCAGGGCCCATCTTGTCACTAATTGGTCAATGATTTTCATATATTAGATGGCCTAGGCCAAGCCTAAGTAATAGATGCTAAAATTGCCATAAAAGTAAAACAACAACAACAACACATAAAATAAATGTATATTAGGAATTTTGTTGTGAATGAGAAGGAATTTGTGTTATGAAGGCTTTTCTGGCCCCATTGAAATGCTACTATTCTGTACTGCCATCTCATTCCTGTGATATTTGAGGCTAATTACATAGTAGGTTACATGATTTTCCCACATTCCTTTGGAGTTATAGCTCTGTACTTCATGTTTATTAAGTTGACTTACAACAATGTTTTCTCTCTGTCCAGAATTGTATTTGTAAGCTGTAATCTGTTGAATATCTATAACTACATTTTTTAATATTCCCACTGGATAGTTACCTTGTTAGATACTGGGATCATTCTTTCAGAATTGTCTTTCCATGGACTTGTAGTGAGAGGTGACTCAAATGGGCATAAGACTGAACCTCGGTTTATTTTCACATGAATGTGGTGGGTATCAAGAGTAAGTTGCATTTTCTTGGATTGACTTAAGTTTTGTTCTTAAAACTTGGAATCTTAGAACATTTACTGGAATAAACCATATGACACACTTGCATATCAAATATTTTGAATTTATACTATTCATTTATTAAATGAATTCTATGCCAAGAAAGAATGTGTCTTAGGATAAGTCCTCTCAACATACAGAGTCTGTGTGTTCTATTATTTATTTATTTATTTATTTATTTCCTTTTTTCTTTTTTTATTGGATGTTTTATTTATTTACTTTTCAGATTCCATCCCCTTTTCCCATTTCCCTTCCCTAGAACCCCTATCCCATCCCCCCTCCTGTTTTTTGCATTTATACCATTTTAATGACAAGCAAGTATTAAGGTCAGTTTTAGGCATAGGCACAGACTGGAAGGTTTTTATTTACTTTTAATTAACTAGTAATTTCTAAATATTCTGACTTTTACATGACTAGATGGCCCTCTTATGTAGGACAGCATCTTGGAATGGTGTTTCCGTTTGATAAAGAAGGGTTTGTGTTGATGTATCTACTTCCTCTTTTGTACTTAAGGGGGACTTGGGGCTATACTTAAGAGATAGAATGAGAACAAATGGTCTGGGCTGGGATATTGTCCTAAAACATCTAGACACAAACTACTGAATTTATCAACCAAGTATTTTTGTATCGGAGACAGCTTCAGGTTCACCTCAGGTCATGGAGCATGCTAAAGAAAACACGTAGAAGAACGAACACTTCCAAAGTAGTTTGCAAGCTTTGCATTTTGTGACTCTCCCTGAACTTTGAAGATGCTTTTTGTCTGGTGCTTAATAGTTTTAATAAGAGCTAACGTGCCATTGTCCTTTGTGTGGAAAGAGGACACTGCTGAGGGAGTTTTATTTATGTGATAAATTACGTTTTCGATATAGCATTGAACACGGTACTTGACTTTTATTTTAAGGCGTCTGAAAACTCAGCCTATTTGCTTCTGTGCAGACATTTCAGCAGAATTTGGATATGCTGAAGTTGAAGCTATGGATTTGCTGTTATTTGCTTCTTATACAAGTGGTTTGGGCTGTCAACTTGGAGGCATCAGTGCAAGTATCCGTAATAACAGGTTATTGTATTAGAGTTTACTGATTATTTGTTTACTTGAGACATGGAGGCCCCAAAGTGCAGCTAAAACAACTTAAGTGAATTTGGAGAACAATACTATGTAAAGGAACTTTGTACATAGTCTTATTGCAACATTTGTCTCAGTTTATTATTTTGGTAAATCTTTTATATTAGATTAAAAAGGAATCCTGATAGACATGCTTAGAACCTGAATATTTTTAAAAACCAAAACAGCAACAACAAAACAAAGTAAAACAAAACCAAACCACCACCAATAAACCAGTGTCATTAGGAAGGTAAAGGGGCTAACAGACTAAACTTGATTAAAAAAAAAAATCAAGGGTGTTGCTTTCTACTGAGGAAACTCCAGCTTCAAGACTTTTGATTTTATACTTAGCTGGGAGCCTTTCTGTTTCATTTTGTTTTCATTTGAGAATGACAGCATTCTTCATATTGACCTAGATAAATTCTTCTTTGTTATCATCGCTAATATTTATTTTCTTATTTGCTTGTTTATTTATTTATTTATTTATTTATTTATCTATCTTTGGCAAAATTGGCCCATCTAGAGTGACTGCAGGCTACTCACCAAATAAATGCCTTTACCTCTAAAGATTAAAGAGATGGGAGATGATCAAAAAAAATCTCAATTACATGGATATGTGCAATTCCTGTGCATCCCAGCCCTAGCTCCACAATCTGCATATCAGTTCTTTAAAGGAAAAAGTAAACGAAGGATTTGGGGTACCATTCAATGCCTATCATGATCATTCACTAAGTTATCTAGACAGAACTTCACATAAGCATTAAGCAGAAGACCATCTGTGAAGGTCAAAGCAGACTAAAATCAGTTTCTGGAACATGTGCTTGTCACAGCTCATCAAACACACCTACCGATATTTGCCTGTCTGCAAAAGGTACCTACCCTTCCATAAAATGGTCAGATCAGAAGTTTTTTTTACATAATCTCTTTATCAATTCCAACCTTCTGCTAGTTCATTTTACTCCAATCCTGTTAGGTATCAGGTCAGTTTTCTATATTGGGAGAGCAAGGTCAAATACAGCTACTATTATTCCTATTACTAAGGTAGTATTTTATTGAGCACTTGTAAGCCAAATACTCTGTTAAATGATTTATACATATTGACCTCGTGGAAGCTTTACAACCTCACTATGAGGCAGGTACATTATCATTCCCAGTTATAGATAAACAATTTTTTTCCAAGGGCATCCATCAGGTATAGATCAAGGATTTGAAATTAAGCAGTCCCTTTTCTTAACCATTGTGCTTTGTTGACTGCACATTGGTGTTATTGTGAAGGAGAAGCTATCAAAAAGACCTGAATTTGTCTCTTGAATCCTCTATCAAGGCTTAAAGAAATGTCTGGCTGGCCTTCCCAGTTCCAAACGGTGTTTTTATGTTTATTTTTTTTTCTTGTATGTGACAGAGCCAGGAGACTGAGTTTTGGCTGCATAAGCAATAAATAACATTATCCAGGAATACATTTAAATTAGACACTGACAACAAAGGATATTACAAAATCAGAATAACCACCTTGAAACTTGGTTTGTTCTTGTGTCCTCCCATTTTAGAAAGCATATGATGAATCGGCAGAAACCGTTTCCTGAAGATGCCAATTAGCATCTTACATCACCCTCTATATTTGTAAAGCACTCCATACGTTTGCAAGTGTTTTCCCATTAAAAAAGAGAGGCCACTTAATCAACAATTGGGTAATTTATTAAATTAGCCTTCATAAAGAGGAATAATTAACAAGCTCTAGGATTCTAGTGTCTTTTTTTTTTTTAAAGAAGTTGTAGTGCTGAAAGTGAAATTACAGAGCACCTTCTTTTGGGTCAGAATTAGACAAAATGAATTTTTCTATATTACTATTTCAGAAGAATGAATGATTCAGAAAGATATATTTTTTAATGACTAAAAGGGCAACTAAAAAGTAATGGCTATTCTTCACTTTTAATACAATTTGTAGCCGTTATTTTGAGCATATCTTCTATTGACAAGTGAGTAACATGGGAAGTCATTAGGAACTCCTAAGTTCCTAATTAAAAATAGTTTCTGTATGGCTGCAAAATAAGACATTTAAATGAATCTGGTGACCGCTATATTCTGTGGCAGCAAAATATGATTGCTATGTGCCTTGAAGTTGGTGTCCGTTTCTTTTTACATGTCTGTTTAGCTGGAGATTTGATTGAGAGCATGTTTGAAGTCCTGAAAAAAAACAATTGCCCAGCAGCTACATTGCTGTTGTTCTGTGGTCCTGCAATGGCAAATGTGAACAAAGACTCATCATCCCATTGGAGCGTTGGCTGGTAGGGCTTTTGATGTCATACAATCTATTACTTGATGATGAATCTGTACATGTTTTTTTCACTTGGTTAAAGTGACCATGAATAATTGAGAGAATATAAGCAATTGACACCAGGACTATAAGACAACTTTCTTTTCACTTTCTGGGTCTTATTAATCTGTTATTATAGCTTCTTTCCACCTCAAGTGTCTCCTATTGTTTTGTCATCATTTCTTCCTGTGCCTGTTGCCCACTGGTATTGCTAGCTCCCAAGACAAATATTTCTATATATTTCAGATATGTTGGTTTTTATCTTTTATATCTTGCTATTAATCTGCGATCTACCCTTACTGTCTACCACACACACCTTGTTTTGAATTATCCAGGGTCACCACACATGCTTTCTTTGCATTGACAGTAGATGGGTTTCACACTTATCTAAGCATTGAGAGGGTGTGGTGGGATTTGAGGTGGTGAGATTTCCCTCTCTGGTGGCAGGAACTTTTAAAATAAACTTTCTTTTTTTTTCCTGGGAGATCCCTTTATTCAAGCAAACTTATTATAATTCAGATTTTCTTGATTCCCTACAGAGCTTCACAAACTCAGAAGTCAGTCCCTGCAGGGAATTTCACTTATAATGGCCTTCATTCGAAAGATCTAATTCTGTTCTCATTCAGTGTGCACATGGGAGAGTGATGGAAGTGCACAAAGAAAGGCAAGTAACCTCTGAAAAACTTGAGTTTCGATATCATCTGCATCACTCAGGGTGATGGAGGACATTCTATAACTGTGAAAAGGTTTTCAGGGGAGAGAGACAATGAGAGACATTAGGTGAGAGTTGAAGAAAGGAAAATAAAGGTGCCTTTTCTCTCTTAAATTGCTGTTTCTTTTTATTTTGTTTTTTTTTTGTCCCATATTGCTGTAACTTTTCATGCTTGAGTGTTATTATATATGCATTTTAAAAAACAACAGAAAATGCTGAATCTACTCTATGAAAGAATTGGCATGTAGATTTTGAAAAGAATGCTTTATATTTCTCCTTCTATACAGTTGTAGTTTATTTGACTGAAGCTTGCAAAAAAGTCTAAGGACAACAGAAAATGGCTTTTTCAGTTATGCAGAGAGTGGAAGACAGCCAGGGAAGCCAGAGGTCTGTTACTTGGGGCAGGTGGTATAATGCTGATGGATGAGAGAGAAGGGAAGGTTTTGTTTTTTTCTGTTAAGGAAAATGGCCACAAAGAGTATCGATTCAAAGTTACTAAAGCCCAAGATGGGTGAAGGGGTTTTAAAAGAAAACTTAACTACCTTACTGAATTCAAGTTTTTGGCTATTTGGCCAGGAAGAATTACCTCTTACAAATAAATTGTAAATGGACTTAGGGGGCCATTTTTTTTAGTTCATTACTATTTAAAACTAGTGGATGATTGATTATTAGAGAGGGTTAAATACGAATCAAACTTCAAGAAGAATCAGATTGTGTACTATAAAGTTCATGGAAGGTACTTGATTCAGAGAAACAAAACAACACAAAACAAAACAAAAAACTCAAAACATTTTTAAAAAGTCGTCTACTTATTCTATGATCAGGAAGTAGTGTTTGTGGATCGCATGAGTGCAAACAGATTTTTTAAAGCCATTCTTGTCTCCTTTAAACAATTCCTAATACTTTGTGGAACCTTTGAATTACACAATCCCTTTGTGGATAAATTGAGAAAAATATGGTGAAATAAGTGAGTTTCATACCTATTTTGCATATGACCTACTCACAGAACTATTTTTACACTATGAGCCTGTTGAAATATTATTTTCTTGAAATAATACTTATTCTTACTACACATTATACAGTCTACATTTTTCTTTGAGTAGCATTTTGGGAAAAAGATTCATCATAGGTCATTGTATTGATTTTATTTTTTGGTATGAATCACAGCCCATAAATGATAGATCAAATGGGCAGCCTGTAATCTACCTAATAACTAGACTAGATACTCTACACATACATCTTGGATCCTTATTACAGATGAAGACATAAAAGACAGTTATAAAATCCATAGTTGATGCAAAACTGGGAAAGTTAGTGAAGATACTAGATTTTAAGAGAAGAATACAAAAAAAGGGTACTGAACCAAACAAGATGTAGATGCAGACTAATGCAGCACTGTAGTATGGTTAAAATAAAGAATTGTGTAATACTAGTGACGAGATAGAGCTAAGAGGCAGGGTCATTTAGTACTCTGCTATTGAATCATGTGTCAAAAGGATGACATTAGCGGCTGAAGAGATGGCTTTTGCTCTTATTGTCCTTGCAAAGGACCTGAGTTTGGATTCTAGCACTCATACTTGGCAGATAAAACTACCTGTAACTCCAATTCCAGGGGATCTAAAACTTTCTTCTGCTTCTGTGGGCACCTACACACACAGGACACATGGACACATGCAGACTTATATACATGCACATAAAATAAAATCTTTAAAGTGTAACATCATTGTGAAAAATATCAATCCAACTTAGCTGTGGTTTCCCAATGTATGCTTTTTGCTCATGAACATATCCCCAAACTGCCTTGGTGGTCATTATAAGAGTTATCATTGAGTAGGAGTAGATTTGCTGGGATTCTTAAGATTTATTATTTTATAAATGGAAGCTTATTTTGTTTAAAGTAAATATTATATGCTAAAAACAACCAGAAAAAGGAAACAAATCAAAGTATGTGCCTTTTAGGCAATGGGAAATTAGTATTATCTGTGCTTGCATGTCGGCTGTTGGGTTGAATTTTGTTGTAGCATTAGGCTTTCTTAAAATAGGAAATACAGCTCTCAGAGTTACCCTTGGTATGACTTCCAGGTCCATTGTATATAAGCATGAGAGGCAAGGGCAGAGGAGGAAGACTGAAATGAAGCAATGAAAATGAATATCTGACTCTTTCCAGAATCAATTCATTCCCTGAAGTGAAAAATCTGGTTACTTAGAAAGGGAAGTTATACTTCAGAGTTTGTACTGAGAGCGGTTGAGCTTCATGTTTTACTTAAAAATATATTGATTTTGAGTAAGTGGCTGATTTTATTGCCAAAGCAAATTTCATTTCTTGAGATGATTAGGTTTTCTTAAACTATTTCCTAACTGTCAGTAAACACATGTTCTGTGACTAAACAGCATAGTCCTCAACCAAGTGGCATTCATCTCTTGGCTAAATAAAAGGATGTCTGATCAACTCCAATTTTGAAAATGTGTAAGTTAGAAGAATGTACACCTGCAGCCTGAAACTTTCTTTCTGTCCAGGGACTGATTTTATCACTCTATAATTCAATGGTCACAGCATACTATGCATCCTTCTCACTAACCACTTTCTTATCCATTGATGTGAACAATAAAACTAATCTTTTAAGTATGGCTGGGTTGTGGAGATAAAATGGAACAGTGTATAACAACAACACTATAACACTGTATGTACATGCATCTCTCCCTCTCTCTCTCTCTCTCTACACAGACACACACACACACACACACACACACACACAGAGAGAGAGAGAGAGAGACAGAGAGAGAGAGAGAGAGAGAGAGAGAGAGAGAGAGGGAGAGAGAGAGAGAGAGAGAGAGACAGGCAGGCAGACAGACAGACATTCACTCACTGGAAATTTTCAGTCATAAAGAACGAAGTTATGTCATTTGCAAGAAAGTGGATGCAACAGAAAATACTCATATGAATCAAATTTAGCTGATCTCAGAAAGACAAATCTATGTTTTCTAGATTTTCTATAGACATACATAATAGGAATCTAGTGAAGCTGAGGAATAAAGGGGACTAATGAGTGGAAAGAGGAGAGAAAAAAGAGAAGCACAGAGAGTATGGAAGGGGATGTGTACACTGTTAATGTACACTTGCATAAAAGCATCCTTATGTACTTCAGTATCATTTGTAGTGAAAATTTAACAATAACACTTTAAAATTCTTAATACAGGTTGGCAGTTATTTTTAGAACTTCACTAGAGGGTATTATGACCTGCTATTAAGGATTTGATTTCTTAGGCTCCGTTTTTCTATGAAAGTGCAGAAGATTAAGTTACAAGAAAAATTATCAAGTTAGAACATAAGTACAATGAAAAATAAAGAAGACAAAGAAGCCTTCTCTTGCATCATTTTTCAAAACGTGTAGATATTATGCTAGCATGGGTAGGATTGGCATTGTTGGAGACATGATAGTTTTGAATTGCAGGGAAGATAAGACAACATGGTTATATTTTTGTAGAGATACATTTGCATGAATGCTTGGTTCATCTTTCTTACACCATAAGGTCTGGATGTTTTCTATTTAACATTTATTTACCTGAAAAGTTTCAAAAGGGAGGAACCTCATAAAAATCCTTTGATCATATATGATGCTATCTCATAGTCTTAGAAACAGTACGCACGTCTTAAGCTGCATCTAGTATATTCCTATCAGCACAGAGTGTGAAGCTTTGTTGAGATGTTTGTCTCTGCCTTCATCCAGCTGTATATTTTGACTTACTAAGATATGAAGCTGAGCAGTGTGTAAGCCCAGCTGGACCACTGTAAGTAAGTATTATAAACAACTGAGCTTTTGCTCTTAGAAAGTGTTATGAAGCTCCCTACTGAGCTTTGTTTTTTTCTAAGTGACGACTGTCCATGTTCTTAAGGATGGCCAGGAGAAACATGGGTCACAGTTGTCTGAACAGATGGAATAAACACCAAGGATCTAGGCAGCTGTGCCACCCACGGTCCTTGCTGGAATCTTTTCTCCACTCATCAATTAGACTGCATTCATTGTACTTCTGTTCTAACTTGATAATTTACTCATACCTAAGAGCTGATATATTTTAAAGCCAAAGTCTCTTGTCTAGCCAACCCTTGTTTAAAACAGCTTACATCTTCTTCTATTCAAACACCTGAAAAAATTATTTTTTCATTTTCCCTCATTGTCTACTCTACCACAGTACTTCAGAGTCACTAA
Source organism: Grammomys surdaster (assembly GCF_004785775.1). Classification (NCBI taxonomy): domain Eukaryota; kingdom Metazoa; phylum Chordata; class Mammalia; order Rodentia; family Muridae; genus Grammomys; species Grammomys surdaster. Next base: position 6,053,418 of record NW_021604562.1, on the reverse strand, counting down.
CATTGTAATATCAAATGGCTTTTAAAAAACCCTTCTTTTATTCCATGACATCTACTCAACATGAGAGATACTGTTCTTGTTTTCTTGGGATGTTTATACCTTCTTGGATTTTTATCTTACTTGATCTTTTATTCTTATCCTTTTTTTGTGGTACACACATTTTTTTCTTTTGCTATTTGAAATTTACTGTTTTCTAGAGTTTGGTTTTAAACCCTTTCTTTTCTTTGCATGCTATGTATGCTTCCCAAGTGTTCTCACTGGACACCTAAGTGCCATTTCTGTAGCTACAAGCAAATAGATAATCATGAATAGAATCTTCATTTCATATCTTCATCTTTAGATTAGTATATGGTTTTCTTCAAAGCCTCTTTGCTTAGAATAGGCATCTCATACTCAAGCATACCCTAAAATGAACCCGTTATCCAATTGTTGCTCAAATCTGTTTCCCTTTCTTTTTGCCATCCTTGTACTTGCTTAAGTTAGAAATTCAGTCAATCAACACACCTGTGAGTTGAGTTCCAAGATTTGATAAATCTATTTTCTCAATTCATATTTTGATACTTTACACCCAGCTTCTAATAGTGTCTGCTTATGCAACTTCATAAAAGTGGGCAGCATCATGGCCAGGCTCACTACACTGGTGTGGTACAAAGAACTAGCAGCTCAGCATCTGTGCTAGTTTGAATGAGAACGGCCCCATAGACTCATATATTTGAATGTTTGGTTCCCCAGTCAGTGGACTTTGTTTAGGAGGAATTAGGAGGTATAGTCTTGTTGGAAGAGGTGTGTCATTGGAGGTGGGCTTTGAGGTTTCAAAAGCCCAAGCCAAACCTAGGCTTACTCTTGTTACCTCCTGTCTGCAGATCAGGATGTAAGCTCTCACCTGCTGCTCCACAGTATCATACCTGCTTGCCCTCCTGTTGCTATGTTCTCCACTATGACCATTATGGTCTAACCCTCTGAAACTAATCAGACTCCAAATTAAATGCTTTCTTCTGTAAGTACTAGCCATGGCATTGCCCCAGTAGAACAGAAACCAAGAAAACACATCAAAAAGCAGCTTACTTTGTATAGCACTTTCTTCCCCCTCTCCCTTCCTTTTCCCTCCCTCCCTGATCTCTTTCTCCCTCTCTCTCCTCAAGACTATCTCACTATGTAGCTCCAGTGTTCTAGAACTTATTATATTATGTACACCAGGGGTAGCATTGATTTCACAGAGATTTGTCTGCCTCTGCCTTTCAAGCGCTGGAATTAAAAGCGTGTGCTACTATACCTGGCTTGTATATCAGCTTCTGAAAAGAATGTTTAATCGCTGATATAGTCTGTTCTTGTCATATCTATATCACTCCTACAGCTTTTAAATAGTCTCTTATCCTCTAACAGTTTTTGCTCCACTCCATTGTCTATTCTCTAATCACAAACATCTTCTGAAACACTTTTTGAAAGCAATGCTGGGTATTAAGCCTAGGACCTTGCATGAGAGGCAATAAATTTATCACTGAGCAACATTTGTACGATTTGGATTTATTTTCTTTCCCTTTTTATTTTAGAGACGAGGTATGCAACCCTGACTGGAACACATTATGTAGACCAGGGCTTGCCTTGAACTTACAGAGATCTGTCTGCCTTTGCATCACCAGCACTGAGATTAAAGGCATATTGCCACCACACATGGTGCATTTCCTCTCTTATTACTGGTACTTGCTTTCCATTTTCTCCTGGATGAAATAAAAGCTCCATTATGCTTACAAGCTCCCTCACCATTTCACCCCTAGTCATGTCTCTGCTTCAGCTCTACCCAGGCCTTTGGATCATTTTTTTTTAACCATAACTGCATTTGCTGAGTGAGTACAGATCATACTATCTACTGTAAGTTGCAAACAAAAAGGGGTGAGAGCTATTATAGTATCAATTGTGGTTGAAAAGTGTCATACTTTCCCTCTATTGAGACAGAGAATTCTCTTTTCTGAATAACTTTTCCACAGAATCACATCAGTTGTTTAGAGTTGATTGATCACAGTACTAAGTGTTCTATTTTAAGTTAAAAATAACTCACAAATGAGTCACATATATGTATCTTTTCTCTCTCTACTCCCTATATAAATACATTCACACCCTTCCACATTTCCATAAATAATGCTCTTTTTCTTTGGCTTCTGCAAGATCTTGAATCATAGAAAGTTAAACTGTTCTAAGAACTTGAACATCGGATCTACTCAAATATCTAATAAGAAGTTTGTTAATTTTATCCATTTTTCCAGGCCTTCCCACTCCTCATTTTATTTTTTAACTTGACTCAGATGACTTCATTTTTTGGAGTGAGGGAGGGACAGAAAAAGAGAGAACTCGAGTAGGTGCATCTCTAGCATTTTAAAGAGCACAAATGGTGGTGGGGAACGGTATTAGAACTAATGACTAAAGAAAGACTGGATAATGTGTTATTTTAATTTTCCTTGTTATCCTCAGATTCATATGCTATGGAAAAAGAAGCTACTAGGATATCTTACTAGAAATTGATGGCACCAGTTGCTTATGTAACTTATCTAACAGTGACCCTACATTTATTCCTAATGGGACCCCATTTCCATTCAAGGATTAAGAAGCAGTATGCTCAAAGAAAATAACTCGTTTCTAGAGTCTCAATTCATTCAGAAAATTCCATCTCTCCTTTGTGAGCGAGTAAATATAGTATATATACACATATACTGCTTATTTCTGGACAATGTGACTGAAGAAAGAAGTCTACTGGCATCTTTGTTTAATTTTTGGACATTTCACTACATGAAATGATTAAGCTTTATTGTTGAAAATACTTTTAGACAACGTTGGGTTATCTTTAGCAGAAACTACCCTCCCTGATGCATTAATCAATGCTGAAATTCTCAATATTACTCTAATTACTTTGAAACTATCATTAGAGTTACAGGTCTGTAAAATGTTAGAGCATAGCCTCTTCAAGGATTGTCTAGCCTCTTTACATTTTACCCATCAACTATTTGTGTTACAGAATAAGAAAAAGTATCCAAAGAATGCTGAAATAATGTTGTATAGTCTATAATCTCTCTACATGTCATTTACACATTGAATAAGACTTTTGGGTCCATATGAATGCTACCCTGATTTTTACCTCTTTATTCTGTGGTGGAAAGTTTTTTAAATCATACTTTATTTATTCTTTGAGAAAGTAGTATAGCACATTTCTATCATATTTTTCTCATTCAAAAAAAAAAAAAGCCACTAAAAGCCATAGGGTTTGTCCAAGTACTCCTGAGGACAGGGCCAGTATCAGAGTTTTGCTAAACATGTATAAAACAAATCTGAGAAAGGTGTTGCTTTTATTTAAGAAATCTTAAAACATCTCCCAGAAATAGCGTTTATATACACATGAATAACATGCCATACTCAAGTATTTATTAAACAGATTTCTAAAGACTTTGATCATCACTACTTTGTTAAAGTTCATTTGCTAGTATATACAAAAATAAATAAAATTGGGTTGGCAAAATAGATCAGCTAGTTAAGGGACTTGCTACTGAGCTTGGTGACCTGAATTTGATTGCTGGTACTCACATGGTAGAAAGAAAGAACCCATTTCTGAAAGTTGTCCTTTGACTTCCACATATATCCCACCTCCTTCCTCCCCCAATATATAAATAAATAAAGTAAAAATAAAAATAGTAACATTGTATATTTCAGGAAATAGTGCAATATAATTTTATTTGATTCAAATTTGGAAGGCTTTGCTATATCCATATTTTTTCTAACATTACTCCCACTCCTGCTCACTATTTTCAAAGTTTTCTGAGAAGGGAAAAAAGTAACTTACACAAAGAGGAGATTCTGCTATCTGACATTATAGCAGATGCACCAGGCTTCCTTTCTATGTAATTTCTGCATGAGAAAATTGTTATCCATTTCCACGATGCCAAACGGTGATATTGCTTGACAAGCAGCAGTGCCTACCTGAGTGATGTCCATTCCAGAGTCACAGCTCAGTGGCTGTGTGGAAGTCAGACCGTTTGAGCCAATTACAGTTGTGATCACAGCGTTCTCATCAATTCTTCGGATCATAGTCCCATCCACAAAGTAAATGAATCCATTCTTATCTACTGTGATGCCTGTTGGGGAAAAACAAATTAGCATTAATAATCTAATAGACCACATTTACAGTAAGTTCAGTATCTTGAAAACGTCATCGCAATGGACAGACATCGTATAGACACGCAGATTTAGTTTTGCTCAGCACAGACAGGGCAGAAATGGGGAATGGTGGTTGTGACACACACTCATTTTTGTCATGGTTTGAAAAGAAATGACAAGTAACATACAAAGATAAAGCTTGGTCTAATAGTTTTGTTTTCTTCATCTTCATACCTGTGCTCCTTTGCTATTTGCTTACCCCTACACGCAGGCAGAAAGGAAAATCAGAGGAGGCAGTGTCTGTCACATTTCTTTTAGCATGTTGATACTTGGGCCACTGCATATTTCCATGGTTGCATTAGGAAATAATTGACTTGGAAAGGATTAGCGCTATTTTCAAGAACCTATATTTAGTTCAAAGGGAATTTGTAATACTTCTGATGAATTAAACTGAAGACTTTTCTCTGTATTACCTATTCAAAAGGTGGGAGGGGAAGCTATAGCACTGTGCAGAGAAAAGCTAAGGTTCTAGAAAAATCAATTTTTTCTGATTTTTCTTCTTTTTCATTTATTGTTTTAAAATGCCATGCATGCATATAACATATTTTGACCAAATACCTCCACTCCCTCCCTCCAAGTCCTATGTTTTCCCACCATATTCCTTCCCAAATTTATGGACCTTTTTGTTTAAACCACTGAGTCCACTTACTGTTTCCAGTATGAGAAGGACAGTCAAACTTCATTGTAGATTTTGCATACTGTTAATTCTTGTCTGGTTTATTGAAATGTATATTAAAAGAGTACTTAGAAACCATTCTATCTAGTAATGGATATATGCATTATAATTGATCTTTCACTTTCAAGTATTTGTCCCCCAAATCTCATGTTTTAACATTATCTTTCTTTGGCAAAATTTGAAAAAGTGGTATGCCTTATTTATGATACTGTGTTTTTTTTCTCCTGAGTATTGGCTCAGAGGTCAGCTTAAAACCCCATCATTCATAAACTGGGTGGCATAGGCAATTATATGGCTAGGGTACTATTTTAAGGATAATATGAAATAGTAGATGGAAAAAATCATCAAACCTACACAAGGAGCATGCATATCATTCACCTCTCCTTTTCTTTGACATTTTTCAGAATGTTCTTGAAATACCTGTGAGGACATACAGTGGTGGATGCTTGAAATGATGTATAATAATGAACCACATATATACTATGTGCTTTTGATGAAAATCAACATTTGAATATATGCCCATGGTGATATGATGAAGTTTAATTTAGAAATTAGTCACAGTAAAATATTACCTACCATAACCTAATAAGAAAACAAAAAGGATATTCACAATATTATAATAAATAAGTTATACATATATGATGTTCTATAGAGTATCTTATATTGTATTCAGACTTATTCTTAGTTTTATGTATGTGTATGTTTATATGTATTCCAATGTACATATGCCTGTTTGCATGTGTTTGTGTTTGTGTGTGGAAGCCAGAGGACAAGTTTGAGTGTTATTCTTCAGACACTATCTCCTTCATTTTTTTTATTTAGACAGGGATGCTCACTGCTTGAGCTTGCCAGATAGGCTAGGCTGAGTGACAAGCAAGATTAGAGATTAAGGAGTCTCTGCTTCCCCAGCACTAGGAATACAAGTGTAGGTCATCACATGTGCCCTTTTTGTTTTAATTAATATTTATTTGCTTATTTGCATCCCAAACACTGCCCCCTTCCTGGTCACTCTCTCACAGAGTCCCTCTCCCATACCCTCTCCTTCTCATCTGAGAGGGTGGGGCCCCCTGGGTACCCCCAACTCTGGAGTGGAGGCAGTTCCTAAATCATGGAATGCATGTCTTTGAAAATATGGATTCTGGGGATGGAAAGATGGGTCAGTGGTTAAGAGAACTGAGTACTCTTCCAAAGGTCCTGAGTTCAATTCCCAACAACCACATGGTGGGTTCTGATCTGTGATGGGATCCAATGGCCTCTTCTGGTGTATCTGAAGACAGCTACAGTGTACTCATATACATAAAATAAATAAATCTTTAAAAAACATGGATTCTAAGGATCAAATTCAGGTTCTTGTGTTTGAAGGCAAGTACTTTACCAGCTGAGTCTTCTCCCCAGCTCATAAGCCTCTTTATTCTTGTGAACCTATGAGATGATAAAACACCTACATATTGGGATTGAGTAAGATGAGCTACATATGCATTAGGCTACAATATACAAGTAATTTGAACCCAACACTGTGATACTACAACAGTTGATCTGAAAACTGAGATGGTTAAGTAATTAATGGGCAGGTGGTAAATATGTTCTTGATACTCTGAGTGTTTCATATTGCAGAAGGGTAAGGAAATATGTTGTGAGATTTTAGCATGGCACTCAGAAAAGTATACAATTTGAAATTTATTATTAATATTTCCCACATATAACTAAATTTGTGCAAACTGAAATTTCACACAAGGAGGAAACTACTTTGCTTTTGAAATTATTCACACATTATTCTTTCCCCGTTTCCCTTTTATTTAGACTCAGTGAAATCTACCAGGCATATGTGAAAGTTAGAAAAAATCTGTAATAATAAAAACAAAATTTTAATATAGTGTAACACCTGTCCAAGCATGAATACACACACACACACACACACACATTTGCTTGGCAAAATGTAAATCACTGTTGTGATTTGAATGCAAAATGTCTCCCATAGGTTTATATGATACCTGGTTGCAGTTTGTGATGCTATTTGAGAAAGTTGGAAAATGTTTAGGAGCTAGAACCTTACTGGGCAGCCTTGAGGTTTAATAATGGGGATTCACTTCTTATTCCTAAGTGGAGATGCAATGTGACCAGCCACCCTCATGGTCCAGTCACTATTTCTTCTCTGCCTGTTTCCATGTATTCCCTACCATAATGGGATGTATACCTCTAGAACTTAACCCCAAAATGAATTTGTTCTTTTTAAAAGTGCTTTCATTCATGGTATTTTTTGTCACAACAACAATATACTTAACTAAGATACTCATCTACAGACAATTTGTGACTCTAATGTAAGATGGGCTTGGTGTCACAAGCTGATATTCTTAACTATTCAAGAGGCTTGAGGCGGGATGATCACTACTTCAAGACCATCCTGGACAACTTAGTAAGACCCCATTTTTTAAATGAACAAAATGAAGGCTGGAGAGATGGCTCAGTGGGTAAAATGCTGGCTCTGTCAGCATGAATGTTGGGAGTGGATGGAGTCCTGAGTGAATGTATATTACTGACATGAACATTGCCATGTCAAGAACTCTAATGTCTCAGGTCCATGGCAAAACCATCCCCAGATCAGGCTCAGAGGAATGGCAAAGGATTTTGCTGTTGCAAGTTTCAATGTTGACATTTTATGCAGAAACTATTATCCTCTGGGACGACTCCAACCTGATACTCTCCCACTAGAGAGATTTAGCTAATCCACTTCCTCATTTGTGTTGAATATAATAAACGTGCTGATTTTCTGGGCTGCTGTTGATGTGTTTCTATAAGAGTACATGAGCTACCCAATCTAAGTTTTTCTGTATATGTGTTTGTAGTATCTTAATTTCCCATCACTCCAGGGGAGGTCAATCCTAAAGCTTTATAGGTTGCAGCACATGAGGATCTCAGTTCAGACCCTAAGAACCTAAATAGCTTTCTGTGTATGGTTGTAACCCCAGTCTTGTGGCTGTGGAAATAGGGCGGACCATGGACAGGGGAAGAGCTCACTGTTTAGTCACTCTTAGCCAAATTGAACATCTCCCAATTCAGGGAAGAGATTCTGTGTCAAAATATAAGATGGAGAAATTATTGAAAAAGACATTTGAATGTCAACCTCTGGCTTGTCCATATGCCCACATGAGTGAATGCATCCCCTACATAATGGACACATACACATACACTAACACATACATACAAACACAGGACAAATGGCTGGGGATATTATCTCAGTGCTAGAGAGTTTTAACGTTCATTCAGCATAACTGCAAAAAAAAAAAAAAATCCAGCCCAATGATCGGCTCTTAGATGAGCTAATGCATTGGTATGAGGTTAATATTCAGATTTGGCACAGGGATATAATTGATCAATCACTGTGTTCCTTTTATTCTTAACATTTATAAAAGTTATAAAATTCATTTTAATTTTCCCTAAAACCTCTTAAAACCTTTTATATGTTTTGTCAGTCCTCCAAGGATAACACTATATAAGAGATTCTTATGTCAACAAATCCCTTTATCATGTTTAGAAGTGTATGTACCTTTAATGAAGTCAATAAATGGAGTCTTAATATTGGCACAGGTCAAATGATGTTGGCATAGGAATACTTATCCCCCCTCCCCAAGAGCATTCTGGTTGATGGTGATCCAAGGGGAATGATGCTTTTGGTTTCTCTAATGTTTTGGCACAATCATTTTCTTAACTGCCAACAATTTAATCTGGCTTGTATTAGGCCTCTGATTTAAGACCTCCTTCTAAGGTCTTTATATTAAACATCACTGAATATAAAAATTAAGATTTCACTGTCATGAGAGGGTTGAATAAATGATCAAGACTGAAGCCTGGAGACAAAGGAGGGAAAGCTTAAGCCTGAAAGAGTACTTCTAAGAGGTGTGCTCAAACTGTGTGAACTCAGAGTCACGTACTAAGTAGGTACTGAATGGCAGCCTGTTAGACTTTGAGGATCAAAGGACAATGATTCTTTGTATACTGAAGTGGGGATTAAGAGAAACAATAACAATTTTAGTACTAATGCTAAAAATACACTGAAGCCTTGCTTTAAGAGGTAGGAGAAAATCAGAATTGGATCTTCTGAAAATGAGAGTAGGTTCCCCATGGATGCAAAAAAGTAATTCTTCCCTAACTAATGTCATAGGGGAGGTGTTTCCTGTCAGCTTTCCATTATCATAAAAAAAGTATTATAAGCAATCAACTTGAAAAGAAAAAAAAGGAAAAAAGAGAAAAAGAGAAAAATTTTGTTTTAATTCCTAACCCTTAAAATTATAATCATGGTTGGTTGCTCCTCACCCCAACACTGACCTAGGGCTTCAGGTGTCAGTTCACGATGGGATCCACGGTGGTAAAAGACATTATTTCATGGATATATGTGGAAAAGGCAATGCCCTATTATTCCCTTCAAGATCACACCAGCAATGATAAGAGGCCTTAAAGTTTCTACTATATCCTAGTAGTGCTGTGCTGCACACTAAGCCTTTAATACTTGGGTCTTTGAGAGTCCATTTCGGATTCTAAACGGCAGCAAATCTTTGAACCTTCATGCTCATAACAATGAAGGACAATTTTGTCTCTGTACTACTAGACTGGTGAACTTTAGCAGGGTTGAGAATTTGACCTAATCCAGGGCTTAACCTTGCTTTCACATCCCCTTTGCACTTGTAAGTTTGGTGAAGTTCTAACCACTGTGCATCTGTCTTTTTCTGTCTGTTCATATCAGATGACTTTCACACATGAGTGCACTTTGAAATACTCACTCCTCTATTGCCTTCAGGGCATATTTTTCTGACAGTTTGTAGAATATTCTCCTTTTATATATTTGTAAATCAACTTCTTTTTATCAAGGCACAAGTTCCAAATGTACTCTTTTGCGCCCCTTGGGGCTCTTTAATTAACTTTGATTGGGTCACATTTAAGCCTGGCATTGATAAAGAAATAGTAGAATGGTCTTTGAGGGACCTGCTTGGTTAGGCGTTTTGTGAAAACACCTAGGTATATTTTCTTTTGCTTCTCAGTCAACCATCCAACCAAACAACAATCACACACACACAAAAAAACAATTTCCCAAAACACAGTTTCACCAATTCTTCCCCTGTGAGAATTAAGATATATTATTCAGTTGTCACTGGAAGTAAAATTCAAATTAGAAATTTCATGCAGAACAAAGAGCATTATTTTTGTTCATTATTTGGGGGAGGTGTTCCATCCCATAATGAGACTTGTGGTGGCAATGCTGCAGTATGATGTATTAGTGCTTGTTAGACTTAGTGGGAGGACGTGACACATACCAAGGATATTTTAAGCTTTATTCTTCAGAGATGTGAAAGTGAGTGATTTCAGATCACATAAAGCCATATGGGGCTAGCAGGATCTGCAGATTCAATTTCATTTCATATATTTACATTGTTGTACTCTGAGTTCCAAACCTTGGTGTCCAATGTTGTAGGCATAATTTAACAGTCACATCATTTGATGTGCTAACCAACAGTGTTTTTTATTATCACTTATAATACAATACTCCACAGTCTTGGATAAGAAAAGATTTAAACTGCATTCAGAAAATCACTTCCAGGATTTAAAAATGTAACCAGTGTTCATTCTTAAACCAAACAAGGACATATGGATCTCTGCACTTACCAAAAGTTCAGACAGTGATGCTGAGTGAGTGGGGATAGAAGTGGGAACAACAACAACAACAACACACACACACACACACACACACACATACACACACACACACACACACACACACACACACACACACACACACACCAAGCTTGAGTCCTCATACTTACACACCTCCACCAAGGAAAACACTGGGCTCAGATGCCTGTACAGCATGTTAAACTTGGAGCACATCTTTAGTTGTGTGAGAAAATAAATAAATTCCTGAAAATTAGTGCACATAGTGAAAACACTGACAGACCATAACCTGTCTCCATTCATCAGCATTAAGCCCCAACAAGCAGCTTCTATGAAGGGACTGTCTCATAAATACAGTGCATCCTGTAAGACATTATTCATAATGTCTTAGGCAAAGTAGGGGACATTATATAATATCTGAACCACAAGCTCTTTTCTCTGTGAAGCATCACTCTGTATGAAATGGCTGCAAATTACAGGTGAAATTATTTGACTTCTTATCTTGTATTATTATCCTCCAATGAATAAATAAGATAACTCTTAGGAAGGCAACTGCCTAAACCTGAAACAGCCTGGATAGTTACTAACAAATTTATCACCTGTTGGGGAACAGGATGTTCCTGATCAATATTGAAGGAAAGGGGGCGTGCTGTTGTGATCACCAGGAGTCCCAATGTGGAGCCAGATAGCCTGAAAATGGCAGCTAAAACCCTATAGTAGATAACAGAAAACTCAGAAGTTTTGATTGTGTCCAATGACAATTTCAAATGTTGGCAGACGACATCTCTGTTTATCATTTAAAAATTCCAGCTGCTGAGACTATCTACATTTTAAAAAATTATTTCTATGTGAATGAAAGTTCTTTTTCAGAATATAAGCTTTGAAAAATAGTCATAACAAGGAGGGTTAAAGAGAGCATGAAATAGGTCAGTGAAGGCCCTAAGAAAAATCAGAGAGAGAAAGAGACAGATGAATGCTGGTACAAGAATTGGTTTTCAGCCTCTCCAAGGTTGTCAACCCTATTTCCTCCCATCTTGGGACCATTATTTGGGTTCTTTTTGCTTTTTTCTGCTGGTCCCTGGCTTTCAAATAGGCGGACTAACTCTGTGATACAACAGATAAATAATTTGGTAGCAAAACCTACTCAGATACATTATCATAAGTTAGCTATGGAGGATCACGAGTCTCAAGATGAGGCTGTTACTTTATACAGGGTGTTCCCAAAACCCATCTCCACCCAACCTAAAAGAGGGGACTTCTGCCCCTAGACCAAGCAGAGAGGGGCCACCCAGAACCCCCTCTGACAGGTGATCTGAATTCTTGCTTAGGCTGTGAGGCTAAGCACTGCAAGAGAATATAAATAAAAGATAAAAATATCAAAAAAGACAAAAAGAAAAATAGTCATAAAATCCTCCCCATCTGTAGTTCCATCAACTAGAAAACTGAAATATTGTATTTTTTTCTTTCTTCAATATGCTTCCTTTGTGTGTGAGAGAGTTAAGTGGTTAAAATAATATGTAGGTAAACTTTAAACTTAATACGGTGCCAGCTTAATCTCCAGGAGTAAGAGCTGAATTGTGTAAACAACATTGACTGGATGATTGTAAAACTTTTTTTTAAGTCAAAGAGTGGTAGTTTATTTTGCTTTGTTCATGTTCATCTAAATTCTTTTAAAATTGCTATCACATAAAGGTGCTCACACCTAAGGCAGGAACATTTTTTTCTTCAACTGATCTAGCTGTTGTCCTCTTAATTACCTACTGGGATCAGAAAGGGCCAAACAAGCTTTTGCACATCTTCACATCTGCACAATGAACCCATTAGTTTCTCTTGTTAGGTAGCTTTTAATGAAGCGTCTAGAACTTGGAGGATTTTTAGGTACCCATGTGTCACTACAGACTTTAATGAACAGCTGGGATGATTTCTTTGTGTAGTAAACAGTGTCATCAGAATTTCTCCAATAGGAGACACCTATTAAACCCATTCCAGTACTGTGTGGCTAGTGAATGGTGTGAGGTACTTAATTAGATATTCTGCTTGATAAAAGTTATAGCAAGTTTGAAGCACTTCAGAGTTATCACAAGAACAATAAGTTGGCAAACGACTTAACCAAGAATCTTGAGTTTGAGAAAGACAGACCAGTCTAGTTTGGAGCATTTTGTTTTCTCTACGGCTTGTAAGGGTCTATCCTCAGAAATGTTGCATGACAATGTAAAGAACAGCTTCCCTCTCTCCATCAACCAGCATTTTGGTAAAATTTTATTGAAGAGTCTGTTTTTCCATTTGTTCATCATTTACTTTATACCTGTTGTCTGTTAGGCATTGTGCTATGTACTGGAAGTATATACAGTAAAATCAGACATGACATTACCCACAAGGAGCTCAGAAATGAATAGGAGTTATGGAGGAAAAAAAATCAAGCAAATACAGTACTATACTACACTATACTACACTATACTACACTATACTACACTATACTACACTACACTACACTACACTACACTACACTACACTTCGATATAACTTGGGGCAAATTCAGGATGTCACAGGAGTGAAGAATTTAAGCTCATTAGTGGTATCTTATTAGAGTAGGTATAACCTGGAATCTGAACATATATATATATATATATATATATATATATATATATATATATATATATATATATATATTCAGAAACTAATGGGTTCATTGTGCAGATGTGAAGATGTGCAAAAGCTTGTTTGGCCCTTTCTGATCCCAGTAGGTAATTAAGAGGACAACATACATACATGCACACACACACACACACACACACACACACACACATATATATGAATTTAGGATGAAATCCAGTAAACATTCCTAACCCTTGAAAACACTTGTAGGATGTCCAATGATCATTTCAATTTGTGATAGTATTATGTTTTTCTAGGTACAGTGCTGGACTTTTTACACATATTATGTTTTTCTAGGTACAGTGCTGGACTTTTTACACATATATTCTCATTTAATAGTAATAATAATCCCATATAGCAAGTATTAATATCATTTTTAGGTGAAGAAATTAAGCCATTTCTCTTTCCTGAAGCTTTCTCTGCAAACTCTAATTCACTACAAGCTCTCTGTCTCTTAAGCTGCAGAAGCGATCATGTTATTTATGTGTTTTTAATGTGAATTCTCCATACACGATTTGCTTATGTAATAAGCTTCTTGAGGATAAAAATGTAATTTTCAGGTTTATTTTGATAGTTTAACAAATCCAGGATACCTGAGCAGAAGTGCTCAAGAAATCCTGCAGATTTATGGACTAAATTTCCACTTGTTCATATCTGTGCACATCTAAGCTTGAATAAAACAAAGCATGCTAGGAGGTCAAGAGCTACACATGGAGGCCTATAAAATGAATGTTGGAAGGCTGCAATAACAATCTCTTTTTCCAAAGAGCATTAAGAGGAAGATAGTCTTAATAATTACTGATGATTTGACTATAGAAAAAGGGGGTTTGACAATCAAGAACAGGGAGATAAAAGACCATAGATCAAATTAACTGTTCTCTGTCCATACAAGTTTTGTGTTCAGGTCCTGTAATCTTGTTCTAACTCACTGTGTCAGGAGATACAAAGCAGCACAGATGGCTCAAGATTTCTCACTTGTTTGCTTCATTGCATGTGAGAGAGCAGAGAGAACACTGGCTCCAAGGTGAGGTTAGGGATGGGCTTTTTAGAGTGTGTCTAGTACATATTTCTCATAGGAGTTTGTATAAGGCTTTTCACCATTTTCTATCTTGGTTTCCTTGCCTGTACATTCTCTCCTACACAAAGTATAATGTCCTGAAGATCACAAGAGCCATGGAAATGAAAGGGCTATGAAGAGGATAAAATAAAATGGGTCTGCTAAGTGGCATCATAATTATACAATCATTGTTATTATTCTTTGTGAAAATGTCTTTTCCAAACTTAGAATCATAGACAATGGTTTCCATATAGGCAATAATTCAGCATTTTAGGTCCTTATATCCTCATATAGTGGACTGAAGATAGTAGAAGATATAAGTCTTGAAAATCTTATGTAACCTTTGTTAGCACAGTGCCCTGTGTTAGACTCACCACAGAGGCAAGATAGGGGTTGAAAACACTTTTGCTAACTTGGGAAAAATTCTGCACTAATGAACTATTGAGGTAAAAGCCTTCACAATTTTATAAGTTGGTTAACATTTTCATACACATAATCAATAAGTGCAGTTCCATGCTGTGCAATTGATTAAGGAAGACTCTGGGGCAAGGGTGGTAATGGTGTATCAATATTTTGTTATGAAAAATTGGATAAGTAGATGATTGTAGCTCAAATTGTATATTTCTTGCTTTATTTTTATGGTAGAATTCTTGCCCAAAAGATGTGACTGGGGTGTGATTTAAGGGGAACTTGGTCTATACAGGCTAAGATATAGGACATGACTTAGATACAGTTTAAAGAAATGCTTCTGCAATCCTAAGAAAACAAGCACCTCCCAAGGTCCTTGTATGAACAATTAGTGTTAGGAAGGAAACTTCATTTATTGCCAATGGACCAGCCAAAAGCTAATTGTATTTGTTTCACTCTAGGGAAAATGAGTCTCAAGGTATGTGAAGGACCAAGATGTTCTAATAAAAAAAAGCAAACTAAGTAGAATACCTTGGCCCAAATGATCAGTAAGAGCAGGATATGAAGCAGTAAGCTGAGAGTGCTTACTACTTAGAAAAGTAGGCTAGCTAAAAAAGAACAGAGTTTTTTTTTTTTTAGGATAATTATTTGCATGTTAGTGCTCACTCAAAACAACCCAGGAAGCCCATTTAAGATTTCTCCACCATCCATACATCTTGACAAATGGATCTCATGCCAGAAGAGAAGTTTCTTATGTCAGGAGCAGTAGACAGACATTTGTAAATGGTAAGACAAGATAATGAACACCGTGTGCACACAGCTTTTCAGCCTTTAAATGAAGCTCAGGAGTCACTAAGGAAGACAAGTTTGGGCTCTGTCAATAATGTGCAACTACAACAAAATTATGCACATGTTAGCTCTCTTTCTTTCTCACACACATGTGCCAACACACATGACAGCTGAGGGCCAGCAAGATGGCTCCTTTACTGAAGATGCTTGCTGCCAGCTATGATGATCTGAACTTGAACCAAAGTGGAAAGAAAATCCTGACTCCAATAAGTTGCTGTGTTCTCTGAAATCTGCTTATGCTCTGTGGCATGCTTGTGTGCAAACATACACAGGCACACACACACACACACACACACACACACACACACACACACACACAGAGTAAGGAATTTAAACAAACAAAAATATGACAGTTGAATTAAAGTAAGATATTCAAGATATTCAGTCAGTTTCATGGAATAAAAACTCTCAGCACACCTCCTTGCCCCCTTGGCAAGTTGATCTAGAAGTTTGCTAATCTGTGGGCATAAGAAGGTTATGCAGAAAAGTATTAAAAGAGCTAGATGCTTGTCACGTCCCATGATTCGTCTCGATCGGGCACCTCCGTGTCACTTCTATACCTTTTCATCTGTAAACTGAACTACATGGCTATATCTATGAGTGATATGAGGCGGGAGAAAATTCAGTCTGGGAGGTTGTTGCTTGAACCTGTATACTTAAACTCCCAGTGCTCAGCCTTTCATCTTTGTCTAATGGTGGGAATAATAGCTGAGCTGCCCATGTCAGCAGATTACTATAAAGGCCAAATGAAATAACAGCTGTCCTGTCTGCAAGATCTTTCTGAAAGGTGAACACTGATGATGTTAATACTTATTTATGGTTTTGATTAACAGTTAGTTTTCTGGCATCATGCTGTGGTTTGTCTAGTACATGATTACCTACTTCAACATAGCTTGACTTAGATGGCAGAAGCCTCATGTGTAATTCTGTCAGCATCTGCTCCATGCTGACAGTGATGATCAGTCTGGGTAGCATCCTGTGTTTTTTTTTTTTTCTAGTCAAAGCAGTCTGTGTGCCACAGAGACTACATCACTTTTCAATCCCCGTCATTTTGCTTGCACCACTTTCAAAGAGCTATGGAATGCAATTCCAAGTGGGTAAGGGTGAGGTACAATATGACATGAAGTTGCTAATCTAAAGCCTACATTGTTATTAAGAGTATGATAGGATTCTAGCTGCATCCAAGAGCACATTATACACTAAACCTAGTAGCACATGCCTGTAATTCCCAGCA
This sequence comes from Grammomys surdaster, assembly GCF_004785775.1. Lineage (NCBI taxonomy): Eukaryota > Metazoa > Chordata > Mammalia > Rodentia > Muridae > Grammomys > Grammomys surdaster. The sequence goes on along the minus strand of NW_021604562.1, from coordinate 6,036,678 downwards.
TTTGGATACAGAGGCAAGGGGATCAGGTGAACAAGGCCAGCATCACTTACATAACAGACTCAAGACTAGCCTAGGTTATCCGAAACTCCAATTCAAATAAACAAAGAAGCAATACATTATTAGGACGAATTCATCTCCTTACAACAAGAACTAAGAAATCCAAGTCTCATCTCTCATTTTAATTCTCTACTACTCTACTTGCCCCACCCTTTTGCTTTACTCTTTGACTTCCTTTTCCTTTTAGAGTAGGCTTAACCTATTACGGATAAAGGTTAGAATCTAGTTCTCAGTTTTATTTTATCCTTGTGTCTAACTCCCTTTTTAGATCACTCTACCACTTCTCCCTTTTGCTGATTTTCCCTAACCTCTTTCTATCAATTCCAAGATAGTGATTATTCCTTGAACCCTTGCAACTTTAATGTTTAATGTTGACATCATGATGAGTCATCTCTTGTCTTCCCAAACAGATTATAGTCTATTTAAGGGCTGGGCCATATTTCTTTTCTTTCTTGATGAGTTTTGAATTTGTCATTTGAAAAGCTTAACCAAATAGTGGAACTCAGATATACAGGGATGTAAGATATACAGGGATGATGCTGTGGATTTGGCAAAGTAGGTAAAATCTATGGAAGCCGTATGAATCACAATGAGGAGTTACTGGTGCCAGTGTCTCATTGACATCAGTTAAATATATTGAAAGTATTAATTAAGATGACGGCATCCCTGGATTTCTGTCTGATAACCAGGAAGCTTTTGTGTAACTGGCATTAGCATAGTTCGTGCATAAAAGAGGACTTTATATGTGTATAGGACAAATGACTCAGGTCTTTATTAGAAATAGAACACTCTAAGCAATTAGAAAATAATAAGACTGAGCCTTATAAATAACAAAAGCAAACAGAAGCATAATGAAATACTGTCAGATATGATAGCTTGAAGCTGCAGTGGTTCCATAATTCAATTGTCCAAAAATCTCTAACTTATTTTTAGGAACAAGAGAAGATCAGACTATGTATAGTCAGCTCACAAGCTGGTAGTTTGGGCTGTCTGTGATATCTGGATAGTATCCTGTAAATATTTAAAACGATTATTTGAATAAAGTCTTAATGTCAAAGTTGGACCAGCTATACTGCCAGCATTAAAAATAAAAAAGAGGGTTTTACATGTTTACCTGTGGTTTTACAAACATTTTCTTGCTTTATGAGCTTTAGGTTTTATATCATCGAACATAGCCCCTGTTCAGTTCATTCTCCCTAGACATTCACCCCTCCGCCCCCATTTTACTACTTTGTAAAAGGTGAGAAGATACATTGCAAGACTAAGTCTTAAGATAGTACCATGGCAGTTCTGAGTTTACTTACTTTGTTCAAGATGATAGAGAAACGACTATAGAGTACAGCGGTAAAAGTGTTGGCAAAATCCATTCTGATAGATTTCGGCTTGTTGGGGAGGGACAACACAGACATGTCAATCTGTTAGTATGGCTTTAATTTTCTTGGGTTTGAGATGCTTTCCAAAATGAGAAATGGTTCCTGGCCACTGAGGGAAATTACTGTTATAATCAGCTTCTTTTCCTGAGTAAATACTGGTAAAATTGGGCTACCTACCTACCTTCCTTCCCCCCAAATCCATTACACACTTTAACAAGATTTTGCAAAACCAAATGAAATAGCTAGTAAATGAAACTGGAAGAAAAATAGAGCAAATAACATTGGGGCTTCCATGCTAGGCTTTGATATTTGAGGCTTGAAGATAACCTCACATTTGAGTGGTTAATCCTGTGATTCCTCAGGGAGAAACTTTAAATGGGCCAGAACTCACTTCCAAGGAAACAGTGACTTTGGGTAATGATAAAGTTGACTCATTACATTGATGCTTTTTTCAGGAAGTTCACAGTCAGCCATTTAGGGAACTCTGAGTATGGGCATGTACTAAAAGTGCTGGTAAGCCTGCAACTAATAGGAGAGGCTTAAATTCACTAAGTTCATGGAATAAGAGATGAATACTAGTAACCAGATAACCTCTAAAGAACCTGCTTTCAGGCCAATGCTTGTATGTGTTCTCATGTATTGTTACAGGTGTCTCATATGTTGTGAAGTATTTTGAGAGAATTTGTTTAAAAGAAAACAAACTAAATTGGTTTTTTTGAAATGGAATTGTTAGGTGCAAATTTTCAAGTTGTTTCTTAAACCCCTTTCTGATTCTAAATGTTTCAAAACTACTCAACATTTCAAATGGTAGACATCTCAGAACTCAATACTGCTAACATTAAAATTTCACACATAATATATTAACACATAAATATATAACACTTAAACACATAATACATAAATATAAAAGTAAACTGTTCCTGCATTTTAAAGCAGAATATATCATGGATAGAGCTGAATCACCACGGCTTCAGTCTTCCACTCTCTCCTTACTTCCTTAGAGGCACCACTACTGAAGTTAGTGTGTATCATTCTTAGACATTTTAGATACATTGTTGCATGTCCATCCATCTCCAAATGACACCTAGTACTAGTTTTGTGCATTCCCAATTTATGTATGTGGAGAAAAAGGGGAACCAATTTGATCAAAATGCTTTATATGCTTGTATGAAATCCTCAGAAGAAAGACTTTTTTATGTCATTGGACTCTATAGCAAGTTTGTGTTTGGCATGTCTGAGACCTTAGTTTTGATAGGCAACACCACAAAATATACATATAAAATAGGTATGTGCTGGTTGCACAAAAATGTGACTGTATTTATTGCTTGAGAAATATACATGTAAAAGAGTTAAAATGGTAAATATTATGTTTTATACCTCAATAGCATATATTACATAGGGAATAATTCTTTTGTGTAGGAAAAAATGGAACAGGTACAGATGGACTCACAAAATCTGCTAAAAGGGCTTACCATTAGAGGGTTGTGTTTATGGGAAAGAAGCTGAACATTTCTCTTTGTATCTTTCTCGACAGTTCCAATTTTCAAGCAGTAGATATTATTACATTAATATTTTTCAAGACCACTAGGCTTACCTAGATGGGTGATGAAATTTTGGATTACTGAAAAGTTTTTTTGTAATACTCTAAAATATATGTAATTAAAATATTTTTACTATCAGGCTCTTAGGACTGAAGTGCCTTGTATTTACATTTCTTTTTTGACTTATGATATGACACCTTCATCAGGTGGCTTTTCAAATGCTCAGATGAGAATAACACACTGTCAACTTTTTATAGTGTGATATTTCTTTTTGAAGAGCTGTCATCCATGAAAACAAGGATCTGTGACTCCAGAGAATAGGCTACAAGGTATTATACTGCATGTGTGTGTGTATTAAAATATTGTAGGTATGTATATATGTGAACGCACAACAGCTACATTTTACTTCATATTTAAGCACTTAATCAATTAAAATATAATATTTCGTGTCTTTTTTGACATACAAAAAATCTAAAAATTCATTATTTTGTGGTGCTGTAGCTCAATCCCATAGGTCTATACATACCAGGAAGATGTATTTTATCTCCATCCCTATTCAGAAACTCAAAAAGAATGAAATCAAAATGAATTACAGATCCTTGTAGAGCAATAATCATAGATACCTAGACATGCTTCCTTTCAAACTTTTCCCACCACATGATGTGCACACTGCTGTCTGTACTTTTATAGATTTAGCAGCACACACTGCATGCTGCTCTATGTTCTCAACTTCTCATTGGACACTAGTTTGTATTTTCATTATGCCTCAGATGGGAGTAACGCATGGGGGGAGGTGAGGGAAAAATCAATCGTTGGATGCATACAGTAAGGGGACATTCACTTTCCGTAGAAACATTTAAAATGATAAATAGTATAAATAGTGGGTTTTTTCCCTATCACTATTTGCTAGAAATTCTAAAAAAATACCAGCAAGAAAAATCTATACTCCTGGTGCCATCCTTCCTTAGTATACTACTGTATTCTTATCTGATTCTGATTGGGGTGAAGGGAGAGGAAAAGTTAGATTTATACCCAGGGGAGACAAGCTGAGGGCTGCAGGGAGGTGTTGAGAGAAAAATAGAAGAGACATTTAAAACATCTCCCACTTTACCAGTTTGTGGCTTGCATTCCAGCATAGATAACTTGCAAAAACCTGCTTTTCTTTGACTTAAAACCCAAACGGCAGCTGTGTTTCTTGGATATGCCATCTGCAATCCTTGGATGAAAAGGCCAAAAAAATTGCGATCAATTGTTCAATTGAAAAATAAAAATAAACATAATAACTCCATACTCAGAGGTGGCTTGGCCCATGGTGATGTGAAACTTACAGATTTTGAAAGATATCTTGATTTACTTTATGCTGTTAAAGTTTTACTATGTACACCTGTTGGTTTACTTAATATTTCTAGAGCATTACTGAAGGTAAAAACATCCCATGCTGTTGAGTTAATATTTAGGATTCCCTGGAATGACAATGTGCTGTAGACAGAAGTTTTCTCCAGAAATTGCCAAGCCATATCAGACTCATAAGAAAATGACACCCCACTTATTTGGTTTCATGCCTAACCCCATGTATTTGACAAATGTAGACATACTGGGTCATGTTGTACTGATCTTGGAACAATATGGGGGCTACGATCAAAGTTTTAACTCTAATACTCTTTTGTGTTTTAGAGCCTTAAAAACAAACATTTTACATGGAAGGAAATGTCCTAATTAACTTCTGAAGAATTTGTACATTAAAACATCTTACCCTACTGGAGAAGACTGATAAAGCAAACTTACTACCTTCTGCTGAAGAGAAACTGTATTTAGAAGGAACTTGCTATTCTCATAAAACTTTTAATAGGAAGAAGTGAATCAAATTCCTTAATTACCATTTTATGGTTGGTAAAAGGGCAAATTACATGCCATCCATTTCTAAACTTCTAAATGTCTCTCGTGCTTTTAATTAAAGCTGCCATCTAGAAACTACTAAAGCAATTTTACGCAATTAGTTATTTATAGGTTACCATAATACACCACTCAAAATATGATTTAAATGATTTGCAGCCTGTTAGGATGTGATCTCTGTCATTATTTTATTTTTTTGGCTAGAGAGTTTGCTTTGGATAAGTTGAGGTGATTCTTAAGTGAACAGACAGGAAATGTATGACACCAAGGGGCTATGATAGAGAAGTAAAATTAGTTTAGGTAAGTGGTCTTAAATAAGAAACATTATAGTTCTATGCTTCCCATCTTTAAAAGATATAGGCTACATTCTTGACAATACTGTGTAGATGAAGTACAGTCAGCCCTCTTTATATGCAGATTCTATATTCTTGGTTGCAACCAATCATAGATTGACAATATTAAAAAAAATTGCATCTGCACTGAATGTGCATAGTTTTGTCTTGTTATCATTTCCTAAATAATACAATACAACAACCATTTACATAGCATTTGCATAGTATTAGATATTATAAGTAATCTTGAGATGATTTAAAAGATATGAAAGAATGTGCATAGATTACACACAAACACTAGGTATTTTATATAAAAGACTTGAATATCTTCCTTGGATACCAATGGATGATTTTATTTAATTATTATTCCCATACCTTTCCCAATTTTCCTGCTATCCTAGCCCATATCTAGCATCAGATTTTACTGTCTTGCTTTGAGTAGATCTTACCTGCTGCCTTCAGGTGATCTTGTCTCTCTAAACAAAGTTTCCATAAAGTAAATTAGTGTTGAATCAATGGGCTGCTGCTCCAGACAATTTCCTTCTCTAAACACTTATTTCACATCTAAACAGAATTCTTCCAAAATGAATTTTATGGTGAGTAACATGGGAACTAGTTTGGTTTCACGAGGAACTGCGGGGCATTGCCTAACATAAACCAGAACCAGAACTTGTTTAAATCATACACAATAGCTGTGTCCTAAACTGTCTTGAGTCTGGCTTCTCTTGTGGTACTATCCCTTCCTAGGATACAGAGTATACCTCTTTCCAAAGTCACTTATCCATTGTGCTGGTAACTATTGTAATCCTTATTAGTAACAAAACATCACTGATCAGAATCATAGGTAATATTTACTGTGTGTACACTCCACTATAGATATTTTATTAGGCAGTTTATGCAATTTATTAAACAAATCAATTATGTGGGTACTATTCATTCTTTCACTTTAAGGATGAGAAATCTGTAGCTCAGAAAAATTAGACAACTTTCTTTAGAGTGAAGGATCTGGGATTCTTATCTAGTTTGGTTTACTTTTAGAACCTAGGTGGTCATCATTTAAATATTATAAGGTTTCACTGAATCTGAAAAGTACATGCTAGTTAAAATAAACGTTTCCATGGCTTATAAAACATGAATACACCTAAAAGAGAACTCGACCACAAATGGCAGGAAAGAGGCAATTAGCCAAGTTCATATCTATCCTGCTGTCTGCTTCTTTCCTCAGCAACAGCTTATGCCTTTTAAATTGTAACAGAAAACTCAAAAAAGAGAGAAAAGTCCTAAAGTTACAGCTGCTTGCACAAGACAAGGTTCTATTCTTCTGATTATCATAAGCAGATACATTAGAGCAAGTGAATATGGAAATGGTTAACACTCTCATTTTGTTTGGGTAATAGATGCTGGATGTTCTCTGATACAGTCACAGAAAGTTTTAAGTTACTAAGAATTTAGTATATGAAAGAAATCTCCTCGAATAAAATGTATTTCTATACCTTTTCAATGGCTGTATGATATTCTTTATATGTACCATATGTTATCAAATTACAACTGAATTGCTAAGTTTCTAGTTTTTTACTAAGAAACTACATGGAAAAAATGCTGCTAAAAAGTCAGGTATTATTAAGGAGTAAAATTTAAGAGTGTCAAACATACTTTTCATTAAGCTGCTTCTAGTTCTAACCCAAGGATGCTGAACTAGAAAATTGGATGGCTGGTGCCTTGCAACCTAGCTGGGGATATGGTCACAGTGATGACTATTGATACTACTCGGAAAGCAGATTTGATTTGCAGGATTCTCTCAAATCTTTCCTACTTACCCTAATGTCTGATCTCATTCCCTCGTTTTCAGCAGAAAAGATCTGTTTCTTTGAAAATCCTGGGGTCCATGACTCTTACACCCCTTATCCTCAATCCTTATCTTAGGACTATGTCTTTATTCTCCCTCCTTTACCCATTCCCATTAATATTTAAGAATATTTTTTATACAATATATTTTGATCATTTTCTTTCCCATTCCCCATATCCTCCCAGATCCTCCTCATTCACCCAACTTACGTTCACACTCACACAAAACAAAAACCAAAATCAAAATTCAAAACAAATTAAAAAACTCAGTAAGACAAAAACTACCCAAACCATACAAAATGAAACAAAAAGCTCACAGGCCTCTCTCATTGCCATCGCAACACAGGCAGTCCCCTTTGTGTTGTCCATTACTCCCAGGCATGGGGGCCTGCCCTGAAGTGTGGTTGATATTTCCAGTGGCACACCATTAGAGAGAACTGATTTCCCCTCTCGCAGCAGGTATTAGTTACAAATAGCTTCTTAGATAGGGGTGATATTTTGTATCTACTTCCCCTTCTTAGTACTGAGATTTTGTCTGGTTAAAACCTATGCTGGTCTTAAGCTTGTTTTCAAAGTCCTTGTGAGTTCATATGGGTATCAGTCTTGTTCTCCCTGTCATTGAAGGCCCACTCTGGTCCTAGTTCCTCAAGTCCTTGGTTCATTATTAATTTCCTGTCTTTTGTATTTTTCTATGTGTCATTGATGATCTCTTACCACTGCTTCATCCAGTGGCTATTCATGAGCTATTAACAGCTGATACTGGTTTCTACATCTTGTTTAAAAATGCCCATGGCTTCCTGGATGCAGGATTTCCTTGGTTCACATTCGATTGCTTTCAGGGATCTTACTGTGTCTTTCTTGTTGGATGCTTCTACCTTATATTTAGCACCCATACTGGATTTGGTACCCCAACATTGCTCCTGTGCACTTCATTGGTCTGTAACCCAAATTATCATGTTTCAAATCTTTTAACTATAGGATGAAATCATAATGCCTTACTCCCTCCTTTGTTTTTGCTATTACTCTGAGATTTTTTTTATTGGATATTTTATTTATTTACATTTTAGATGTCGTTCCCTTACCCCGTTTCCCCTCCCTAGAAACCCCCTATCCCATCCCCCCTCCTCCCTTTTGCTTTTATACCATTTTAATTACATGCATGTATTAAGGTCAATTCTAGATTGTGGAACTAGCAATACAATAGATGGAAATATTTGAATAACAAGCAAGATAATAAACACAAATAGTCAAAGAACAAGTAAGGCATTAAACAAAATTCTGTGAACATTCCCATGATCACTGTTTCTAAGGGCTTATCAGGATGACCAAAATATCTGAGCCACCTTCCCTGTCCTAGTCTAAAGTCATTTTCATGTCTGAAGCCTACTTCCTTGTTATAGCCTAAAATTTAGATTCCTGTCTGAAATTACTTCTTTGTTCTAGCCTAAGATTTAGATTCCTGTCTGAAATTACTGATTTTTTTTCTATAAAACATTGATTATTTCATGGAATCTTAAATATAGCATTTGCTTTATTAATGCTGCCACTTGTCTGTAACTTTATTCAGAATATCCTTCTTATATTTCCAAATGACTGTCATCAAGAAGTCATAGAAGATACTACATGAATTGAGGAAAGCCATTACTGCCCCACTGCACTGGAGAACCAAAAAGACTTCCTGTTTCTCTACTATACTCTCTTCCTTATAGACACCACTGATGTCAACCAGATGTCACCAATTGTTATCATCTTTTCATTAATCAGCTTTTGTGATTAGTATTCGGATACTTGAAAAGGTTAGAGTCTAGGAATATACCCGAGCTGAACTTAGGAAGAGATGAAAACAATCGTTTGTCTCTAGATTTTATATTATCCAGATTTCATGATTTCCTATAAAGTTAAAATGAATCATATCTAGTGTCATGAATATCCTAAAGTCACCTTTTAAAGGTGTAAGGGCTTAAGAATTATTTCTCTTCCCTGGGAAAACTGTTTGCACTCAACTGGATATTGCCTGAGCCTGCTGGCCTCTGAGGTCAATTTATTTAAAGACACACTTGAAAATAGAGACATAATCTGTGTTGAGGTCTAAGAAAACCATATTAAGCCATTGATTAATTATAACACATCCTGTCAATTCTCCACCCTTTGTATCTACTTAGAAAAACATAAGCACATTCAGCTTGTCACACATTTTGTTTTATAACGCCACCTAGTACCATTTCACATTCTGCTTAAGTACTTGGTCATCTATTACATGACTCATTACTTTGAGTTCTCTGTAGAATTAAAGAAAGTTGCAGTAAAAGTAATAAATGGAACCTCAGTTTCAACGACATCATCCATGCATGTTTTAAAAGCATCCTTTAAAGTCAATTCAACTTCATATACAATGCTAGGGAATAGTACTCCCTCAACCTCTTTGCCAAATCCTTTTCTTTGCCCTATTACATTGAAGTATTGATGATTAAAGTAGCAAATATTTCTTTTTATTGGGATTCAAATTAAAGCATATCACATTGGAATAGATAAGGGCTTCTTCCCAGGAGAAGAACCCAGAAACTATCAAATGAAATTCTATTTGCAGATGCTTCCATTTTTCCTTCATACAATATTTGTAGTTAACTATGTAGTCAGGACACTTTGTAAAATGAAGGTATCTTGCCTTGGCCCCTTAAGGAAAATTTGGTGAAGTTCCTAGTTGTAGACTCTTCCAAAGAGAAGTGACAAAAGTTCCTAGAGACTGATTTGAACAATTACATTTACAGACTATGTAAATGCTATATGGTACATCAATAGTACACACTTAGAGAAAATAAGACATGGAAACTATTTGTCTTATAAATAAAGTCATTTTCCTGTGACTACCTGTCATTAGGTTCTAAAGTAGTTTCCAAAATTTGTATCCTCCCAGATATCCTGAATTTTAGTAGAAAGGTGTGGAGTATGGCATAGTAGTACTATTCTAGGTTTTTGTCTTTTTCATGTTAGATGTTTTGGAATGAGCTAACTTACTTTGAGTTCTGGTATGTCACCTATATACCATGTGATCCTGAGTAAATCTCTTACCCAACTTCAGTTTCTGTTTCCTTTTGTACAATGGGAATCATATAATGAGAATCATTCTGCATAATGGGACTCATACAGATAAGTGAATTGTTGTGAAGATCAGAGAGAGTGTGGGGAAAATATCTGAATAGCACACAGTAGGCGCACAGCATGCTCTAGCTATGTTTATTGTAATCCATTAGAATCTGAAAGAAGACCATCCTGAGCACTTCATCTTACATCTGAGAAATTTCAGGACCATGTGTTAAATTCCATGCCGGCTCCAAAATAGTTAATGGCATTAATAAGTCTATTTTAATGGTGAGGAAAAAGAAACCATGCTAACAGAATAGTGACTTGTACAGCCATTCAAGGAAAACATGGACATTTACATGGATAGTTTACAAGTTCAGGTTCTCTAACCTAGAATTCTCAACTGCCTGCAATTTCTCACAACCATACAAACAAACAAACAAAAAATGAGCAAACCAAAGTGAAACATAGCACAGTTTCTGCCTGCTGACCTTTGACTGACTGGCTTTTGATCAGATTCGATAATGTACTGCAACTTTAGGATGAAGGATCTCAAAACACATTATATTTCAGCTTAGTTTTAGAGTAGGTTCGGAAAGTTAATGAACTGCCTTGCCAACCAATATTTACCTATCTTACCTTGAGTAAGTAGTTAAAGACAGGTTGGAGAGTCTGCCTCAAACTGTAATATGTTGCTTGTTAAAGTCTTAAGAGCAGCAGTTGTCAGTCTTCTTAATGCTGTAACCCTTATAATACAGTCTCTCATGTTGTGGTGACCCTCAACCACAAAGTTATTTTTGTAGCTACTTCATAACTGTAATTTTTCTACTGTTTATGAATAGCAATGCAAATATCTGAATATGCAGGATATCTTATATGTGACTCCCAAAGGGGTTACAACCCACAGATTGAGAACTGCTGTCTTAGAGCAAGCTTTCTTTCCTAACCTAATAATGGTACTTCTCAGATGTACATTTCTATTTTCTTTATGACCTTTTATGTAAGGGGAAAAAATCAAACATCTACTTAAAGCATTCCATTAAATAGTTGTTGTCTTCCAAAGAAGTGGGAAGAAGGAACTGTGTAAAGCAAAACTACAAACAAATTACACTTTCTTGAGAGACATAGAATTTGGGGGAAAACCTCAAAGATGAAATTGCCAATTAGTCCTGCTCTCTTTCTTAATTTGCACACTATAATTTAATAACTTCTTTCGTGAATGTTCCTTCTATAGAAGTCTATGAAGTTGCCCTGTAGCATTTCATATAATAAGATTTTCACATCTGATTGCCTGACAAAGGTGAATGCTGTCTAGGTTCAGTGAGGAGATAGGAGCTACAGCTAGGCACTTGAATGTTCTGACAAGTCTGTGAAAGGTGACTGATGTGTGTACAGAGGTTCCACAATCTGTGTGAGTTTCATAACCAGTATCAGGGTATCAAATACCATTTCCATAGTTGAAGGGGATGAAGTACATACCTAACTCGTATAAATTGTAACTTGCATTTCGTTAAGAAATCAAATTCACCTATTGGATTTGGACAAATGTTGAAAACATAAATTTCAGGAACATTATGTAAAAGTTGTTCAGATGAGTTCAGATCATCAACGGTCCGTCTGAGCCTGATGTTCTCAGGGCTGCTTTGAAAGTGTATCAGATTATGGTAAGGGGCACTTTTGTAAAGCATGACAAGTAAATCAAGATGAAAGAAAGCACACTTCTAGATTTGTCAGAAAGAAAGACTAGGTTTGATATTAGCTTTAATAGATGTATAAATTTTGGCACCCTAATTACTGACACTTCAAGAGTTCATGCAAATCCTGCTCATCAGGGCTCTTATTGCTGCTTCCAAGCAGCAAAACCTATACCGAACCAATTCTTTGCTTTCTTTGGAAGAGCTGACATAGTCATTCACTACGTGGCAGGTTGAATGTGATAGGTGAGATGAGTGGTTTTCAGACAAGCAGCAACTCAGGTGGATGTCAATTTCAGGCACAATACAAGCCTGATTCCTCCTTATTACTTATGCAGAAATCTTTATAATACCCATAAGAGTTTTAAAACTGTATAAAAGATAAGACCATACCTGATATATTTTCTTGAAAGATGAGCTGATTATATGTTGCACCTGAGTTATTCATTTATTTTTTGAATATTTATTGTGGGCCCACTATGTGTGTGCAATAGGAGTTGGCACAGAAAAGAAGAAAAACTTTACTATAATACTTGGGAGATTTTTCCATTCCCTTAGGGGATACCTTGCATAAGTGTGAGATATTTAATTGATCAATTATAAAATAAACATATTTGATGCATTTGACGTCAGAGTCAGAGATGGTGGGGAGGTGGGAAAAGTCATAAAATGTTAGATGTAGTTTCACTTTGCAAACTTCTACAGAAAAAAAAACTTCCATGAAGGAACTGGGAAGCAAAAGAAGGAAGAATATAATCTAGTGTTAATTAAATAGTATAGATCCTATTTAAGAAATTCAGATTTAATGGGCTGAGGTTCGCCAGAAGGGCTTTATAAAAAACACTGTAATTGAAGAACCTGGAGACTTTGAACTATCATAGTAGTTGGAATTTAATTCCAGTATGGCAAATGTCAAATGGCTACAGAGTAACCTCTTAGTATTTGAAATAGTAAGTGGCTTTCTAACAAATTAAATATATTGGTTTCACAATATTTATTGGCATGGAAAGATATTTATAATACATCAAATGTAAAAAGCTGGTTATAGAATAACAATATATACTATAAATCTACTCTTATAGAATTAAAACATGTTATATATAGAAAAATTACTAAAATGTTACTGGTGATTTTCTGTGTGTTGCAAGTATATGCTGATTTGATTTCAATTAAAAACATTTTCATTCTTCCTTTTGCATTTTTTCTGCAACATGGGTGTATTATGTTTAATACTTAATGCTAGCTTTAAGAAATCCCATGAAGTGAGTACTTTTAAAACTCACTAAAATAAATATGCACACATGCATGCATAAAAACCAAGGCAAAGGAACCAAGAATAATGTCTGAATAATTAAACAGATGAGGCAATCGACATGTGATGACAGACTTAAAACTTGGACATTCACAAATTGAATAGTTTAAGGTGGAGATATGATTGAATATTGTAAAATTATGAAGTTAATTGGGAGACATAGATTTATGCATCAAATTCCAGGCATTTGGAGTAATGATTGGGTCAGTCCTACAAGATAGAAAGTGTTTTAAAATAAGGCTAAGCTCCCACTAACTCTTTCATCCTAGTGTTGATGGAAGTTAAAAAAAAACTTCAAAAATAATCCAGACATTTTAAAGAAAGAAAAGTTCATTAATTATTGGTAAGAAAAATTAGGAATTCTGTGAGATTGCATTTCTGACAGTGGTGCAGAAATGTGGGAACAGACCACAGTTGATCCATTGTAAGTCACAGAGCAAAAGAGGAGACAGGAGCTCTAGACTGGGACCAGTTAACTCTAAATGCTAGACTGTGTGGAGACTCTAGAAAATATCACTTAGGACACGTTAGGGATCCTGGGTGGTAATCCAATGGCCCCCAAGTTATATTTATTTGGTAACCAGAACCAACACATAGCAATCTTTGCTAACAATTATGATCATCTAAACATGGATGCCATGCACATCATCTAAAAATTTGCCTTGAGGTACCTATATTTTGTGATAGACTTTGGAAAAGCTGTCTATAAGAGGCAGGAGGGAGGGAGGGAGGGAGGGAGGGAGGGAGGGA
>NW_021604562.1:6010363-6022700 GCF_004785775.1 Grammomys surdaster | reverse complement strand
TTTGTTTGTTTGTTTGTTTGTTTGTTTATTTATTTATTTTTACCTCGAGGGCTGTTCAGTGAAGCTTCTGAGGCTTTCCCGCCGTCTCCGCAGTGACTTTGGTCAAAGGGAAGGCACTGGTCACCTGTTCCTGCTACCACTTCAAAATTCTTAGAGAGATCTTTTGTTTCCACGAGAGATTTCAGTTTGTAGACTTTTCGAGTATTGGTGTCTGATAGGTAGAGCGATTCAGACATAGGGTCCATAGCCAGATAGTACTTGTGTGCAGGGCTTGTGCTAAGGAAGAGGAAAATATAAGTTACTAAAAGCAATTTGTTCAACATGGACCCCAGGAGTCTGTCTTTTGTCACAAAATGAAAAAAATATTTTAATAGGTGAAAGAATTTATGTATCTTCCTGCTTATGTACCAAGGGTCTAGACACATGTTTGTTTGTTTTTTTCTAATAATGGGTCCTGGTGTGAGAGGATCCAATGCATCCTGCAGACCTGTAATGATGCTGACATTTCGATACTGTCCATTTGAGAGTAGAAAGAAACAGAAGAGAAAAACATCTCAGGAGATACTTTTCATAGTCTGTTGTCCATTTACCAGCTGGATGATTGCCTGTGTCATTGCCAACCTCAAGCTCACTGAATTCAGCATAAACATTCGTTTTTTTCACTTCCATCCCCACCCCTCCATAAACTGATTTAGACTTTTGGCTTTCCTTGGGGGTGTTGTAGTCTCTCTACATGCCTGTTGTCAATTAAAAAGCATTTCAAGCTAGAAGACTGTTGATCTTGAAGAGGTGTGTCAGAGATACACTGTCAAACTTCCAAATCCCCCCTTTGAACTAATCAACACTTCTTTTTTTGTTGTTTTGAACAAAGCACATTTGGGAAAGAATGGATTTATTACACCTTATAGGTTAAAACTCATTATTTAGGGAAGCCAAGGCAGAAGAAACTCAGGGCAGGAAACTGGAGGCAGAAACTGAATCAAAGACCGTGGATGAGCACTGCTTACTGGCTTGTTCTCCATGTATTACTCAGCCTGCTTTCTTATACAGCCCTGATGACCTGCCTTGGGGTTGACATTGTCCACAAGGGCAATGGGCTGAGCCCACTCTCATCAATCTGCAATTAGAACAATGCCCTACTCCCAGTAGACAGGCTCAAAAGCCTGTCTCTGATGGAAGGAGTTTCTTAGTTGAGTAGTTGAGGTTACTTTTATCCAACTGACTCTATTTGTGTTGTGTTGCATATATATATATATATATATATATATATATATATATATATATATTCACATGTTTGTATACATAGATTTGTCTTTGTTGTCTGGTTGTATCCACTTTCTCCATAGTGTTTTCATAATTATTCTGATTCCTTGCTCCCATAGAGGTGTTCCAAAATTTTGGATGTAGTACACTAATCCTTTATATTGCATTATTTGCACAATGCTTAAGCAGAATGCATATAAATTAAATGACTTATTTAAGTATCAGTGTTCCCTGCTCTAATAAACTGTGAGAGCTAGCAGGAAAGCAACAATTTCCCATTTATTTCTAATACGTTTAGTGCTGAAAGGTCTGCTTACTACCCACTGGTCTGATGCCAGAAACCATATGTCATTCTTTTCCAAATCCTTTCTATCATTTTTCATATGTATGCGACATCATGTTTTTGATGTTTCCTTCTACTTTCTTCTGTCATTACCTTTACCTTTGCTGTCATTAGTCCAAATTCACATTATCTCTTCCTGGAGCATTCGTGGGTGCCATTTCTATCTATTTTGTGTTCTTATTTATTAATTCAGTAAAATGCATCTTCTAAGAACCTGAAAAGTGCTCAAGAAGTAAGCTACGGCACAGAGACCAGCTTGTGTGTAAGATACAACCATTTCCTTCATGAAACTCACAGGTTAGTCGGGTTGAGTGATAAGTAAGCAAGGTATGATGACTGTCATAAATCAAGTATTAGTGTAGAAAATGTGACTATCAGAGCAGAAGGGTTGTAGTATTTGTGTTAGTGGGGTATTTTTTTTTATTGATTGAACTCTGTTTTATTTAGAGTCCATTAGTTTGTTGTTATTTATTATTATCATTTATTATTATTAATCTAAGATCATTTTTCCATGTCAAGCCACCAAATTATATTTAGTCATCTTGTCTTCTGGCCTGTGGCATTTTCTTGGACTTTTCTTGTTTTTGGTGACTATTACAGCTTTAAGACTACTTGTCAGTGGCTCTATAGGATACTCACGTTACTGGAATTTGTCCAGTAACAAATAGATAGGAATTGTGGCATTTCGGTGGAACAGTGTTATTTTCACCAAATTACACCTAGGTTGTAAACAATCAGTACAGTTTCTTTATGCCAGGCTTGACCTTGATCTTCTGATGGAGCCATTTTCCCTGACTATTCAAACCAAACCAAACCGAACTGAACCGAACTGAACAGAACCAAAACAAACCAAATCAAACCATAAAACACTCCACAGTGTCCTTTCTGGAGGGAAGTGACTATCCACAGACAGGACTTAAGCTATCAGGAATTACATCCTACATCCTTGTGAGTAGAGCATCACACAAATTATAATTTTCCTATGGGTAGTTTATTTTTCTCATTTATTTAAGAAAGGTATGAATAATTTATATCACTATGGGCTCCATAGACTTTTATTTTTTTTTATGCCTGCAGCAAGCAAAACCTGAGTCTATTTCTTGTTGTGTAAGTTGTCGCAATTGCTACCAATAAGAACTCTTTCTGTTGGATTATATGCTCCTTTGTCATGCCTCGATAAATGTTTACCACCACCACCACTACCACCACCACCACTACCACCACCACCATCACCACCACCACCACCACCATCACCACCACCACTACCACCACCACCACCACCATCATTATGTTAAGACTTAATCACTTCTGTCACTGCAAGAATGTTCTCGACTCTTCTTTATTTCCCCCTTTCCTGATACTAGAATCAGCCACTTCTGGAGGACAATGGCTCTGTTTATTTGGAAATGATATTAAAAAGCAAGACTGCATTGCTGGTTCTAGGCACTGATTTTTCATGTAACTCTTCCTAAAAACACTGTGAACTGTTTGCAGACAAATCCATATCCATCTCTTTGTCCTTGGTGTCAAACAGTGCCCGAAAAGGTCATTGTTCAGTCAGTAAGTGTTGAACAGCAACTGGACTATATGATATAAAAGTAAAGGCACGAGAGACTTCAGGCTTTGAGTACTTAGCCAATGAAAGTGGAGGCGTGAGTGCTATCAGAAGAAAGAGCTCTTCTAAGGATTGGCATTCTCTTACTTGCGATTGCCCTCTAAACTTATTTATGTATGTTAATAATTATAAAGTTAGCAAATGGTAACTTTAAAAACTCAGTTTATAGTTTTATAATGAAAAAAATCAGAACCTATTGGAGTAGCTGATTTTCTGTTCTCGTTACCTTCTTCAAGTAAGATAACTCAGTAGTTTCCAGGGACTTCTTCAACCCTGGAACCACCATGACAGGTGCTGTAAACAAATTGTAAAGGGCATCACCAGATTCCAAAAATTGATTTGGCCTTTTTACCAGAAAAGCATCTCTGTAGCAAAGGCTTCTCAAATACGTGGTTGAGTAAAACTTTTTACAAATTTAGTTCATTTTTCATCTTCAGAATAATATTCCTCCAGCACACTTAGAACTGCCTAAAGTAAAGGATGGGTTACAACTCTTCCTGGAAATAATCTTTACTACTTGGGTAGCCCCTATGTGGAATTTCAACTGAACCAGATTAATCATGCTTTGTTTAGGTAGGGTCCATGGGCTATTTTTCCAAGAGAAATGTTATTCGCACAAAAGTACTTTGGAATGCATTACAGTCATTCATTATTGAGAATCTCCAATGTGCCTGTAAGCTTAGTTAGAATTAGTATTCACCTCAAATTTCAGCTGGGGAAACCCAGAACCATAAGGGGCTTGCCCAGGGTCACTAACAGTTCTGTGCCATTACTAAGATTAGATTAGATCACATGTGAATACGTGTGCAAAATGCCAATAGAATACTCTTGATCTGAAGGTGGAAAAGGCAACCGGTGTTCTACCTTTTCCTAACTGTGGAACTTGTCAGATTTTGTTCAGCAAGGCTGTTCATCAGCTTTATGTACTGGCTTTTAGAAAAGGGAATAGCCCAACATATCAAATTCAAATTTGATTAATGTTATTTTCTTGGCAAGAATATACACTTTAATGATATGCAATTTCCTGCCATTTCCCAAGTAGACTTCAGCTCCATTGACAATGGTTTCTTTGTGCTTTCTGAAAACATGCAAACTCGCTGCACTACATTACTATTTGCTTTACTCCTTCATGACTAAGTGCATATCAATTTGACAGATTTGAGGATTTCTTTTGTAACTTAGATGTTAGACTCACTCTGTCACATTCTGGTTAGTTTTAAACTTAAGTCATGTTCTTCCAGTTAGCAGTGATCATATCATTAATACCACTTAAATCACACAAATACTTAAATGGCCAGTTAATGCTTATAATTAATAACATGCAATAGTTTACTAGTAATCAAATTGGCAACCAATTTGCTTAAAGAACCAGCTATGCCAAAGCTGAGAGGCTGAGGTTGGGCTTGAGAACTTGGGAAGTGGCAATCCCTTAATCTGATTCATATTCAAAACCCCCTTACTAGTGCTATTTTGATGATAACTGGCACTTGGGAATGAGCAAATTCAATTTTCTCCTTTGAAATTTCAGAAATTTTGAGCAGTTGTGACAAATGTACTGCACAGATGAATGGAATAGAAATCCTCATCACTAATTTCAGCACTATGTGGCCTTGTTGGTAAATGGTCAGTTTGGAGCTTTTCAATTACTTCCTTTAGTGAGAGAAAATATAACCCATTTAGTTATATCAAAGGGAAAAGATGTTATTAAAGGAAGTTATCAAATGCAAAAAAGCAACTCTCAGTTAAAAAAGGAAGGTCATCATGGTTACTGCATCTTAGTGTAATACAACTATATTTTTGAGTCTTGGGAGAAAAATCATTGCAACATAAAAACATTAAGTGGACTTGAACTTATGCACTCATTTGTGATATTACCTTAGGGAAACATGATGGGACTTTGGCCTTACTTTCTCATGACATACTGAACTGTCATCTCTCATTTCTCTTATTTTCTTTTCTGAATGTTCTGTTCCTCCAGTAAATGACTACTGAATATACTGACCTTCTTTTTCTGGAATACACTTACCCAAATATAATTTCCAACTTTCAACTATTTCTTTAACCTTATTTAAGAAGCAAACTTTCCCTTTTAGAACATTTTAATTTGTTAGAGAACGGCTTCTTAAGTAAGAGGATCATTAGGCAGATGCCTGTGTTATTTGCTTACCTATGTCTGGTATCTCTGTTTCTAGGGTGCACAAGGTATCCATGAGTAGCAAGTAAAAATAAATAGAGAGTCATCAGTATCATTCAACAAGAGAAATCCCAGCAGACACATCAATTCCTGACTCAGCTTGTGGCAATTAGAGAGACACCGTGGGGATCATTTAGTCATTGTGAAGCTACAGTTGACTCACTCCTTCCATGGTTCTCCTTATAAGATGGTGTCAAGGTAGTTACATGTCTTGTTTGGTGGACAGGTAAAGTTCTAAAACAGTTTTATTAAAAAAGCTTCACTCTGGCCATCTGCATCAGGACCAATGGTTCTAGCACATGTGCAATTTTCTGGGCGTTCTCTTTTGTCTCATTAAATCAGAATCCTGACACATGGAAGTAGGGATCAGGGATTGTATTTTTAATAAATTCAGCTGGTGATTTTGATGCATAGTTGAAGAACCACTGGGTTTGGACATTAAAAGTAGCCACTGTAAAGGAATATTCTAATTTTTAGTTTGATAGCCCCGACTCCTCGATGGAAATGTAAAACCACTGGATCTTCCTTTAAAGGCATGTATAGGACAGGCATCCCAACCTCAACTCTAAGCCAGTTATCTGGCCTCAGAGATAAGGTGCAGACATCTGTGTATACAATCAATGACACTATCTTAAAAGGTCTCCTAAAAGTATGGGAGTTTTCTCTTCATGCTGCAATATTGACCTGCCTGGTAAGATGTGCCAATTATTGCCATAGTGTTAGGACAATTATGGAGGCAACTAACCACTTTTTGATGGGTATGAGACATGTTCCACAGAAAAGATTTCATGCCTGATAAAGTAAACCTGAGAAAGAGTCCATGACAATGAAGATTATAGTTCCTAGGTGGAAACCTACAGTTGTTATTTTAAATGATTATAGTGTTCAACTGTCTTCCAAATATTTATGTTTGTATCTCCATTTTTTTTTCTACTGTCAATTTTGGTTAGGAAAAGATCTTTCTGTGGTGGGTAGCAGTTAATACAAAGATTCATATTTGGTCGAAGTACCAAGAGTACATGACTGTGAGTGATCAGCAATGGATGAAGCACTTATATTAATCTCCCCACACCCAAGGCTCAGGGAACATCACGGAAGAGTTGTCAAAGAAAGTGAGAATTTATTGATGAGGAGAGGAGCTGTGAAGTGCAGACTTTTGATGTGATATGGCTGCTTTATACATCAACTCAGAGCACTTGCAGTTACCTGCACAGTACCTGAACAAAATCAAGCCAGTCACACTTCCAGTGTGAATTGCAGAGTGGTCCCAGAGAGGCCTCATCTTTGGCAGAAGAGCTATTTCCAGTCTATGGTTGTTGATGATAGAGCAAAAGTTACTCTACTTTAGGGACGCGTGGTTGCTAGGGAGTTGCCCATATACCAGTATGGGGGATGGCCCCATACATATTCACATATGTGAGCAGCAATATTTGAAATAAGAATTTTTAATAACAGCAAAAGTGGAGTATTAAGGTTGGAGAGAGTCAGGTTAAGGGCATTAGGGGAAGCTGGAGGAAATTAATAGTAATGAATATGACCAAAATAAATTGTATAAATGTATGAAATCTTCAAGAATTAAAAAAAGAAGAATTTCCTTTAGACCATAATAGGATGTCCTTAGCATTGAAACTGTTACATCAAAACAGCTTCAATAAAACATCATACACATCAACTATTAAAGCCTTATGTCTTCCAGCCATCTGTGTTCCAAAGGGCAACTGGGGTGGGCAAAACAGAATCGTCAGCCATAAGGAAGCAGAACTTTTAGTAAGCACTTCATCTAATCGCTTCTTGACAGAGGGTATTGCCTTGAATGTTTCAATGGGTGATGTGGTATGATGTTTCTCACATGAGGGGCTCACTCTGTGTGTAGGCCTGACTTTAGGTCAAGTTTGCCTGGAAATAAAAGGCTATAATCATCTGTGAAATGCAGTCATTTTAATTTTAAAATCCTTTTAAATCTGGCCCCTAGGTGACTTTGAAGAAATGAAGATAATAAACCTTTTTATAAAAAACCAGGAAATATTCCTTTTTTTCTTCAAATGTCCGGGAAGAAGAAAAGATACAAAATTATTTCACTTGAAATTATCTGCTAAAATAGGCTGAACTCTCTTCAAAAGCATCTTTCTGAGATACTAGCATGGCCACAGGTCATACTCCACTGGCTCTTCTGTTTGCTTGGCCCATCTCAAAAGGGTAGGTATTCTGTGGGTTGCCACAAAGGTCAACCAGTAAGAAAGCAGAGCTCTGATTAGAAATTTGGCCTCGGGCTTTTGTGTTTCTTTTCTTTGTTTCATGGACATCATTTTTGCAGTTTCTGTAAGATGATTGTTGGAGTCAGGCTCTAATCACTGGAACAAAGACAGTTTTTCTAAAAGAGTCTAGTTGTGAAAATACTAGATGGACCTCATTAAAATATGATCTCATCCACAATGGTTTGTATTTGTACAGTACAGCAGGAACTATTTGTATGTCTACAAAGTATTTTGAAAGCCTTAGGTGATGGCAAGGAGCAGAGAGGGAGATGGTTTGTTTCTCTCGCTATTGCTTCTGATCCTGCCAATAATGTCATTGTGAATTTGGAAGATGTCCCATATTATGCAGAGCAGCTTCTCTCATTAACATCTCAGAGGGAGGAAGTGAAAATGATGGAATTTATTTCTAGTGTGTGACCTTGTTCTGTCTTAGAATTACTTTTAGTTAAGGATTTAGGATTGAACTACCACCAGAGTGAACATGCTGTCTAGTTATCAATGAACTACATACTGAGCTGCCAGTGTGTGAACTCTTCACAAGTGCCAAGGCCTATCAGTGGCCATTACTACCTGGTAACTGACAACCTTGAATTTTGTCTTGGGTTAAGAAGAGAAAAGAGTAGTCACAACTCTTTTGAGAGCAAGACACACTCCTAATGAGAGGATCGTGAATTAGGCCTTGATTTTTTTTTCAGTACAAATATGATAGCAAGGGTCATCTAACTGTTCCTCCTGAATTTGAAAGAAGAGTATTGGGATGTGATTTATATGTCATAAAATTTATCTTTGTAAGACATGAATTTCAGCATTCTCAAACACATTTATTTATGCAACCCTTATGATAAAGCAATTTAAGAAGAAATTCTGTACCTATTTGCTAACTATCATTTTCCATTCATTCCTCCTCCCCTACTTTGTCCCAGGCAACCACAAGTCTTGAATTTTGTTTGTAAGGATTTGTTTATGCTGTACTTTCACAATAAATGTAATCATACCATATTTGTACTTTTATGTCTATCTCCTTTCACTTTACATGCTGGCCCATTACTTTTTTCTTTTTTTAGGTGTGTGTATGTGTGTGTGTGTGTGTGTTTTTTGAAAGATAGGAAATAGGGACCATGCCTACCTTACATCAGGTGTTCAGACTTAGTGTCAGTCAGGGGAGTATGAGAGTCTTGCTGGTGATGGCTGTAACCCTTCATGCATTGTTTACTCTCTTCTTAGCTTTTTTCCTTATACCTGACCAGAAATAATAGACTTCATTCCTATCTTTCTGTGTCTTTCTTTTCTTTATGGTTATGAATCCACACTTGTCTGTAACTGAGTTCTTAGAGTTCCTAGTTCCAACAAATGTCATCTCAGACTAACTTCTCCATTGCTATGGCTCTGTTCCTGATTATTATTAGAACTTATTTGTCTTGTGTTTTAAAGCTGCTGCCAGCATATGAGATTAAACTCAGGTAGGGGATAGGCATCTATTTTATCTACAGGCAGGGTTTCTAGTATTTGTAGTTCTAGTTCTGAGAACAAAATGGTGGTTTGTGGCAATATCTCAGCTATTCATAGAATTCTTCAAAGCTAAGATTCTGTTTGATCCTTTAGAAGAGTTTCTATAAGTTTCAACGCCCCTCGGCAGGTTTAACTGCTTCTAAGTGGGTGCTCTTCCAAGTGTCCTCCATTTCCAATCAATGACAGGAGTCAAGTCCTGTAAGTCATTCAAGAAATACTAACTAGTTACTGGAAAAGAAATAGTAATATCTCTAGAGAAAGTTTCATGTCATCTTGACATTTGTTGAGTCCAAATTGCTCAAGGTACCAAGATATATTTTCTATCCTCTTATTTTCTTTTCTCTTTCAATTTTAATGGAACAACAAAATAAATATCTTGAGAACAACTGAATTTTGAAAAAACAGAAGTATGATGTTTCTATAAAGAACAAATCACTTCCAGTCATGCCTAATGGGTTTTCTAATAGCACTTTAAAATTAGAAGATGAGACGTGAGCTAGGGTATATTGCATATTTGAATTCATACAAAGTTCTTGGCAGGGTGTTTCCTATTTTTACTTATATAATTATCCTTATTAGTTTTAGAAAGGCAAAAAGCGACCCTGAGGCTAACCAAGATCAAAGGAGAAAAGTAACAGTCATAATTGATGAGATATAGTTGAACTTGAGTATGTGAAGAAGAGAAAGCTCAGAAATCTCAGACAGTTCATTTTATACTTGTGAAAATCTTTTCAATAGAAGAAGGAAGTTACTTCTGTAATTCTTCAGATTCTAGAATTTGCTAATAAAGAGATATTTCATGATTTAAGTTGATTATAAAGAAAAATTCTTTTTTCTTTTTTCTTTTCTTTTTCTTCTCCCTCCTCTATCTGTCTTTCATAAATACATTTAAAGATGAAGCGGTATTTAACTTTCTGGCAATTGAAAATGATTAAGCAAATTATAAATGACAACGTGTCAAGTATGTACTAGACATGATATACTCATGGATTCTTCTAATAAACATTAAATTTTCAAATCTGTGATATCAATTTTGTACTAATAAAATATGTACATATGTATTTGTGCACATATATATTTTAAAACAACAAGCAAATTCACAGGGAAATCAAGACTTAAACTTTATATCTTAAACTTTATCTCTTCAAAGGTCTTCTGAAAATGTGATTTTTGAAACACTTGAGTTAAATGACCTTATAAGTGTCACTTCTTTATTATCTTACTTGAGAGTCTCACTAGAAGAAAGCATTAAGAATCATATTTGTAGACCAATACTACAGGAAATCAGGAATGGACTACTATAGACTTAAGTAATAAGAAGTAATGTTTCACTTGGCAAATTTTTAACAATAAAAATATCTTTGAACATTTCTTTCTGGTCCTGTTCAGCTCATGAGGAATGGCCATGGCAGACATGGGAGATGACTGGCAACCAATGAAATGAAGTGATTATTGAAATCAGAGAAAAGAAAACTCAGAGGAGGATGTTTTGGACTGACTGGGGTAAGGTCAGACGACTATATAGTCTTTCAACCTTCGAAATGCAAAGTGGAATTTGGAATTATTAAATATGGTCAAATATGGAATTAAAAAGGTTGGAAAAATGGGGAATATAGGAGGTTTCCATTTGGGACAAATTTTATGTCCTCCCACAAAGTCATCAAACACTGAGCCAAAATGATCCATATATGGATCTCTGTATGAGACATGAAAGCAGATGTTTGAAGTGTAAAGTGGGATTCAATTTTACATATTAGGTGGTAGAGGACATGGGAAATTGTATAATGTATGATCTGAAAGAGTCAAGATATAGGAGAGTTCTCTCCTCTTTCTATAATAATGTGATCCTGATATTGTTCCTCCATTCACAATTTGAATACAACAAACATAAGGACTATATCAGTCTGTACTTCCAAAAAAAAATATTCAATGAGATAAAATAACTAGTGTGCTTCAAGCAGGAGAAATTGAGTTAAGTGATTTGAACACCATCACCAAAACTGGCACAAAATTAAGTTTCTATTTAAGTAGAATTTAATAAACATTCTGATTCTAAAGTTAGATAGGCCTTATTAAAATCAGCTTATTTTTTCCCAGAAAAATGTACATCTAGGACAGTAATAACAAATATATAAAGCCACCAATGATATGAAAATGATTTTATACACATAGACTGCAAATCAGTATAGATTCTAAAACATGGTGTTTTGTGGGGCTCTTAACAGTTGGAGTATATGTATCTCTGACTCTTTTGCCTGCTTTTAGGACTCTGTTCCTCCTACTGAGTTGCCTCGTCCAACCTCAATTTGAGGGCATTTACCTTGTCTTATTGTATCTTGTTTTGTTCTGTTTGGCTGTCATCTCTTTGAAGCCTGTTCTTTTCTGAAGAGAAAATGGAGGGGCAGTGGATCTGGAGGAGAAGGTAGATTAGGGGGCAGGATTAGTGGGGGGAGGCGAAAATGTGGTTGGAATGTATTGTATGAGAGAAGAATCTATTTTCCATAACAAGGTGCTTGTTATAAGAACTACATTAGTTTCTATGTAAACATGATGGTTAATGTGTGCCGACATGAACTGGTTTGATGGTTTGGGCTGTAATCAAATAGGGACTTATTTGACATTGTACATTTAGCTATCCTATTTCTATGACAGCCAATCAGAGGAGTGTTAGACTTGAGAAGGACACAAAAATCTGTGTCTTATTTAAAAGGCTCTCTTAACCATGATTCTATGATATGGCTTCATTACAGAAATGGTTGCTGGCAGGCTGGTGGGAACATGGATGTTAAAGGAAGGAAAATAATGACATGTTAAGATATGGGAACAATTTTGGGTGGTATATTCTTGCTATGGAGAGAGTACTTAGCTTGAAATAGATTCTCAGAGAAACCTGAGTCAGACAAAAATTGTTAAGAAATTTTGAAGGGCCCTTCTGCCCCTGCCTGGTCCTCTGGGCTGGAGCAGACACAGAGTCGGTCTGCTCCTGTCCTGTGGAGAAACTGAATCCTGAGTCATCCAGGAGCCACTGCACTCAGAGCAGCTGGTAAGAACTCCATCTCACTCCCTAAACCCCAGAGATAGATCTGGGAGCCAGGGACATCCAGGGCACAACAGCTACCCAAACCCCGCCCCTCCGGAATTCCACTTCCCTTCTGCCC
>NW_021604562.1:5946193-6010353 GCF_004785775.1 Grammomys surdaster | reverse complement strand
AATCCTGAGTCATCCAGGAGCCACTGCACTCAGAGCAGCTGGTAAGAACTCCATCTCACTCCCTAAACCCCAAAGATAGATCGGGGAGCCAGGGACATCCAGGGCACAGCAGCTACCCAAACCCCGCCCCTCCGGAATTCCACTTCCCTTCTGCCCCTGCCTGGTCCTCTGGGCTGGAGCAGACACAGAGTTGGTCTGCTCCTGTCCTGTGGAGAAACTGAATCCTGAGTCATCCAGGAGCCACTGCACTCAGAGCAGCTGACACAGAGTCAGTCTACTCCTGTCATGTTGAGAAACTGAATCCTGAGTCATCCAGGAGCCACTGCACTCAGAGCAGCTGGAGCCACTGCACTCAGAGCAGCTGAAACTGAATCCTGAGTCATCGAGGACCCACTGCACTCAGAGCAGAAGGATTTCCAGATCCAAGAGGTGGCCTGAGTCCCAGGAGTTATTCCACCCAGGAGATTAGGAGCATAAGACCACAGAGACCTCTGGACTCTGAGGAGCTCTGTAATAAGCAAGATAACTGGAAATACAGACTCCAGTTTTACACAGTGAGGGCAGGTACCACTAGAGTTAACCAGATGGCGAAAGGCAAGCGCAAGAACATAAGCAACGGAAACCAAAGTTTCTTGGCATCATCAGTGCCCAATTCTCCCAATATAGCAAGCCCTGAACACCCCATCACACCTGAAAAGCAGGATTCAGAATTAAAATCACTTCTCATGATGATGATAGAGGATTATAAGAAGGAATTAAGTAACTCCCTTAAAGAAATACAGGAGAGTACAAGTAAACAGATAGAAGCCCTTAAAGAGGAATCACAGAAATCCCTTAAAGAAATGGAAGAAAACACAAAGAAGGAATTAAACAAAAACATTCAGGATCTGAAACTAGAAATAGAAACAATAAAGAAAGTTCAAAGGGAGACAACCATGGAGATAGAAAACCTAAGAAAGAGATCAGGAGTCACAGACGCAAGCATCACCAACTGAATACAAGAGATAGAAGAGAGAATCTCAAATGCAGAAGATACGGTGGAAAATATTGACACAGTTGTCAAAGAAAATGCAAAATGCAAAAAACTCCTAACTCAAAACATCCAGGAAATCCAGGACACAATGAGAAGACCAAACCTAAGGATAATAGGTATAGATGAGAATGAAGATTCTCAACTTAAAGGGCCAGTAAATATCTTCAACAAAATTATTGAGGAAAACTTCCCTAACCTAAAGAACAAGATGCCCATAAACATACAAGAAGCCTACAGAACACCAAATAGACTAGACCAGAAAAGAAATACCTCCCGTCACATAATAATCAAAACATCAGATGCACAAAACAAAGAAAAAATACTAAAAGCAGTAAGGGAAAAAGGTCAAGTAACATATAAAGGCAGACCTATAAGAATTACACCAGACTTCTCACCAGAGACTATAAAAGCCAGAAGAGCCTGGACTGACATCATACAGACACTAAGAGAACACAATTGCCAGCCCAGATTACTATACCCAGCAAAACTCTCAATCACTATAGATGGTGAAACCAAGATATTCCATGACAAAACCAAATTTGCACAATATCTTCCCACAAACCCAGCACTTCAAAGGATAATTGATGGAAAATGCCAACACAAGGAGGGAAACTACAACCTAGGAAAAGCAAGTAAGTAATCTTCCAACAACCCCCAAAAAAGATACAAACATAACTTTACCTCTAATAAAAAAAATAACAGGAAGCAACAATCATTTTTCCTTAATATCTCTTAACATCAATGGTCTCAATTCCCCAATAAAAAGACGCAGACTATCAGACTGGATACACAAACAAGACCCAGAATTTTGCTGCATACAAGAAACGCACCTCAGTGACAAAGACAGACACTACCTCAGAATAAAAGGGTGGAAAACAATTTTTCAAGCCAATGGTCCCAAGAAACAAGCTGGAGTATCCATTCTAATATCAAATAAAATCGACTTTCATCCAAAATTAATCAAAAAAGATAAGGAAGGACACTTCATACTCATCAAAGGAAAAATCTACCAAGGTGAACTCTCAATTCTGAACATCTATGCTCCAAATGCAAGGGCACCTACATACATAAAACAAACTTTACTAAAGCTCAAAACACACATTACACCTCACACAATAATAGTGGGGGATTTCAACACCCCACTCTCAGCAATGGACAGATCATGGAAACAGAAACTAAACAGAGACACTTTGAAATTAACAGAAGTTATGAACCAAATGGACTTAACAGACATCTATAGAACATTTCATCCTAAAACAAAAGAATATACCTTTTTCTCAGCTCCTCATGGTACCTTCTCCAAAATAGACCATATAATTGGTCACAAAACAAGCCTCTACAGATACAAAAAGATTGAAATAATCCCTTGCATCTTATCAGATCACCACAGACTAAGACTGGTCTTTAATAATGACAAAAACAATGGAAAACCCACGTACACATGGAAACTGAGCAACTCTCTACTCAATGATGACTTGGTCAAGGAAGAAATAAAGAAAGAAATAAAAGACTTTTTAGAATTCAATGAAAATGAGGACACATCATACCAAAACTTGTGGGACTCCATGAAGGCAGTGCTAAGAGGAAAGCTCATAGCTCTAAGTGCCTACAAAAAGAAACTGGAAAGAGCACACACTAACAAGTTGACTGCACAACTAAAAGCTCTAGAACAAAAAGAAGCAAATACACCCAGGAGGAGTAGAAGGCAGGAAATAATCAAACTCAGGGCTGAAATCAACCAAATAGAAACAGAAAGAACAATACAAAATATCAATAAAACCAGGAGTTGGTTCTTTGAGAAAATCAACAAGATAGATAAACCCTTAGCCAGATTAACCAGAGGGCACAGAGACAGTATCCAAATTAATAAAATCAGAACTGAAAAGGGAGACATAACAACAGAAACTGAAGAAATTCAAAAAATCATCAGATCCTACTACAAAGGCCTATACTCAACAAAACTGGAAAACCTGGATGAAATGGACAATTTCCTAGACAGATACCAGGTACCGAAGTTAAACCAGGAGCAGATAAACCATCTAAATAGTCCCATAACCCCTCAGGAAATAGCAGCAGTCATCAAAAGCCTCCCCACTAAAAAAAGCCCAGGACCAGATGGTTTTAGTGCTGAATTCTATCAGACCTTCAAGGAAGACCTAATACCAATTCTCTTCAAACTATTCCACAAAATAGAGACAGAAGGAACACTACCCAATTCGTTCTATGAAGCTACAATTACACTCATACCCAAACCCCACAAGGACCCGACAAAGAAAGAGAACTTCAGACCAATCTCCCTTATGAACATCGATGCAAAAATACTCAATAAAATTCTAGCAAACCGAATCCAAGACCACATCAAAACAATCATCCATCATGATCAAGTAGGTTTTATCCCAGGAATGCAGGGATGGTTCAATATTCGGAAATCCATCAATGTAATCCACTATATAAACAAACTTAAAGAAAAAAACCACATGATCATCTCCCTAGATGCTGAGAAAGCATTTGACAAAATTCAACATCCCTTCATGATAAAAGTCTTGGAAAGATCAGGAATTCAAGGCCCCTACCTAAACATAGTAAAAGCAATTTACAGCAAACCAGTAGCCGACATCAAGCTAAATGGAGAGAAACTTGAAGCAATCCCACTAAGATCCGGGACTAGACAAGGTTGTCCACTCTCCCCCTACCTATTCAATATAGTACTGGAAGTCTTAGCCAGAGCAATTAGACAGCAAAAAGAAGTCAAAGGGATACAAATAGGAAAGGAAGAATTCAAAATATCGCTATTTGCAGATGATATGATAGTATACTTAAGTGACCCCCAAACTTCCACCAGAGAACTCCTAAACCTGATAAACAACTTCAGCAAAGTGGCTGGTTATAAAATCAACTCAAACAAATCAGTAGCCTTCCTCTACATGAAAGATAAACAGACTGAAAAAGAAATTAGGGAAATGACACCCTTCACAATAGTTGCAAATAATATAAAATACCTTGGTGTGAATCTAACCAAGCAAGTGAAAGACCTGTATGACAAGAACTTCAAGTCTCTGAAGAAAGAAATTGAAGAAGATCTCAGAAGATGGAAAGATCTCCCATGCTCATGGATTGGCAGGATTAATATAATAAAAATGGCCATCTTGCCAAAAGCAATCTACAGATTCAATGCAATCCCCATTAAAATCCCAACTCAATTCTTCACAGAGTTAGAAAAGAAAATTCTCAAATTCATATGGAATAACAAAAAACCCAGGATAGCGAAAACTATTCTCAACAATAAAAGAACTTCTGGAGGAATCACCATCCCTGACCTCAAGCTGTACTACAGAGCAATAGTGATAAAAACTACCTGGTATTGGTACAGAGACAGGCAGGAAGATCAATGGAATAGAATTGAAGACCCAGAAATGAACCCACACTCCTATGGTCACTTGATCTTTGACAAAGGAGCTAAAACTGTCCAGTGGAAAAAGGACAGCATTTTCAACAAATGGTGCTGGTTCAACTCGAAGACAACATGTAGAAGAATGAAAATTGATCCATTCTTATCCCCTTGTACAAAGCTCAAGTCTAAGTGGATAAAGGACCTCCACATAAAACCAGATACACTGAAACTAATAGAAGAGAAGGTGGGGAAAAGCCTCGAATACTTGGGCACAGGGGAAAAGTTCCTGAACAGAACTCCAATGGCATATGCTCTAAGATTGAGAATTGACAAATGGGACTTCATAAAATTGCAAAGTTTCTGTAAGGCAAAGGACACTGTCAATAGGACAAAACGACAACCAACAAATTGGGAAAAGATCTTTACCAATCCTTCATCTGATAGAGGGCTAATATCCAATATATACAAAGAACTCAAGAAATTAGACTCAAGACAACCAAATTACCCTATTAAAAAATGGGGTATAGAGCTTAACAAAGAATTTTCAACGGAAGAAACTCGAATGTCCGAGAAGCATCTAAAGAAATGTTCAGCATCCTTAGTCGTCAGGGAAATGCAAATCAAAACAACCCTGAGATTCCATCTCACACCAGTCAGAATGGCTAAGATTAAAAACTCAGGTGATAGTAGATGCTGGCGAGGGTGTGGAGAAAGAGGAACACTCCTCCATTGTTGGTGGGACTGCAAGATGGTGCAACCACTTTGGAAATCAGTCTGGCGGTTCCTCAGAAAATTGGACATAGCATTACCCGAGGATCCAGCTATACCACTCCTAGGCATATACCCAGAAGATGCTCGAACATATAACAAGGACATATGCTCAACTATGTTCATAGCAGCCTTATTTATAATAGCCAGGAGCTGGAAAGAACCCAGATGTCCTTCAACTGAGGAATGGATTCAAAAAATGTGGTATATTTACATAATGGAGTATTACTCAGCTATTAAAAACAATGAATTCGAGAGGTTCCTAGGTAAATGGATGGAACTAGAAATTATCATCCTGAGTGAGGTAAGCCAATCACAAAAGAAGACACATGGTATTCACTCACTGATTATTGGATATTAGCCTAGAACCTTGAAATGCCCAAGATGCAACTCACAGGCCACATGAAGCCCATAAAGAAGGAAGACCAAGTGAGGGTGATTCGGTCCTTCTTAGAAGGAGCAACAAAATACTCAAGGGAGCAAATATGGAGACAAAGTGAGGGACAGAAACTGAAGGAGGGGCCGTCTGAAGACCACCCCACCTGAGTATCTATCCCATGTGCAATCACCAAAGGTAGATGCTGATGTGGAAGACAGGAAGTGCATGCTGATAAGAGCCTGATATGGATATCTCCTCAGAGGCCTTCAAGAGTCAGACATATTCAGAGGCAGATGCTCACAACTAGCCATTGAACTGATCATGGGGTTCTCAATAGAGGAGTTAGAGTGAAGACTGAAGGAGCTGAAAGGGTTTGTGGCACCATGAGGAGAGCAACAATACCAACCAACCACAGCTCCCAGGGTCTAAACCACCAGCCTGGGAGCACTTAGGGGGGGATCCAGGGCTTCAGCTGAATATGTAAAAGTGGAGGGCCCTGCTGGGCATAGGTGGAAGAAGAGAACCTTGACCTCATGAAGGCTGGATGCCCCAGGGGGTGGGAATTTTGAGGGTGGGGAGGTGGGAGTGGGGGGGTGTAGATAGAGGTTACATCCACAGAGAAGAAGGAGGAGGGGCGAGGGGATTGGGGGTTCCGAGGGGGTGGTGGGGGATGGGGTAAGGGGACAACATAGGAAATGTAAATAAATCATCCAATAAAAAAAAAAAGAAAAAAAAAAGAAATTTTGAAGGATTATATCTAAGAAAAGCCAACTAGAGTGATAGGTTAGGTAAGAAAAGCAGTGAGTGTGACTTCACACATGTTCATGCCTCTACACTCGAAGACAGATGTGTGACAACGTGTTGTGGAGTGAATACAGGAATGAAGAACGATACAGGTTTTGGACAGTACTTCAAAGGAACAGAAATGAAATTTTTTATACCAATAGAAATCACCTTGTATCTAGATGTCAAGTTACTTTATTTTATCCTTTAAATGAACTTGTGCTGAAGGCTACAGGGTACTTTGTACTAAAATGCAAATTTGTGAATTGTTGAGAATCCTTAACTGTGAATTTCATCAACAAGAGTGAATTGTTCCACCTTAGGTAAATTTACACTTAAAAAGGAAAGGAATAAATTAAGCTTGGGCTTCCTTCTATTAATATAATTTTTGTTTTGTTTTTACATATTTTAATAATTTTCCTTTGATGAAGAAGATATGTAGTTATTCTGTATTGTAGGTGTTTTATAGGATTAACTGAACCAGCTCAGTAAGATTAGGATTTTTACTATCTGATAGCCTAAATGTTGAATGAATTGCTCAGTGTTTCTATCCATGTTTGGCATCATGTTAATAAAACACCCCTTGGATTATAGAAACCATGTAGGATGTTGCATAAGCAGTTTTCAAATCCAGGTATGCAGCTATCTTAGACTTCTTGTTGACTTTCTACTGATGCCCAAAGAGATATATACTCCTAGAAATGACAAATCTCTATGAGATGTGACATTCTGAGGCCCATGAATACTTGATTAGGGTAAGGTGTTATGAATTAGTACCCCTATAGACTTTCTGGATGTGCTTTGTCTTTACATAGTCTTAACTTCACAGTCTATTTTTTATTAGCCAAGGGATTTAGCAGCTTTCTTCCATATGACAGCATTTGCAATTATAATTAAGAAATGTATTAAAACTCGAGTGAATTAATGTGGAAAATGGATGGTGGCTTGGGACTACATTTCCCATACTAGGTGTGAAAGAATAACTCAGTTTGAGAAAAAGGGAGGCAGATTTCAAGGCAAGAATGGAAATGTAAAAACTTTCGAGTAATATCCAAACAAATTCAAACTTTCATCACAGTGAACATAGTGGTGAATGAAAAGGATGTGAAGCATCTGAATAGTGCTGGGTACCTATATTTCCTTTATACTTTGTTGTCTCCATCGGTCACTGTTTTTGACACCACTAAAGTGATACTCAGAGCAAAACTTGTTGTATGGAATAATTCAAAAAGTGATATCAAAATCCTTTGGAATATAGAGAAATTTTAGCCTTAATTTTCAGAGTCCTGTGTCGTGGAGAAATCTGCCATAACAGATTAGAAGGAAAGCTCTGCTAATTTCCTCAGGAGTGAAGCTGTAGTCTTAATCCCTAATGGAAGAGGACTGGATGCTTTCTCTTTTGTGAACTCCAAAGGACATATAGTTTGTCTTATAGCCACAGAAAGGGAAGAAGTAAGCTTATTAAGCCTTGGTTGATTTAGTTGTAATTTTTATGCAATTTCAACATATAGCAGAGCAAAAAGGTATAAATTCTTTACAAAAGGTATTAACATTCTTTGTACTCTCAAGAACATACTTAGAACAGAGGAAGGAAACCTAAAGATGGATGCTTTAATCATCATTGAGTTGTGCTTTCAAAGGTAAAAGGTGTCTCCTTCCTTCCTTGTGATGCCATGAGAAAACAGACTTCAATGTTCTTCTATATTAAATGACTTCAAAAGGCTGAAAAGCCCTTTTAAATCTGGTGATACTGCTGCTAGCACAATGGAATAGGTAACTTTTATTAGTTTAACAGTGGCCAGCACTAAGCAACTTATGCCAGTGCTTAGAGGTACGAAAATCCATGGAACAGGGGAGGCCATGCAGACAAGGAGGCCTCACATTCAGAGATGACCATATTTCCTGGCTCTTCAAATCACCGATTAAATGTTCTTTCAAATAGGTGAAATGGGCCTGTGACCATTGCTCCTCTTCTTCTATGTTTAAAAAAATATGTTTTAAATTATAGTTTTATCATTTAAAACAGTCTTTGAATTTAAATATATTTGGGGTTTTTAATTGAAATAGAATTACATCACTTTCCCTCTTTTCTTTCTCCCCTCCAGCCCTTCCTTGAGTCCTGCCCTGAAATCATTCTTGTATTTCCTTCCACTCTTCAGCTGATAACCTCTTTCTTTTTTGTTATTATTGATACATATATATGCATATAAATGTATGCATGTACATGCACACATATATACAAATACAACTTTCTGCGTCCACTTTTGTTATTTGTGTATATATGGATTCAGAGCTAACCACTTCTCATTGGACAACAAATAGAGAAATTACTCAGAAATAACTAAGTACTTTTGTCAACTATAACTTGTCTCTTTGCATGGTATTATTCTGTCTTTTTAAAATACATATATGTTAAGGAAATACAGAGATTAGAAGAAACTTACCTTAATTCCAATATGCTAACAGAATTTCCTGAAGGAAATATTCGCCTTACAAAATTGAAGTCACCAACATACACACTACCATCAGGGCCAGAAGCTAAGGCGACAGGAGCAAAGAGTTTGTTGTTGTGGGCTGGACCATTGCAGTTAGTGCAGGCTACACTCCTTTGGTGTCCATTGCCCATTATGGTAGCTATGACTGGGGGCTGCTGGGAAATGAACATATTTTCCCCATTTCCTTTATGAATGATTCCTAGACACAGTTAAAAAGAGGAATAAAAAATTAGAAAAGTATTTGCCAAACAAATATCTTGCCAAAAGTCAAGTTCTCTTTCAGAGTTCAAAACAGGAAGGAGCTTTGGCCTTATGGGAGAATCTGAGAGTGAATCACATTACTATTAATTTTATTTAGATGCATAACTGTAACAAATAGTAGCATAAAACCTTGCCTCAGTTTGTCTTTCTGTGAAGTGGGGAAATGCAAAGACTCTCTTTAATACTGATTCCAAAGTCTATAATAAAGTATTTGATAACTAACTTTTGATGGTCTCCCATTTACTCGGCTCTGTGGATTCTCTGTGACTAAGTTTTCATTTCTGGTTGGCTCTCTTGATGCCTCACACTCATTTACCTGATTCCAAATTATCCTGAGTATGCAATTTGTTCTGAAAAAGTTGACTCTCCATTCATTTTAATATTAACCTTAGTAAAACACCATGAGGATGGCAATGTGCTTTTCTGAGGAGGAGAGAAATCCTACTACTTGCACTGCATTTCAAAGCTATACTAAAGAGGCTTGGATTTTGTACACCTTTGGATCAGATCTCACTACATCATTGCCAATACTGGAGATAACAACTTATGAAAATGTTTCTCAATCATTCAGTTTAGGTAATTACCCACGACTTTGATTCCCATCAAAGTTAACTGAAACTTTCTTCTGTCTGGAGTCTTTATCTAGCACACACTTTCTTATTAGACCTCTTGCCTTGGAAGCACTACAGCTACCTTAAACTGAAAAGGAGTTGGAACTGAGATCATTAAATTTTTTGTATCTCCTACTAAACTCCTCCCTTCCTCTCCCATGTGCATTGTCACTGGTACATATTTACTTAATTTGGAAATCTGGTCATCATGACGACTCTTCATTTCATTTCATTTCATTTCATTTCATTCTCTAAGCCTAACTAATCAGTAATTCCCATTGAGAGTATCTCCTTAAATGCATTCAACATTTTCCTCTGTTGCTACTATTGCCTTAGTTCAGTTTTTCTGATCTCTAGTCATACCCATCTGTAAACAATTGCCCCGACTCCTGGCACAGAGATTATTAAAACCTTGCAATATGTACGTATACACCATGAAATAAAGAGTGCATTCATTATTAATAAGGGATACAAATTATGTGTTGGTTGGCCTTCCTATATTTTGTGAGATATTTTTCTCTCTCATTACACTTTCAAGTGTATTCCCATATCTGATCATAACAAAAAATGTATAGTTTCTTTCATACTCTTTCTTCCTGCTATGATTTTTGTATGCATTATTGTCCCATATCCTGAATTCTCTGTTCATTTTGTCTGAGGGAACTAACCTCAAAACTCAGTTCATATCTTCCCTATTACTCCACCCAGGTAGAATTGGTCACTCTCCTCTGTGTGTGCCCGTACCTTTCTTTTTGTATCTCTATTGTAATACTCACCACACGGTATGATACATTTTCCCTAGTTCTCTATGTTTCCCATGGTAATATGAATGAACTTCTTGAAGGCACACCTTCTGTCTTACTCCTTTCTATATTTTTACTTCCAATCCCCATGGCCAAGTTTTTATAAGTATTCAGTAAATGCTGAAAATAGGCTTTGAGTCTCTTGTAGTTTCCTTTTTCAAATCTCAATGATTTTGCAAACCTGCTGTGTCTGGGCAGAAAATCCAAGCAATGTGTACTGCTGTGCTAAATATCACAAGTCAATCCAGAATGAGCCAGGGCAGGTGAAACACCCATGTTGTGAGAAAGCATGCAATCTGTTAGACCAAAGTAACTGACAGCAAATGAATGGATACATTTATACTGTATGCCCTTATTTTTTCTTTTCTTGTTCCTTCCTATCTATAGCCCCACGCTATCTGTTATTCTCCATAAATGCTTCCTGAAATGTCTTCTTCAGTTCTCTTCCAACTTTCAGCTCTGCATAAGAAACTATTGATCATTCTGAGATAGGAACATTGCTGGTAAAAATAAATAAGAACATAAAATATGCATGTCAAGGCACCAATATATTCCTATAAAGGGGCTTCCAGGAACTAGAAATTCCATCCATCATATGGCCTTTGGATTTCAAATTTAAATATGTTTATATTCCCTCCCAGGGTGACTCCAGCTAGCTTTTCAGCACATGATTTACAAGAGTAGCTACAAGTTTCCATTCCAACAAACTGATCTTTTAGTACAAAACTGTAGAATAACTTTATGGTTACTACCTATTTATTAAACTGTTAATAACTTTATTAGTCAGTAAGGACATTTCTGATGATTTATAATAATTAATTCAATATGATTAATAGGACCAAATTTTATTTCCCCCCAATACCATTTAAGTGTAGTGTGATCAATACTGCAATTTTAATGAAATGGGAGGAAGTAAAGGAAACTGTAATGGCAGTTGCAGAACATCATTGAAAAGAAATCACCTGATGATTGTTAGCTGAATATCTGACCAATGAGAGAGTATGATACATTCGTTAGTAATTGAGGAATTCACTGTTTAGCATGTCAGTACTTCAGCAGTTCATGATAGGGTGTACTATTAAAAAATCTTGCCAATTATTGGCTTGGAAGTATGCGATTTGCTATTAACATCTATTTTCACAGGTAGATCTCCATTTTTTATATCAATATAATGGTATAGTTAACAACTGCCCTCAAAATGACATGTTATTACCAGGCTCCTGGCAATTTAAAAACTAAAGATGGCTATTCTAACCCATTCCTCTAAGCCTGCAATTCCACAACTCCCCTTTTCTATTAGAAAGCCCAGTACTCCATCAAAAAAGAAGAATGATTAAAGGAAATAAAACATAAGGCAATGTCCTTTCTGATTACATCTCTACAATTGATGTCTTGCTTTCACGCAAGGTACTAAAGTGCCCATGGACTGAAATTACCATTTCTGTTTAAAGCTGAAGCAATCAAAACAAAAATGGGCAAACCCCTTTTGTATTGCCCTGGAAAAATAGATCATTTTGAAGGGTGTTTTTGTTGTTTCAAGAATCTGTTTAACCTTCCATTACACAGAACCAAGCCATACCATCTAGCAACAATGATTTAACACCAATTCTTCTGCAAACGGTTGCTGTGAAAATATTTTGTTTATGTTTCTGGAAATTTTGATCAATTACTGCTGCTTCTTTTCTAGTTTATTCTGCAACGCATGCTTGTTTTGAAATGGGACAACACAAGTTATTTATATGAAGGTCAACTTCTTTGGGATTGGATGTCTTAGTCAACAGTGAAATATCACTGAATGTGGTACCTTTTCTCCCCCAAGTTTTCCCTTTGTCTGATACAGAAAGAGCCAAGTTTGCACTATAATAAAGTAAGCACATTTTAAAAACATTCTACTCCTTCCTTCCGCTACCTTGCTCAAAAGTTTGAAGCTTATATACAAGTTTAAAAATAAAATTCCCATTGGAAGCTAGTGGGTGATGCTTTATGCTGATTTCAAAGGAGAAACAATTTTTCAGACTTATGACCAACAAGGGACATAATACGTATTTCTCTAACTACTTGACTGAGAGGGTATAACACAAAGTGGGAGATATGCCAGTGTGATCAATGGCACTTTACTTTTTCCCAGTAAAACCAATTGTTGACAAACTACTGGCTTATCTGGGAGGCTAGAGAAATTTGTTATTTCTCATAGATAATAATGTACAATTAGTATTGTGGATTGTTCTAATATTTTTTGACAGTTAACTCCTAGGAAACACTAGAGGATGTTAAAAACTATGGTTAATCTCTGTAATGAAGAATAATTTTAAAGAATTAAAAGGAATGAATATGTATTCTATACAATCATCAAGGGATGCATTTGGGGATAGCATTGTTGAAAGCCATGGATTTCTAGTGGTTTTGTCATGATGAAAGCAGAAACTGTCTATGTCCATCAGGTTGAATGTTCACAACCATTTATGCACAAGCAGTGGTTAATTGTCAGGGGATATAATTGTGGTCCCTGAAATGACAAATGGTCTAAGTACAGTGCCTATTGGAAACTACCCACCGCATAATGATTGGTGAGCCAGAGAAAAAGTGAGAATAGAATGGCAGCAGACATCCAGTCTAATTATAGGTGTCTTTTTAACCAGCAAGAGGAAATTGGAAGAAGATAGATTCTTGTTTCTAATCTACTATCTGTCTCAGATAAAAAAAGGCTGGGTTCCTAAAGAGTTAGACTTTTATGTGAGAGAAGCGGAGTGGCAGAATTTGGAAAGACATTGTTCCTGCCCTAATCAGTCAGAAAAGATCATCTGACCTGAGGGGGAAGAGCTTTGCTTTCTAAATTGGTGTTCCATGTTCTGAACCTTGCTCCCTTGCATTTATCTTGCTTCTAAAGCTGCCTTTGTGGGTGGGATTTTGACTTCAGAAACACCCTAAGACAAGTATTTGTATGTAAGGTCAAACTGAAAGGCATTGACAGAGCTGGCTTCGGTTCTATTTCCTGACAGATGGGACCAGTTGTTGGTGAGAAATGCAATGCTTCCACAAAAGAGATGGTCAGTGTATAAGTGTCCTTTGGAGGAGAGGGGAGAAATTATCCAAAATAGTAAGGTTTCCTTTTCATTAAAAATGATCAGAAAGGTAGAAACAGAAAGCAGATTTAGTAAGGCTGCTGGTAATATAAAAGATATTTTTGTTGTGATAAAATATTCTGTATGTGGGTTTTGGTGATCACAGCACAAGTAGAAATTTACTAAGAATCATTTCAGTGTGCATTTAAAACGGGTAAGTTTTATGATGTATAAATTATACTTCAATAAAGCTGTTCAAAATTCTCAGAAGTAACTTCATATCTAATTACCTAAGAAGTAATTATAGGTGAATTAGGAATGTAAGCAATGTGTGGTTCCCAAAGCCAGCTTTCTGAATGGCTCCCCTCTGTTTCAACATCAATGTGAAGCAAATGATAAGAAGATACAAGACTGGGAGCACGCAGCTGGGGGATGGTTCCATTGAGGTCATTTCCCACTTTGTGTTTAATGCCAATGACAGGCGTTTGAAAGAGACAATCCGTATACGCCAATAAAAGTGAGTGGAAAAGAAATGGCTGCTTAAAATGTCAAACTCTTTCAAATCAAAACAAAAAAATACCCTAATAATTTAATAAGTGGCATCTGCCCTTTCGTTTTTGTACTCTGAAAACTGTGCTCTCCTTTTGACAACTGAAAAAAAAGTTGACATTTGATGTCTGTACTTGAAGCTTTGCTGTAATTTTTTTTTTTTGAAATGGAACTTAGCATCTTTCTTCAAGGGGAAGGGGGCGGTATACTGGTGACATACAGTAATGGATTTGTTTACCTGGGTCTCACACAGTGACTAGGATAGGGCTGGCCAATCTATTGGTGGAACAAATCTGGTTACCTTTGCTCATCAAAATTTCTATGTAGCTGATTTTCACTACATGTACAAATGAAGTAAGATCATGGGCAGAATCATAAAATGCAGCTCTTGGCCTCTCAAAATAACTCATATTTATCTAATAAATGTAGGGAGAATAGAAGGGTGGCTGAACTAAAGACATACTTATTTTTGCCTTCTGAAGTATATGTACTAGTCCAGGTTCCTGTAGAAACTGCCTGTTTAAAGAAAGAGCAATGTGATTTTTCATTTTTTTTTTTTTTGTGGTGAGAAGTTACAAGTAGAAGGTGTTTGTAGGAAATCTGGACAGAAATCCTAAGGACCAGTTCAAGTGGAATGGGAGAGCAAGTCAAGGAGCTTGAGTGGCGTTGTCATGACCAGAGTAGAAAAATCAGTGTGAACTTGAATACATGTGATCCTTTCTCATGATTGATTTCCTTATTTACTCAAGGTTTCAATCACAAACTAAGGAGATGAGATAACAGATGAGAGTGTTCTGATCCTGAAGTACTAAAACAAACTCAACATTAATGCATAACACCCACAAGCAAACGTATTAATTTGGACATCTCTAAGTGGCATCATCGGAGGTAATTTTTCTCTTACACTTGACCCAATTTTCAACAACAAATGAGTACTAAACAGGATTAGGAGACTAGTATTAACACAAGTTTTAAAATTATCTCACCGCTTTGAGGATTAAAAATATGATGCTTGTTCAAGGACCAGCCTCCTAGGTTAGATGCATCCATTTCAAAGCCTTGCAAAACGACTGTCCTTTGTTCCCAGAGAATAAATTCAGGGCACATTTCATATTCATATCCCACAGACACTGCAAAAGAAGAGTTAACAGCATATTAGAAAATTGTAAAATATTTGGTTCATGTTCACATTGGCTGATAATTCTGTGATTGTTGTATCAGCTAACGATTTCTGATTTAGGGTGAAATTAGTAGCAATATCGTTCCCCTGGCATAGTATCGAACTG
Source organism: Grammomys surdaster (assembly GCF_004785775.1). NCBI lineage: Eukaryota > Metazoa > Chordata > Mammalia > Rodentia > Muridae > Grammomys > Grammomys surdaster. The sequence goes on along the minus strand of NW_021604562.1, from coordinate 5,994,932 downwards.
TGCTTAGAATGGCATTGGCTCTCTGAGAATTCCATGCACAGGGCATAATTCCTTAGTACTTTTACAAAGGTGCAGGTAAAGGCTGGTTTTTCACTTCTTTACATTGCAAAATGCATTCAGGAAATGGACTTTGGAGTACCAAACCACTTATGCAAGACTTGAATACATATGACATTAATAAAATTGATTTAGTCCATTCATATATATTCTGTACTAACAGTCTTTACTTTACTGAGATGCCTGAGTTTGCTTGGAGTGCTGGAACTGTAAATCCTACTTTGTGTGGATTATGCTTTCACTTCTGCATATAGAGTACCAATGGGACATCACCCAAACATTTGGCTTCAACTCCTGTGAAGCACAGATGTTGTGCATTAAATGTGGAGCTCTAGTATGCCTCTAAAATGCGAAGTACAGAATGTTGTATCTTAGATGTCTTTGCCCTACTGAAATATGTATAGCCCAACCATACCAAGTTGTAGCCATTTTCTCAGTGGGTGAACCTGCTTACCTGTCGGAACCCCAGATTTCTGCCTTCTGAATTTCAAAATGCCTTCTAGCACCTAAATGTTCTAAGCCTGAGAATACTGGCTCATTACTCTGCACATCCCAATGGTGCTTTTGCCTCGCTGCCAGCTTAAAATAGACCCAGTTAGTCTGTCATCTGATACTACTTTCTAGTACTAGTCTCTTCTAGATGTTTAGATAACTTTGGAGAACTCAGTTTCTCCTCTGCTGTTTGGTTATAAAAACTGGTAAAACAAACAAACAAACAAGTGTTTAAAACAATGGCAGAATAACAGATCTTAAAGGAAAAATGAATGTAAACCATTTTTGGTTACTGCTATTATTATATAGTCAGGAAAACAAATTGATTTGCTTATGTGTGTGTGTGTGTGTGTGTGTGTGTACGAGAATTCAATGCACTGTGCATAATTCCTTAGTACTTTTATAAAGGTACAGGAGAAGGCTGTTTTTTTCACTCCTATACATTGCAAAATGGACTCAGGAAATGGACTTTAGAGTACCAAACCACTTATGCAAGACTTGAATACATATGACACTAATAAAATTACATATATATATATGTATATATATATATGTATATATATGTATATCATATAAAGATAAGTCAAACCATCCTTAAGATTACAAGAATACTAATCTCTAATTGTATAAATGCATGGCCAATCTGAAGTTGCAGGTTACTGTCAGGGGCAGCCCTGCTTATACACTGAAGGCCTAAAATCAGCCATAGGCCTAAAATCAGCAATAGGCCTGTCATACATGCCTGCTAACACAAAGTCTTGGATCTCTGTGGAAAAACACTGAAACAGATAGCTATAAGATATTGTAAACAGGCAGCTTTGGTGGAAATTTCTCAGGATAGGAACAAGTAGTCATAGGTCTTGTGGATAGTCATAGACCTTGGGTAGCCTTGGTGGATAGTACCAACTTAGATAAGAACAAGTGAATCATAGGCGGAGTCATAGTGACCTGTCCCCTGAACCTTCACCCAGTTGACACTCTGTTCTAAAAGATATCTGTACTCCCCTGAACACCTACGCTCCTGCATCATCCCTTTCCCCACATCCTGCCTTTTGTGTATATAACCCCTGTGTGGAAAAAAAAAGTAAAATCATCGGTTTGATCAGCCTATAGACAAGCTGCCATTCCTTGCATTCTCCTGTGTCCCCCATCCTCTTTTTCAGATGATCTCCCCAGACCCCTGTTTAATGCCCTGCTGGACGGGGCAGGTTACATTTCTTTTGATCTCTCAATCCAATAAAGCTTAGGCATAGGGAATCACAATACTTTTCATTGGGTGTGATTTGAAGAACTCTACAGTTGACACTAAGTTTTCTGCAGTTGGTTTTGAAACCCTTTATTTTTAAGGGAAGGTAATACGTATTCTTATTTTTGTTTCACTGGGCTTCACAAATTATATAAGGAATACTGAAGTCACTGCACTTCTATCTGCCATCAATTGGTTAAGACTCATATGAAGTAGGTTTTTTTTTTGTGTGTGAATACACATTTGTATATGTTTGCATATGTGTAGAGCCCAGAGGCTGACATAAGTATGCCTTTAGCAGTAGCTCTCTACCTTATTATTTTTAAATTTAAAAAGTATTTGTTTGTGAGTTTATTTATTTGCTTGTTGGTTTCTTTACTTATGTTTACATGCACTTGTTCAAAATTTAGAGGACATGAAGGAGTCACCTTAGACTGCCATCTATCTAACTCAGGCCATCAGGCTTGGCTATAACCAGCATTACCAACTGAGCCATTTTGCCATCCCCACCCTTAGTTTTGGTGGGAGTGGTATCTCAGTGAACTGGAGCTCATTAGTTCAGCTAAACTGGCTGACTAGAAAACCCAGGGATCATCTATTTTATGCCCTTTCTGTTCTGGGATTACAAATGCATGCCACTACACCTGGCTTTTACATGGATTCTGGGGATTAAAGTCACGTCCCCATGCATGAACAACAGGCAGTTTATCTACTGAGCCATCTTCACATTTCTGCAAAGCAAATTTTTTTTTAAATTTTAATCTCAACCAAGCAACATTATTAAGAGTAATCAGTAGGCAAGGGCAATTACTAATCATCAAATGAAGGTAATGTCTAAATGTAAATTATTTCAAGAGTTCTTTATACAGCTAGATGTTAATAAGATCCCTCAGCTAAAAGGAATCTCAAAGGTAATCTCTGGTTGCACTTGTTTTGTTAATCAATGCTGTCGACAATCTTCCTAATACCTCACCATAGTTCTTCTACTGGTTAAAACAACCCCAAACAGCTGAATTTAGACTAAGAAAAGAAAAACATTGACTTTCAGATCTGCTGTTAAGTAGCTTTGGGGTCTCAGGCAAGTTCTTCTTCATCTTTGGGAGTAGGGCTCTTCATTGGTAAACAAGTGGGAGAGGGACATTAACATTGGTCCTTCTCATGATATTATGGGTTATGATGTTTTTACTTGTGAAACTGTGAACAATATTATCTATAATCTTCCTAGAAAACTGCAAATATACATAAGTGCACCCAATTTAGATGATTAGTTGTCTAAATATCCAAGTAATATTTCTGGATTAAAGACACATGCACTAAATAATTCTTTTCATTCCCTATTTAGCATTAACACTTTATGATTCAAATTTTCACTCCTTTTGTATAGTATTTGGTACATTCAACTTTAGGATCAAACTAACAAGCCAAGTATTACAATGCATCTTATGTTGGAAAAATCAGGTGGTTAGAAAATGTTGTTGCATAGAATGACATGGTTTCTGCTTCTCTTGCCAATGTTTAAAAGTCTTGATTAATAAATAATCACAGCAACAATAATTGCAAGTTCCTTTAAAGCCATCATCTCATTCCCCACAGTATGCCTGGCAATTATGGGATCTGCCTTCTGTACAATGTAAGTCTGGTAAGCTCCCCTAGAATTCCTTCTCCGGAAGGTGATTGTGCAGTTTTGCAAATAAGCAGTGTGCCTTGGTGACCTCTGATGATGGTGTGGAGCCTGCTTTTCCCCTCTCAGTAACAGTTAAAGATCATCCTAACTCGGCAGCAGGAAACACTTACATAAAGCATCAATTAAACAGTTCTCAATGCAATGGTAATGAGACATGCATACTCTTTTTGCCTCCTCCTATCTGCTCTCTGAATTGCTCTCTAGTCCACAACAAAAAAGTGCATTGGCTGCAAACCCCACAATTATATTACTTTTTTTTCTCCCCAGTCTCAGCAAATAGCAACAAGGCAGCCACTTAATAAGTTCCTTCTAATTTTTATTAGATTTACTTTCTCCCGAGAAAGCTCTATGAGCTAATAAAGTTATAATTTATACTCAAGACTTGTCCAAAATTCCAACTGACTTTAATGAGAATAGCTGCGTGTTGGTGTATTTTGTGTGCAACTCCTTGCTCATAGTAACAAGGCAAGGTTTCTTTCTGACAGCAGCCCACTTTAGCATAATCCTGGAACTTACAATTGGCTTCTGAGAAGGAAAAGTTTTACTCTATGATGCTGAACTCTTCTCAAAATGCAACAAATATAAATGTGGCAAGTACAACAGCAGTCCAATCTTCAACTTCTCCTGGAAGCATACTGCCATGCACTAAAGCCCTAGTCTTTTGTATAATTAAATGTAGGGAAAGGGGATTTATATTGGATCCAGTGTTAAAAATGCTAAGCTTTGAGACAACATTCTGCTCAATACCATGACAGCTGCCATGCTAAGTAAGCAGAGTGGACCATGACCATTTTCTGGCCTGTTACTTATAGCATTTGATCATTAACACAGTACTGTATAAGTCACAGATTCAGCCTCTGGCACTCTGAAGTGGGACTAGGAAAACTAGTATAATAAGAAAGAAAACAATAATTCAACAGTATTTCAGAAGGACTGTAGAAATGGTTTAGACACAGGGATTGGCACAGGGCCTCATGTTGGTGTGAATATACTTAAAAGGCAGTTGAAAAAATCAACGTGGAAGAGTACTTTCTTGAGCCATGTGATACCCTCCTTTGTGTCACCCTTAATTCCATATAGAATTCTGACTTTCTGTATTCTTTGCCTCATATTCATACAGAGACAATAAGTAAATATTTGCTTATTGATTGTCATGATACACATTATTGCAGAGGGCTGTGTCTTCTGGTCACATGGACACATCTCTGATTTCATTGTTAGTCTTCTTGCAAATTGAATAAGAAAGACTAGCTTGTTCTCACTGAGGCATTTGAGGCTAACAAACAAACAAAAAACCCAAAACAAACCCTCTTAATGTTCAATCTATTTATATGGGCAGCATCAGTTTTTTTCAACCACATGTGGACTCTTAGAAGGCCAAAGAATGGGGGAGGGTACAGAGATGGCTCACTGGTTAAGAGCACTGACTTTTCTTTCAGAGGACCAGGGTTCTAGTCTCAACACACACATGGCAGCTCACAACAGTTTGTAAATCCAGTACCAGAGGATGTGACATCCTCGCACAGATGTACAGGCAGGCAAAGCATCAATACACATAAAATACAAATGAATGAAAAATAAATAAAAGAGTAAGACTAAGGGGCCACACTGTCTCTGGCATCCAGTGTAATGACTGTACCATTTATCTAGAGTGACTAGAATAAGGGATTGACAGTAAACAGCCAAGGTAAAGATACAGCACGACAGAGCTGATCTGTGAAATATGACAAGCTTAAGCAGATGATTTTCAATAGCTTCAGGCTAAGGCTTCAGAATGCATAATTCCTGCATTTATGAAAGTAATATATAATTAAAAGTAGTCTGATAGCCACTGGAAAAATCTATGTTACCTTCATGAACTCAAAATACATCTAGAAATAATTTGAAGACATTTAAAAAATAACTAAGAAAATGAAAAACTTTTTCTTCAAGAGAAGTCATTTAATGGAACAATAAATAGTTCATTAAAAACTATAATAGTGCAAAACCAGAAAATGACACAAAGTACCCAAAGAACCAAAGGAAGGCCATAATAACAGACCAAAACTATGTTGATAAAATGTTATCTGTTATAAACAAGCACTTGCTCTCAGAGTTGTTTCTTTTCCTTTTCTTTAGTAATTTATTACAGCAGAGGTTCCTTGATTTGACACACTGCCTGATGGCCTGAAATGCTTTGTTTCTATATAACTCCTAATTTATTAAGACTTTCTCATCAGGTAGTGAGTCTATATTGATTTCCTTTTCAGGGTTTGAGAAAATAGTCGTAGCGTTTCTTTTTTTAAATTAAATTTAACTTTTTAAAATTTATTCACTTTGCATCCAGTTCACTGCCTTCCTCTCAGTCACCCTCTCCCACAATCCTTTACCAAGGAAAGGTAGGCCTTCCTGAGTATCCTTCCACCATGGCACATCAAGTCTCTGTGACTGTAGGCACTTCCTCTCCCACTGAGGTCAAACAAGTCAGTCCAAGAAGAAGAACATGTCCTACATACAGGCAACAGCTTTTGGAATAGCTCCCTTTTCAGTTGTTTTGGGACCCACATGAAGACCAAGCTGCACATCTGCTACATATGTACGAGAGGCCTAGGTTCAGCCTGTTTATGTTCTTTGGTTGGTGGCTCAGACTCTGAGAGCTCCAAGGGTCCAGGTTAGTTGACTCTGTTGGTCTTCCTGTGGAGTTCCTATCCTTTTTGGTGCCAGTAATCCTTCTATTCTTCCATAACAGTCCAGATGGTTCATTCACTGTTTGGCTGTGGGTATCTATCTGCCTGGGTCATCTGCTAGGTGGAGCCTACTTTAATCTTCTAAGATACTGAGTTATAGGAATAGCTTCTCCAATGTTGAATCATCACTGTGGTCCTAAATTCAACCTGATAATGATACATTATTTTTTTTACCCAGTCAGTAGATTTGACTTGTGTGGTATTACTATTTGAGGATATATATCTTATCCATTCACAAAAAGGGTTATGCAAGATGGTAATGTTAGGATATATGTAATTAGACAGGTAGAAGAAAATAAAAGGCATCTAGGAGCTCTTCAACTGTTTCATAATAGGTCTTATACACTGAAACCCAATGTTGTAAAATTGTTTTCTGGATGACTTGTTCAAGTCTAGTTGCATAAAGACTAGAGAGATGTTCTGGGATCATATACATATTTAGGAGTTCCTTTGTGTGCCCGTGTCTGCCTCTTACTGTGGAGCCACAATACTCTAGTACATAGGCAAGACTAAGGGGTCACTTCTCACATTATTCATTTGTTTGTTCAATCATTCGACAAATATGCAATATTCATTGAGTACCTCCTGTTGACAGGCACTGTATGGGACACTGGGGATACGAGAATGAATAAAACAGAATAAAACAGGATTCCTCCTGGCATAGCTTATATTCTAGTGAAAGAAAAAAATATGAAAGAAAAATAAATAGCACACACAAACTTACATATGCTTTGGTAAGTGTTACAAGAGCAAAAATCTGTAATATTAGGAGTGATTCTAACAAGGGAATTTATGTTGGATGGAGGAGACAAACAGAAGAGGCTTACCTAGTAAATTATAATACTACTCTCTCACTTTTGGGGAATGTGTTCTAAGACCTCTTACAGGATCTATGGATAGCTTGATCTGTGGACAGTAGCAAACCTTTATGCTGGTATTTTCGTCTATGTGCCCTGCAGCATTGTTACACAAGTAGTCAGAATTAATCTATCCTTCCATGTTTCATGCTGTAGCGTCTGTTTCACACCACTGTTCTTGTGCTTTGGAGTCATTAAGTAAGTTAAGCATTAATTGAACACAAGCGCTCCAATAGCATGGCAGACTCTTCTCTGTGACACAAATAGTCCATTAGTATTACAGTATGGATATGCTGGACAAGGAGATGATTCTTTTCTTGTTTTTGAAAATTATCACTGTAATGTATGCACATGTTTGTATGTATGTATGTATGTATGTATGTATGTATGTATGTGCCATACTGAACCCATGGAGGTCAGAGAACAACCTTGTGGAATCAGCTCTCTCCTTTTACCTGTGCCTGGGTTCTAAGGATGGAACTCAGGTAAGGTCATCAGACTTGCATGTAAAGCAGTTTACTAGCTGAGCCATCTCACTAGCCTGAAATTATTCTTGTCTCGGCAAGATGAAATGGGGAGAGATATCATTATGCTGCTCAGAATGGCATGCAGTCTAAAACTGCATGGAGTATTTATTTCTAGAAATTTTCATTTAATATTTTCAGACTTCAGTTCACTGGGTAACTGAAACCAAGAAAAGTGAAACCACAGATGAGACCAGAGGGACTACTGCATAGAATCACCTTGACTAACAATGGTCTTGTGTTTGCACGCTGAAAATATTTGGAGTAAAAAATGCATTTAATATACTTAACCTTCTGTACACCAGAGTTAAGCAACATTGTATAATATCAGTTATTTACTCTTGTAATGCAATGATTGACTGGGAAATACAGCTTTCGGCTGCTTCCCAGTAATCCCAGAGAATGTAGTACTAGTCAGGGAAAAGATGAAAATTCAAAGTATGGCTCTTACTGACTGAATGTACATGGTTTTGATGCCACTGCACCAACATGAAATTGTACGTTGCCCTCTTATGAATTGCGTGCATAGAAAAAAAACATTTTAGGCAAAAGAATAGCATGTGTTGAATACTTTGATAGTTGGTAATTTTATGAAATTTAAATAAGGTCAATTTGGCTGTAGCCATTTTCTCTCCAGTGCATCAAAAATAAATAAAGAACCACAATCATTCCTAACCTCACCTAGTAAAAGGTAAAACAAAAGATTGTTACCCTTTCATGTTGTTTAGACAATTTTGTTTGGGTAGGCTGTTTAAGAGCGGGACTTATCTTGGAAATGAGCTTTTAAAAACACGCTTTATTAAAAGGGATATAATACTGTAAAGAAAAGAAATATTCTTTTACTCGCAAAAGCATCTAGTTTTGAAGGATAAAGTATTTTCTCAGCACATCTTGAAGGACTGTAATAATGTCTTGAGATGAGTTTATACAAGGGAGTGGAAGGCAATAATAGTTACAAATGCTGTCTTGACTGATTTGTTTCTTGTATTCTTTGATAAATCATGACGTTTTTTGTCTCTAGACCCTGCCTGACAAATGATTTTTCCAACTTTTATTTCTGAAAGCCACAAGAAAGAGTTTGTTAATTGTGGCTCACTATATATATATATATATATATATATATATATATATATATATATACACACACACATACACACACACACACACACAGTGAATACAGTGTCCCTATACACTATTTCTTTTCTCCTAGCATATTTTGCTACTTTCTATTCTATTCTGATCACTTTGTTCTATTACTCTCCATTAAATTATATTCTATTATTCAAAAAATGCCGCTTGACTAATAAGTTTTACAATCTACCCATGAGTTTGTCCAGACTGAAATGGACAATGATACTTGCTTACCAGAGTATTGTACTATTTAAAAGCCTTGGGAAGCCCTCAGTTCTCTTACTTTAGAGATTCTATCTCATATTAAAATGTGCACAATTTATACCCTGCACTAAACATTTTATCTTTAAGTTTGAAGACACGAATAGCACCTGAGAAGCTGGCATAATGCTTGGCTGTGCAGACACTCACATAACATTTATTAGTGGTGATTTTTCTGGTTTTCTTTTCATGCTTTGCTTTAAGGTTGCAAGCATGTAATTGTTCCTTAAAAAACTTATACCCTAGGCACTGTGCCTATAAAGTTGACGGTCTAACACAGTTCTGTTCTCACTTAACAATTATGAATTCATGAGTGGAAAGAAATGAAAGATTATTATCTCTGCTAGCTTTTCTGACAGAAAGCCACTGGGGCATGGAAATTGGGTACTTGTTAAGGTGGGTCAAGAGTGATAGCAGGAAAAGACATGCAGGGTCCATCTGAGTTGGAATTCCTGCTCAGGACAGACTTTTAGGCTCTTTCTGAACCTCAGTCTCTTCCTCTGGATATTGGAGATCTAATTAATTGTGCTATGCCTACCAAGCAGGAATGCTATATGGATTAAAATGAAATAATGTATGTGAAAGTACCTTGCAAATTGTAAAGCACTCCCCATTTATTATTAAAATATTCAGTGGGTCCTGTTCTCACGGCTGCCCAGTGAGCTTAGGTTTTACTGAAGGAAAATTTATGAACACTAAAGCATCATTCTCAGGAATGTTTTGTGTGCACAAAGCAGCCATAGCTTAGCACCTATTACTATTAATGTTTCCTTGTTTCTCTCTAACACAATTTAGACAGACTCCTATATGTTGTGAACCTTTAGGAAGTCTAGTTCTCACAGAAACACCACTCTTTCTTGCTAAATACTGTACTAAATAATTATGCAATCATTGTTGCCAATAACCTTGAAGAAAAATAGGATTGTTTATGGCACTGCTACTAAAGGCAGATGGCTGATTTTCTGAACTTCTAGGACTCTAAACTGCAGCAATGTAATTTAATTAAAATGAAGACCAGGCAGAATGCATTATTGTACATTGATAATATACACAGACACAGGAGGATATAGGGAATTATTTTGACAAAATTCACATAATAGATGCAGATCAGAGGCCCTGAACAAACTAGTTTGTAAAATTTAATATGCCATCTCTAGAATTTTAACAGCACTATGAACTTAACAGTAGTGCTTTTTTTATATTGTTGTGTAAGCCATAGAGTGGGGAAAGAAACTAAATAAAATACAATGATTTCTAGACATTATACTTGCTTTAGAACCAGGAAATGAAGCACTAAGACCAAACCCTTTCAAATGCTCATGGGCAGTTTTCAGCAGTGCAGTCTTGTCTATAAACTAGACAACAAAATCTTTAAGCTGGATGAACTAGTGACTGTGGCTTTTGTAGCAAACATTAGGGTGAGTTTTACTCTCCTTCCACTTGATAAATAGTGTGCTTGGATTAGTCAATCTTATTAGTTTTCTCCAATACTCTTTTTTTTTTTTTTTTAGTAAGGAGCCCATATAACCCCTATTGGTAAATTCTTCATTCTTGTATCGTCCCACTTGCCAAGGTCTGTTTCATCTCAGTAAATGATGGGATAGCTTAGGATGTTAAACACTCCCTTTTCCATTTTGGTTGTCGTTCAACACTTGATTCTTCTTTTGTGACATTCTGGTCCTTAGATACAATACCGTTTTCCCAAAGCTGAGCTACATGGGAAGCAAGATTTTCACATTTCAAACTAAGTGACATTTCAACTTAGATATTCTCCATCACTTTAAATTCAGCTTATTTAAATTTGGACTCCTCTTGGTCCATCATCCTGAAATAGCTGGGCCCGAGATTGACAGTTAATTGGTATGAGAAGGAACAAGAATTAAGTCCGTTTTGGCCGTAGCCTTAATCAAAATCCTTGCTATAAGTAGAACATTCTGAACGATGGCTAAGGCTTATATCAGTTTCCCATTGCTACTGCAAAAAAGTGTCACACGCTGAAAGGATTTAAAGAAAATAAATTTGTCATCTTACAGTTGAAGTAGTCATGAGTCTCAAATGGGTTTCAATGAACAAAATCCCAGGTGTCAGTAGAAGTAAGCTAACATCCACTGACTTTAAGGGTAGATCCCATATTTGTCATCCCCAGTTCCAGTGGCCACTCATATTTCTCGTTTTGTGGTTCTCATACTTTTTCTTCAAGTCCAGCTCTACATATCTGTCTCTCTGTGTCATTGTCACACAATTATATTTTCCTATAACTCTGATCTCTTCATCTGATTCCCTCTTTCATTTTCAAGGCCTTTCTGATAATGTGAGGCCTAGACAAAGTTGGACAATCTTTACTCACGTATTCAAATCTAATTGTCAAATTAAAATTTGTTTGTAATCTTAATTCTCTTTTAGCATGCAACATAACATACTCAGATGTAACAGGTGATTATTTTAGAGGAAGTTAGTTATTTTTATGTTGCCAAATATCTATGTTAAGATTTCTGAATTTAAATGCAATCTGAGCAATGTCATTATAACATTGCTGTTACTACCTGATTGAATACTTTGTCTATTTGCACTCATATTGGTACACTAATTATAAAATATGACCATGTTCACAAGTAAATGTTTGTTCAGAACATATTATAGTTGTGAATGATTACATGTTTAATACTTATGTTTCCCTACATTTATTACTTGAAAATTTCTTTGTTCTTCCCCAGGGGTTCACAATCTTTCTTTAGAGTAGTTGATTCTCCATCTTCATTATTCTACTTCTTCATATGTTTTACCATTATTAGAAAATTATGTTAGTCTCTATGATGCGAGGAGAATTAATCTTTCCCAGGTATGAGCCCCCCACTGGTTATACAATGTAGAGTGATCAACCCTGAAACCATATACATGCACACAACAAAAATTGACTCACCAAATTGTATTTATGTGTGTACATACATACATACACACACATATATGTGTACTTATTGTTTGATTGCACAGCAATAATTAAAGAAGATGAGGCCATGAATGTGACAGTTAGGGGCATGGAAGAGGCTTGAGAGAAGGTAACTGGGGGAGACTAGAGGGAGCAAAGAGAAGAGGAAAAGTAATCTATTTCTTAATTAAAACATATTAAATTTATTGTAAGGAAAAGAAAACATATATAACGGGCTAATATAAGTCATGAAACTATTTAAGTTATACATATATGTTAACATTTGTTACAGATTAAGTCTATAAATATAACACAAACTAGGATTTTCCTTCAATAAAGAAACATGGTTTTCTTTACCTATTTACTAACCTTTTCCTAAATCAAATACTTTACAATCACTTGTTTCCTTTCTCAAGCTAAAATAGGGAGACAAAGATAAAGGATATGTAGTAAATAACATCTCTTTAGCCACCAGTCCCTTAAATCATAGCTAACGGGGGCATTCCCTACAAGGCAAATAATCTATATTTCAGCTTAGGTACTATTTGTGCAATTATTTTGGCCTTTTATTTGGGAGCTTTGTCAATTTTTTTCTCTACTCTAAAATTTACCTTTAAATGTATAAGAAACATTATTTTGCTTTACACTTTGGATATTTCTAAGGGATTTCATTGTGTTTTGCTTTAATTACTATCACTAGCCTTATAAAATATAACATTTTTGACATTCTTTTATTTTAAATTTTCTTTGAGATTATATTTACACTATTTCTCTCTTCTTTTTCCTTCTTCCAAAGCCTTCCATATGGCATTTTAATCACTGTCATTTTATAGCCATAATGACACACACAGGTGAACCTTTGAAATAAGTCAATATTAGAATCCACATATTTGCTTATATATGTGGTTTACATGTTTCCATAATTATAGATAAATGTATTAGTGGTTCTGTCATTGAGGACGATTAACTAGAACAAAGAAGATGAGTTTAAAATATTCAGTTATGGAGATATGTATAAAGAAGAGATGCAATTAACATATAAAATGAAGTTGATAAAATGGTACAGTCAGAGGCTTGAGCGATGTTTCTTTCAGTGAAATGCTTACTATGTACCCTTGAGGACCTGAGTTCAATCCTCTAACCCTACATAAAAAGCCTGATGCTGTATCTCTGGGGCTTCCTGGATAGCCAGACTAGCCAGATCAATGAGTCCTAGGTTGTATGATAGATAGCATCTCAATAAAAAGATAGAATGATTAAAGAAGACAATTCACATTAACCTCTAGCCTCCATATGCATTTGTACACATGTATACTGTCACATACATGTACACATACAAACAAGGTGTGCAGTCACTGAGGAAAATAGTTTGGTGTTTCTTAATAATTTAAACATGGTGTTACCATGCTGTCCAGAAATACAGGTATGTGTGCAAAATAATTAAAATCAAGTATTGAAATAAAGACATGTATACAAATATTTATAGGAATATTACTCAAAACAGGAAACAAAAACAGTGCTACTGTCTTTGAGTTTGTAAAGGGGTAAACTTATAGCATATACAAGTAATAGAATATTGTTCAGTCATTCCATTGGTATTCTACTACCATGAAACCAAAATATATTTAAGCATGAATATACCAAAGTAGAATTCTAATCAGTTCCAAAGTACGTGTTTACTTTAAAAAGAAAATCTTATATTCCTTAACTGGAAGAAAGATCAATAAATATTACAAATTCAAATTGATACACATCTAGTATTTTCTGTTTTGTAAGCATAATACTGCTATTTAGATAGAAATAAATAGAAATACTTCAACATACCCAAAGCTTCTGCAAGGCCCCAAACCTTCTGTCCATAGATGTCGGTCTTGTTCCAAGCAAATGTATAGACCAGATTAATTGCAGCAGGAAACCACTTCTGTGTGAGTCGCCCTTCTACAGCTACTGTGAGGTGTACTTTAATCATGCCCACAGGAATTGTTGAATGTGTCAAAAGGATCCGTAGCAAAGTTTTATACCCAGGCGTTCTACTGCTCAGGTAACTCAGTCTCACAAAGCTGGATGGAATGGGGATTTCTTCCTGTACAACCTAAAATTGAAACACATACACACAAACACACACACAAACAACAACAAAAATTAGCCCTCCAGCAGTCACAGGTAGGGGAGCTAACACATACTTTGTTGTCTGAGAAACAGACCAAAGGAGAGTGAATATTGGGATCTACTGATGTCAAGCCACGTGTTCCTAGATTTTTATGAGTCTGGGCAACCAAAATTTTGAATTTTCTATTAAAATATGAATGAGAACGAGAAATACAGCCAACACTACAGATTGCTCTCATCTTCTGCTGCCAGGAATGTCTGTAAAGAACAATTTTATCCTTTCAACAGTGTTCTAAAAATTGCTTAACAAGAGTTGGGAAAGGTAACACTGCCGAATGTTAAGAAATGTAGTGCTCTAGGCTCTATTAAGGGGTCTTCTTCCTTATAAATACATACACAAATGCTTGCTTGGTGCTATGTCACACATCTTAATTCCACTGCTTATTTAGGCTGGCTTTCTAAGAGGAAGGACTGCAGAAGCAGCTATTGATATTTCCAAGCAGAAAGTGATATTTAATGACAAAAGATTCTGGAGTTAATCTTTCCTGAAGTCAGCTTGGAATGATCTGGAGGTCAAAATTTTAATCACGATTTTCTCACATTTTTCTTTATGACTGGATGTACAAATGGCTGGGTTTCACTTTTTCCAATTTGGCTCCAATGACCAAAGTGAAAATAATTCCCACTAATTCCTCTGTAAATCTTGTAAACATTGGTTTCAGAGTGAAAATGCCATTTGGCTTTGTTAATTAATTGATATTACTTATTTGTTTATTACTACAGATGGAGCTAAATGTCAAAAAATGGTAACTAAAACTGATTTTGTATTCCATGATTTTTATTTTTCAAAATAAAATAGCTGAAGAGGTCATTTTATTCAGGATATTTAACATGACATGGAGTGTGTAAATATTTTCATGTCCTGGTTTATTACGACTCCTTTCTCCTCCAGCTTCTTCACACTTTCATGCAAAGTGGTCCAAAGAACTGATAGTTAAATGCAAAGCGTCACATACTTTTCCAGATTTGGGGTATTTTTGCCACTTCCAAGAACCTAATGTCTTTTGTATACCCCTTAAAAAGAGATTTGTTTTACTTCTAATGTTATGTGTCTGTGCATGTCTGTGTATGAGTATGAGCACATGACTGTAGGTGCCCATGGAGTCCAGAAGAGGGTATCTAATTCTGTAAGGCTGCAGTTCTATGCAATTTTAAGTTACCAGATATGGGTGCTAGGAATCAAACTTGGATCCTCAGGAAGAATAGCAAGTGTACTTAACTGCCGAATCACTCTAGCCCCTCATCTATATTCTTTGTCCAGTAATTTCTCCTCTACACTATATGTTTTATATTAAAATTGTCCACTGGCTACTTTTTAAGATCCTAACTGGACTCAATGGTAATACATTTGTTACCTTAGTATTATATTTCTATGAGGAAATATTTCTAAGTTTGAAAACTTTTGTGTTAAACAAAGACTTATACTTTCTAATGGCATCTGTAGAAGAATTAATGCACCAATTATACATATATTCATTATTTTCCAGCTTTTTTTTTATTTCCTAAGGAAAAGTGTTGAAATAGCCAAGACAGCTGACAATCTGGATGGTTTTTCCCAGTGAGGGTTACTTTGGTAACCTGAGTGTTCCTCAGTGGGAGCACTGAGAGTTTGGGGAGCTGTTGTGATAGCAGTAAAGTCAATTCAAACTTGGAATGTTCATTAAGCTCTGTGAGGTATATTCTTGTTGATTTTTAGATCTGTAAGCCATTTATGTGTCACCTACTTTTAAATATCATTAAAACATTTCTATACTGTTGTGTATGAATCGTACTATGGCTATCAGAGTGGTTTAATAATAAACGTCCAGTTAAGAATAATTCTTAGGGATGCTAAACTATTAAGATCTTAACTACAAAGCTCAAACACTAAAAAAAATAACATTATGTAAAGCACCCTCTTTCCAGACTTGAAAACTACCTTACTAAATACAACAAAACAAGAACTTTGAGACTTCTAAGAACAATGACAGTAAATACATCCTACACAATAGAAGAAAAATAGATTTTAAGCAGCTTCAATTTCAGAACAGAAACAGTTGAAGCTCATTGATTATAATGTTATCACCATTAAGCCAGATCACCATGATTTTTTAGGGCCCCATGATAATTTTGTCAAGGTTGAATATTTCTCTTGAGAGCTAGTTTAGTTTGCTATTTCACGGCCACAGATGGTGCCCTTTCTTAGTCTTTCTTAGTCAATAATGTGCTAGAAAGACTTCATTCAAAATGTGTCTTTTGAAAAACAAAGGGACCCATGTTAGAAGGGCAACAGTAATGATAGAAAAAGAATTAACCATAATATACTGTCAAACACCTTAATGACTATAACTTCATACATGCAAAGTCCAATATACTCACCTGCAGCTCTGGAACAATAGTTCCCCTTTCTGGACAGGATCCTCCAAATGATGTAAGTGGTGAAGGAAGTACAATAGGATTTGGGCTGATGAAGTTGGAAATATCACAGGATGGAGTGTCTGCTACAATTCTCTGCATGATCACTTTCTCCACCACAATAAACTGATTCCAGGGCAACCAGAGTGTTCTCTTTTCAGACAGGAAAGGTGATCGGTCAAAGGTTAAGACTACAGAGATACCACCAATGGCTACAAGGTCAAAGCTAAAAAGGAAAAAAAATAGGAGGAAGAGAAGGAGAAGGAGGAAGAGGAGAAGGTATTGGAAGGAACCAGGGGACAGGGAGAAAAGAAGCACCCTGAATGATATGAGCAGTCCAAATAAAATTTAATATTTAAAATAAAATAGAGTAATTATAGCATTCTTTCTTAATTTTGGGAAATTGTATCCATTTTTGTTTTCTTTTTTATAAATTTCCACTCACTTGGTATTCATTTCACGAGTAATTTCTTTTTTATCGTTCAGTAGACTTTCGATATTGTCTTAGACAAAATTATTGCATGCATATTTTTGTAAAACCAAATTTGACATTACTGCTTCTCCTTGTTTGACAAGTTAATGTTCTGTAATATTTTAAATATGCATATTCATCCTGAAAAATTCTATAAGCAGCTATATATAGTATATATATTTACATATATACAAGCATATATTTTCTACTTACTTATCTATCTACCTATCTGTCATCTATCAATATATCTATTGATCTATATCTATATTTCTCTCTATATACGTGGAAGGAGCCAAAGGAAAAATGTCTGGTTCAAGGCCACAAATACACTGACAGAAATCAGTCAGTGTCTCAAAGATAACTTTGGGTGAAATATACCAGGAAAGGAAAAGCGTTCAGAGAAATTTAATTGAACTAAACCATCCATAAACCTCCTGCATGTAACCACCATCTTGTGCCCCTGATTATGTTTGAATTCCATATTTAAGATTTCTGATTTTGCCTTTCCATTGTAAGAAAATTGGTAACTCACTATACTTATCTCTGTTGTTTCTGACAAAAAAGACTATCTCTTCTGTAAGCCAACTATGTCCCTCTACAGAAGTGGTCTCTGACGAGATTATCTTATGGGAGAATAAAAGCCTCAGCTTTCATTTCTTTCTGCACTGATGGCTCCACCTCGCTTCCTCTTGAAAGCACTCAAAGAGATGAAATATAATAAAATGTAACGAAATGATAAATCATTATCATTACATCTTAAAAATGCATAAAAGTAAAAATAATAAATTACTCAAAGCACCACAAGTCCATATGAAAACAATATAAGCATTTCCATATATTAGAAAAAGTCTTTCAGTAAAACTCTTCTTGAATGTCAAAAGTCTGACAGGGAAATTGACTTATTAATTATTACTATTTATCTCTTGTTAAGTTTCAGGTAAAGATAACGGATAGTAACAAAGGACAGTTAGCACCATATATTTATTTGTGACTTTTTAGTGAAGTAGCAGTAATGTTAAGATGTATTCCAAAAGGAGGATTTTAATAACTGAGTTAGGAAATAATCTTGGTTTGAAATTAAAAAGTAAAACCAAACAGCTTATGCTTTAGACAGAGAGGCTGAACTCATAACAGGAGTCATTTAAGACAAATGTCAGGGGAAATAGCCAACATTGTTTGTTTGTCAAGAAATCTTTCCTTTTCATCAACTTTTACATAGATTTCACTTCATGTCCTTGGTCAAATGTGCTTGCTTTGTACAAACACCAAGCCTTAACTTTGTAAAACCTGAGTGTTTATTTATTGAAAACAAACAAACAAACAAACAAACAATAACAACAAACATAAAGACACAAAAGGAAAATAAATTATCCAAATAAGAACCAATATCTAGGGATTATTCTTTTTTTTACAAAGGTTAAGAAGGCAGGAAAAATCACCTTTTTTTTTTTTTAATGGAAAGAGTGTGTTGACTTTAAACACATTTGAGTTTGAATCTCATTTTTATCATATTAACTTTGTGTCTGGGTTAGTTTTTACATCTCTATAAACTATAGTTATATATTATTAATAAGGGATCCAATATGATATATTTATAGCTACTGCTATAAATAAGACAAAGACTTATGGGTCAAGTATATAATTGGGAATCAGCACATGTTAACTTTGTTTTCAACTTAGATATATTATTCTACTAAATTTTCTGTACATTTCTTTTTGTTGCAATTCAAATAAATTATAGGCCTGCTTTTGATTACTTCCATGAAGAGCTACTGAGTTCTGAGTTCTTGAAATTTCCTCTAGGTTTCTTATGGTAGTTAGTGTCATTTTTCAATTTGGCTAAGCTACACAACTTAGTTATTTGACCAAATACAAGTCTTTAGCTGATAAGGTTAAGTTCTTCAACCAGTTGACATTAAGTAGTGGAGATTTCCTAGATGATGTGAGTGGGTTCTTATCAACCATTTGATAGACTTGAGAACAAAATTAAAGTTTATCAGGGGAAATAGAAAATCTCGTTCCTAACCTCTACAAAGTATTCCTGAGTTTTCAATATACGAACACATTTTATAGCTATCAGATGTGCAGGTTCTACAACAATGTAAGTCAAATCCTTGAATTAAATCCAAATCTCCTCTTTTATATATATATGGAGTTTGAGTCTCAACTCTATATTAACTTTGTGTCTGAGTTAGTTTTATTTAAATCTCCATGAACTGTAGTTATATATTATTAATAAAGAATCCAATATGATTGTAAAATTTCTTGCAACCCTGTACTGACTGAGTTACTTGTCTAAATTGAAGGTGGTAAACAATAGAAGAAAAGAGCAAGATTACTTGACTTGAAACCTTGGACTGTGACCTCATCAGCTGTGTTAATCTCAGTGAGCTGTCCTCTGCCAAAAGGAGAAGGTATAAATAATGGGGACTCCATAGGGTTGTTGTGAAGGGAAGAAAATGACGTTAATGAAAACATATTTGGCATACAGGCAACTCTAATACACGTGTGTGTCTTCTTTAGAATTGACTTTTATTGCCATTCTTCTTGCCTTTTTCTATCTGTGTATCTAACCTTTGACTTCACAGAGGGCTCAGCCTTCTCTGCCACCATGCTTCCTTTTGTTTTATTTTATACTGCTTTTCTCTCCTACCCTGTATCTTCTCTGTGTGTCTAGAAAAGTGTTCGTCAGTTAGCAAGTTGTTAATATGGTGACAAATAATGTCTAGTTTACAAACATTTTAACATTTGGCATGAGCTTGCAGAGGTAACTTAACCCAAGGTAGTATATACTGCTGGTAGGAGTTGCAAGTACTTCAGCAGATTCATGCGACTGATGATGCATAGAGACAGAGGGCTCTTCAAAGCACATTGCATTCCACACTATATCTACTAGGTAATACCAGCCTTTCTATAATCTTTATTTTGGGGCATACTTTCATGCAATATTATACTTTTGAAAGGTACTTGGACTGAGCAACAAGGAGACATAGAGAAGAAAAACCTCATCACGGTCACTTTATGTCTGAGAAATGCTAGTGGGATAGTCTGGGTGGCATTCAGGACATATATTTTGAAAGTATATACTCTTTAAGGATCTTGCAAAGAATGTCATTGCTAGAGAAAACTCTTGCTAGTATATCCCATTTACAGAAACAGAATTTTCATGGACAGCTCCTCAGAGGAGGGTCTTGGCATTTAAAATACAAAGTGCAAAAATTGTAATAAAATTATTCTTTTGAATATTTTCTTTAATCAGGAAATAGAAGCTTTTAGACATTTTAGACAGTAAAATTGTTTTAGGTTCTTCTATAAAAATCAAATGAAGCATTGACCCAAACTAAGGCCTCATTATACCTCCACAATAGGTCATAAGATGTCAAAGAAATAATTCTTTTCTCAGTTAATACATATGGTTCAAGATACTGGCAAGGCAGAAAGTAGTATCAGTTATTGGTATTGTGTATCAGTTATTGGTGAGTGAACTTCCAAAATTCTGTCATTCAATCCAACTGAGACAAAGGTCCAATTTAATCAACAAAGATTGGAATATTTGACAGGAAATATTGTTTCCCTAACATCTTTGTGAAGCTTGTTCTAATAACAAGATGGCTGATTAGTAATATAATTTATACACAAATAATTTTCTAAACTCTCTAAAACCAGTTTCTTGTCTTAAGTAGGTTAAAAACCTCTATAGTCTTTTTAATTTTTACACACATTTTCTTGGCAGGCAGTTGAGAAAATAAATTTAGCACAGCTCAAGTTGAACAATTAGCATTTCTGAAGTGGGTAGTACTAATAAGGTTTGATTGTAGGTTCTTGAAATAAGATAGTCTCTCACACTGTGATAAAGCTCTGTGCCAACAGGTCTTTTTGTGAGTACTGAAGTGGTTTGTTATGAGTAGGACAGTTTAAGGGTAGCCACCTGGAGACTAGGGCACCACAAGGCTATTATTATAGTGTTCCTAAGAGTCATAAATAGCTACCTTCAAGATGGACACATGGGTCTATTGACTCAATGATTCTGAAAAAGTGTCTATCTGAATGACAGCAAGAAAAATGATTTGGGGAGCAAATCCTTTTCTATAGTGGGAAAGCTTATCTCTGAGATCACACTTCCCAGGTCTTAGAGAACCCTGAGAAAGCATTGTCTGGTTGTTGATAATTGATATTAACTTAGTATAGTTACATGGGCTAGCCATGCTTGTCAATCAGTTGCAATCACTAAGGAAATATGTAAATTAAGAGAGGACTTTGTTTTTGCGATGCTAGGTATCAAACCCAGGCCCTGTACATGCCAGTGCACCCTTCTATCCCTGAGCTACATTTCAAATAGCAGGGAAAGGACATTTAAAAATCCCTCAGTTAATGTGACTGAATTTTGAACTTTTAGAAGAAACCTTTTTACATGGTCATTTTTCAAATACCTGAAATGTTTTTATACTTATTGGGGAAGAACCACCTATGTTATTTTGTACTTTATCATTTAGTTTTGGCATCATCTCACTGACCACATGTCCAGTGTTTCAGGATGGCTTGAGTATGATAGTATAATGGTAGAAATTTGGTTTGATTAAATTGGAAATAGAGGAACTAAATGTCACTATTTCTTTTTCTAGATACAACTAAAGGGAAGATGGGCTTACTATCCTCGTCACATTGTGTGAATCCTGGTTTTACTTATGGCTAAAGGTCAGTACTTTCCTCCCACAATGATCAGAAGCAACAGGCATACCTTCCATCTTGCCGACTGATGGTAAAGCCATAGTCACTGTGATGCAAGAAACTGACATTGACTCCCACAAGAGGGGTTCCATCTACAGCCACCACTTGGCCTCGAATCACACAAGCACGCCTGCAACAAAAGGGCAAAGATAATCAGAGAAGCAAAATAAAATTAAACTCTAGTGTCAAGTTGTAGAAACTCTGGAAAATACTCAAGCCTGATGATGAAGAGAACAGTAAGTTAACCAAGTAGGAAAAAGTACTAATAGTATTTTGGGGGATGACCTGCTTTTTATGTATCAACATTGGGATCATATTAGGCATCATCCACAAGTCTGACATTTTAAAGTTAATATTATGCTATCAATATTATCTGATGCATTGAGAATATGTACTACATAATTTATTCTTAAAGTAACATTCAGTGGCTTGTTTAATCTGACTTTCATTTGAAGACATGCTGTTTCTTCTTTTCTTTTTCCTTTCCTGAGCTTTTCATTTCCTTCTTAGTGTGTTCTATCTGTTCAATTATTCTTTTTGTTTGTCAAAATTAAAATGAATTATATTAGTTAATATAAAAATGCCTTCTATGTATGCCTAAAGTCCCTGTTGACCACCTATACCCTTCTTAGTTTTTGCCTTTTAACCACAGTTAACTGCAGTATCTTTTTCTATGTGTATTTTCTATTCATCTACTCATACAGGAATGAATATATTAAAGCTCTCGATATGCACTGACAAACTATTTTGTATAGAGTAGAACCAAGCAAGCAAACTTAGTTGGGTGTTTGTATATGTTGTGTGTTATGCTTGCATGTAGAAAACTGAGGATTTTGGGGATTGGTCTTTTTCTTCCACCTTGTTTGAGATAGGGTCTCCTGTTGTTGGATGATGTATACATCAGACTAGCTGGCCTGCTAGCTTCTGTAGATTTTCCTGTCTCCACCTGCCCTCTTGTTATAGGGGCACTGGAATTATGGACACATGCTATTATGTCTAGCTTTATGTGGATTCTGTGGATCTGAACTTAGCTTGCATGTTAAATGTTTTATTTACGGAGCCAGCTCCCCACCTCCTATTTGGGTGTATTTGAAATCTACAGTGAAGACATAGTATTCCATAACAACAGTATGTTTTCCTTCTCTAATTTAAATAAAACATGTATGGACATTTCTCTTTTAAACAAATACATTTCATCTTTGTTAAAACAAAATTTCATTCTAGTTCTTAAACAGGACTGTTGTAGAAGGGCACAGTCCAGGAAAGTGACCATTGCTTTCAGCTCTAAATTGTCAGACAAATTGTAACACATTTTAGGAGTATGTAACATGAAAAGAGGACCATGGAATAGATTCAAAGCAAGGATTTTCCACTGGTCTATCACTGATTGGAGCTATGTGTAGGGAGGGAGAATTTTCTTTAGACTCCAGTCTTAGCTCTGGCAGTTCTGAGTTCTCGTTTATGAATGTTGTTGCTCAAACAGGCAAGGCTAAGGAAAAATAGGCTAAAGCTTTGAATATTATCTTTTTATAAAAATTACATAGGGTTCAGAGTGTTCTAGAAAGATAAACCTTCAATTCAGGTGGGCCATGTTTTTTTTTCCCACAAACATAGATTTCCTGATTAACCCTAACAATATTACCCTGGGATTTCATGTTTTTCAACATAATTATCATTCAAGGCACATTTCTGAAGGCTAATAGTAACAGAACAAAACTATACAGTCAAAGCATCGCCAAATGAACCAAAGACAGGTAGCAACCTGAGTTTGTTTTAGACAATAAATCTCGTTACTAAATCCTATTGCAGTTTGAGAAAGTGGTTTTAAGTGAAGCTGATAGGACTTATTGAGTTTCCTAAAGACATTCCTTAATATGAATTATAAGACATTAAGTATTACACAAATGGAAATAATATATCAGCATTTATGTATATTCTGAGCACTCAGACCAATACTTCTACTTCTGTTATACAGATCATTAGCCTGTAAATTGAACACTGATACCTCCTTGGCCAGGTCTGATTTTCTAAATCACTGTCATCCCTTATTTGTTCTAATATAGAAGACACCCACAATGCTCAAGTTCTAGATTTTGAACTGTGGTTGACAAATCTTATTTCTGGTTCTAAACCCAATGTAAAAAGAAGAAAAATAAAGAAAACCTCCCTGCTTATGAAGTAACAGCGTGTTTAATGTATTTTAAGATGTATTAATTTTTATTTGTATCATTTTCCTTTACATGTATTTAAGTGTAACACATGACGAATACAGAGCTTATGGAACCTAGAAGAGGGCATCAGATATTGGGCAGCCTAGATTATAGACAGTTGTGAGCTGCCATGCAAGTGCTGGGAATAGGACCTTTGTGCTCTATTAAAGCAGTGAGGAATCCCTCTAGTCCCTGTAGTAACAGTTTAGAAGTCGTCATAAAATATGTGATAAGATAAATAGAGGTTAAGTTGAAGAGAGTTTTGAAAATTGTTTTACCAACTACTTACAAATTGGAACCACGGACTTGAGGAGAGACTGCAGAGAGAACTCATTTAGAAGTTGGTTGTACATTCCTTCCTGCACCCCAAATATTGTTGGTCATTTTGGGGGAACACATAGGTTACTTGCAAACTTGCCAATTTTCCATCAATTAACTTTGTTGAGGGCTTTGTCACAATAACGCCTAGCTTGTACTTGCTGACTCTCTTTAGGTAAAACAATTTTATACACACTCGTTTTATTTGCCCACATTAATCTAGATATTGTGTCTTTCCACAGTTGTACTAGACTCAATTATTTTTGTTTTTATTTTGTCAAGCCTGGTTGGCATTATTGCCTCATATTTTATGACAGACACAGATCTGTCTCTTCTTTTTGTTGCTCTTTTATTTTCTATATGGCTTATATTTATGAAGGATCCAGGGCAGTGAGTGAAAGACTCATAAAAGTCATCATCATTCTGTGCATTTCCCTGGATTCCTCTCTTCCTTCATCCTGTATCTCATTCCGAGGAGACCTGTCTCTTGACTCTTCTGCTTCTCACTATTCCTCATATTTTATGAAGCACACAGATTTGGGTGATAACTACTCATCAAAGTCATCATTATTCAAGACATTGTCTACCTGTTCTTCTCATTCGTTTCAATCTCCATCCCTAATAAATAATGTGCACACACTTATCTTTCTACTCCCCTACTTTTTTATTCTTCATATTTTATGATCCACACCAACTTACAGACTATGATAAAGTTCCATAAAATGTATTATTCTACATTTATCAGTATTGAGCTCTTTTTGTAATGTATTAGACATTAAGTGTTCTAAGATCCCCTGTATATTGCTGCATTTGTTCTCATCATTTACATACTCCATGTCATCTATTTTTTACAAGAATAATTCTTAGCGCCTTTTATCCTTGAGTTGTTAGTACTTCCTCTAATCACTGACCAATATCATTGATTCAGTGTCAGTGTAAAGTATATACATTTTGGGACAAAATTAAAGTGTTCTTTCTAATTTTCAGCAACTTTAACTGATATTTCATAGAGAAAACTTGGGGAAAATATTTTCATGCACACTCAGAGTTTCGACCCCCAAAGCTCTTGAGCACAGTCTCTCTTTTAGGGTGCCCCATTTCCAAATGGCCAGTAGAGGGTATTTACTCTTCAGCTGCCAGTTTGTGAACTTCAATTTCTAAGCTTTATTTGCTTCCCAATTCTAGATGTTATCCTTGTATTTATCTCCCTTTTTACTGATCCACTCGGGACATTTAATTTCTGTACCAATTATATAACTTGTTCTGTGTACTGATTTTAGTCCCAAAGCAACCTGTGGAACCTATGGGTTTTCAAGACTCCAGTTAAGTAGGGAAGTGCGGATGGTAATGATGTATCTTTGATAAGCTAAATGCTATATTACATATATTTCTTTATTCCCATTATGGTGTCACCCCATTGTATATCCCACAGAGTACTCAGGTTTCTCCAATTGGATTGAATGTAGACAGAACCACCTGACCTGCCCTTAGCATGTTAAGTTTGTCATGTTAAACTTCTCTTCAGGCTCAGCCTATTGACAGAGGCGTGTAATCCCAACTACTCGGGAGACTGAGGTGGAATGATCACAAAATACAAGACCTGTCTGGGCTACACATTGAGTTTAAGGCCAGCCTGACAATACAATGAGGTCTTATACCAAAATGAAAAAAATACTAAATGAGACAAGGATATACATCAGTGGTACACCACCATGTAGCTTGTTCAAGGCTCTGGGCTCAATACCCAGTACTACAAGAAAACAGAATGAAAAAAAAAAAACCAAAAACTGAAATTACCTTAGCCCCAAGTCCTGGTTCCTTAAGAATGCATCTTTATTTCTGAAACCTTATCCATTCAGTACTGTAGAGAAATCTTCAGTAGTTAAGCCAGATGATAGAAGATACTGTCTGGATTGTATGTATGCTGGCTCGTCATCAGAAAGTATCAGCCCAACTTAATTGTGTGTGTGTGTGTGTGTGTGTGTGGTGTTGTGTGTTTGTGTGTGTATGCATGTGTTTTGTGTTTATGCTTGTGTACTCTTAAAGCTAGAAACGTCATGCTTTGGATCTTTGCTGGGGGCTTTCCTTTGATTTTGAGACATGGATGGGATTCCGCACTTCCTTAAATCTTTACCAACAAGATCCTCTTCCTGCTGTACTTGTTTAGAACAAGGTAAGTTGAACTTAGAAGGCATGTCCGATGTAACTTTAGGAACACCTGTGGGGAAGATCATGCCTCACATTGTTTCTTTTCCTATTCTCTGGAGGATACAGCCTGGCTGCCAAGCTGTCTACCTGCTGTCACTATGCTAAAGCAGCAACCCTAAGGGACTTGCTTTTTCACTTTAACTCAGTGTTGAATCTTCTAAGTGTTTGGAGTTAGATTTGAAGAACAGGGTAAAATATACTGAGAGCTTTATTTAACTAACAAGCTGCTTGTTAGACAGCTCTGATGCAAAAGGTCTAATTCATTTTGTATTTGCTATTTTCATGGCACAGTCAAATTATCTCTAGCTTTCAATCAACCCTTGGCTCCATTCTCCCTTGTCCTTATTTATTGTCTTTTGTCTTCTCTGTCAAATTTTCAATAGTCATTCAACACCTCTGGCAACAACATTAACCTCAAGTACAGAAGTTGGTTTGGAAAACAAGGACAAAAACTAAATTGTCGAAAGAAGATGTAATTTACTGCATTGTATTTTTGATTAAAATCTTTCACAAGGAAAATGAGGTTTAGGGCCAGAGAAGTTACAGCTATTTGCTTTTGTTGCTAACATGAGCATCAGCAATCCTTGAAGGGTAACATTCAGAATCAAGGACCTCTCCAGCTGGGGAGGAAGCAGCAGGTAGACAGGTTAGGCAACTTTTCCCACAGGAACAGAAGAACGGAAGTCCTTTCTACAGGCTGAACACTCTGTACAAGAAATAGTCATTGAGATGGCCTGGGCTAGGAGAGGCCACATGACTCCTTTGCTCACTAGTGTTTGAATTTTGCCCTGTAAATTCCTGAATTGATTGTCAGTTTGTTTAAGTCTTCAAGGGAGCAAAAATAGACTGCATAATGAGCTATACTTTGAGTATTCTTATGACATCTTATAATCATAGCATAAATCCTGCTGTTGGAAACTGTGTCATTCAGGGTAAAACACTGCTTCTGGGGCCTTATTGGAATATAAATACCTGTGAGTGGTTGCATGAAACACTTCATGATGTTTCCATTAGTCACTGCTATCCCATAGCAAATAGAAAGGTCTTTGGGGTGGAATTTTAAGCTGAGATATCAGTCCTAATGCCTCTGTGGTAAGATCTCTCGCCTACAGGTCAGTGACTTTCAAACTTGGTAAGGTACAGGTATACCTTAATCCCCTAGAGGGCTTGTTGAAGAAAAGATTGAACTTCTGTGGGCATTTCCACAGACTTTCTGATTTGGCAGATCTGATGTGGGGCCTGAGAGTTTACAGATCTAACAAGTTCCCTAGTGCTGCTGATCCCGTAAAGGCCAAAGTTTTGGGAAAGCAAGACTATTACCTAATCAGCCAATTAAGCTGTATGTGTTCCTGGGGAAGGAGACAGGAAGCATAAACCATAAAATGGAAGGAAAATAAACAAACAATTCAAAATATTACTCTTATAAAATCCTTGAGTTTTAACTCTTCTGTAAAAGCTCCCGGAAAAAGGTTTGTAACAATTGCATTTGGCAAGTCATGTTGAAATTGTCACTACAAAATGATAGGCTAACTATCGCATGAACTGTAGGGTCCCTTCAAAACCACAGATTTTTCAAACAGAAATGTTTTAACCCGATTTATCTGTTCCAGATAAGTGTCACTGTCTCCTCTCCTATTGTTCTCATTATACAGAGCTCAGACTCATGCTCTTGTACTTGT
This sequence comes from Grammomys surdaster, assembly GCF_004785775.1. Lineage (NCBI taxonomy): Eukaryota > Metazoa > Chordata > Mammalia > Rodentia > Muridae > Grammomys > Grammomys surdaster. Next base: position 5,966,850 of record NW_021604562.1, on the reverse strand, counting down.
CATAGCCTGCCTGGAATGGCAGTTATAGATTGTTTGCTGTTTCCTATCAGAGAGCCACACATGGCCCCAGAACTATGTGGTTCCCCCCTCCCCCGTCTCTGTTCTTCTTCGTTCTGGGTATATACAGCACATGCTCAGAAACAATTAATATAATTTCAGCTTAAATATTTTCTTTCTTCTTCTTCTTTTAAATCTGAAGTTGTAAGGTTCTTGTGCCGTATCCTCATGGCACTGCTTCAAGGGTTTCAGAGACTACTTTGAAGATCCTATGTGACAGATGCCTTACAGTTCGTTTGTTAGAAGCCAACATCCTCATCATGAGGGTTTTGTTTGATAATTGACTGCTTCAGGGAATTAAACAATGTCTATGCCATTGGGCAAAATGAATGAATAGATCGTCTCAAATGCTTAATTTATGCACATTAAGCCTATTATTCATTTATACATTATCATGTGATTACTGTTTGATATTTCCTAATTTAAACACATTTGAGGCTTTTAATATACATTTTTTTTTAGTGAGAAGAGTGTTTCAACAGAATACATGATGTTTTTGGTATGTTATCTAGGTCAATATGGCACCACAAAAATCACTTAATGCTATAGCATAAACCTACACTCATGTTCAAAAATTGTGACTGCACTGCATGTTCATAGAAGAGCCCAATAAAATTTCATTAGTTTTTGCTTAAATAGAGCAAAATGATTTAGTCCTACTCTGTTGGTCACTAGCCCAAATAAATAATCCTTACCAAGTGGGTAACATTAAAAGCAGCTGGAAGTGTTACACATCAACATTCCAAGGCTATGGGAAAGGTGGTGCTATTGAAAATGCAGATAGCTTTTTAAGCAGAATTATTTTCCTCATGGCTAGTGATGTTTCAAGTAAAACAAAATGGGGGCACTCACCCTGAGGTAGGGTGGCTATTTTCCCATCTGCCCTGGTAATTGCTTGTCAAAAGTAGGCTTGCTTTGGATGCCTGAGATCCCCAAAGTAATGGAAAAAAGATCAAGTGTTTTGAAGCAATAAGAAAACTGACGATGCAGTTACATTTTCAGTACTGTGTGAGTGCCAGTTTGCTCCATTTAGACACATGATTATTTTCGTCTAGAATTTGAATCCTGAAATATTTGTCCTTTAAGCCCTTGCAGCAAATCTTGAATGGTCTGAAGTGTGCTTATTTTATATATTTTTTGTTTGTTTGCATTTTGCTTATTCAAAACATTACTCACATGCTCTGTCTTTGTAATCAGTCCTATGAGGTTTTGTTAACCTCATTAACCTCTCCTGTCGTTCTCTGTGGACCTGCCTTTCACATAATGGATAGTTATTAAATATAGGTCAGGCCCTTCTTGCTGATTGTCTCCACGGCATGGATTCTTTTCCTGTTCCAAGGAAAGCATGTCCTCGCTATAGGTACTGCCAGGCTCTTACTCTGGCTCCTTAGTAATTGCCACTGCAAAACTTCTCAAGAAACAGAATTATTCTTGACTTCATTTAGTAATTTTGTAAAATGGCAATCACACTTCTGCCCAGTCTTCCTCCAAAGTATCTCACAGAGAATTTAGAACAAGAGTACTATGCAGGAAAATGATAATTCTCTGAGCAGGAGTTTTTCAAATTATTTGCTCATATGGTCTGATAATCACTAAATATGCATTTTATATAAATAAGACACTAAGCACTTGCTATGTCAGGCATTTTCTTCACCTCATTTCATGCAACATCAATGTAGTCTTGAGAAATTTAGACTCTTAACGTTATCATGAAATAAAGGAGCTCATGGGCTTTAGTGGTGCTTCTCTTAATCCCAGCCCTTTGGTGGCAGAGGCAGGTTAATCTCTGTGAGTTTGAGGCCAGAACTAAAACAAAACAAAACAAAACAAAACAAAACAAAACAAAACAAAACAAAACAAAACAAAACAACCAAGAAACCCAAATCGCTTGTTCTATAAAGAATAGACAGTGATAAAATGGTGGTAATATCTTGTCTTGGATTCAAAAGAGCCTAGCTAAGTCAAGGTGTAAATAATGGGGCTTGGAATGAAAGTGCTCACCTATACAAGTGGTACAATCCTCAGGGAATCATTACCTGTGCAAATGAACCAACTGCTGACCACTTTCCATGTGTGGTGCATTGTAGTGGAAATTAGCTACAGAATATTTTTCTTTAAAAAATTTAAATTACGTTTTCTCCTGTGGGGAGTGGACAGAGTTTCTGACTCTTTTTGCTTGCTCTTGGGACCCTTGTCCTCCTACTGTGTTGCTTCTTCCAGCCTTTATATGATAGTTTGTATCTAGTCTTATTGTAAATTGTTATGCCACGTTCAGCTGATATCCCTGAAGAAAAATGGAAGAGGAATGGATCTATGGACCAGGGGAGGTGGGTGGGGAGCTGGGAGGAGATGAAGGAGGGGAAACTGTGGTCAGATGTATTTTACGAGAGAAGAATAAATAAATAAATAAATTATATGTGTTTATCATGTGTGTGTGTAGGATGAGGTGGTGAGAGGGAAAATGGCATGATGTGTATAGAAGTATGAGAGAACTTAAGAATATCACTGTGCAATTTCACTATCCCGGGGTTCAGACTTTAACTGCTTATCCATCTTACCTACCCAGCTCCAGAATATCCTTTCATTGACTACCCTCTCTAGGGACAAAATGGCATTATTGGATTAGCTAGAGAGTGAGCAAAAAGCACATAGTTTGACTCAGACATAGCAATAAAGATTTGAGCCTTTGGATTTTAATCAACCAGATGAAATATAAGAAAAAATATATTTTTGTGCTCAGATGAGTTGTAGAGTTGCTGATATTCCTAATTAAAAATTTCGAGTATCTCAGAACGCTTTCGTTTTAGATTTTCATAACAATCAGTTAAATACCATTTAGAAAATTTCTGTTCTGATTTCTTTTCATTTGTCTTTGTCCAAGAGAACTTGCAAAGAACTGAAAGTCACACTTTCCCCCCTTTTTCGATACATTTAGGTGTTGACTGCTGATTTTAGTAACTAGTCAGCACTACAAATCCGGGAGCCTTCAGCACTTCGGAATTTCTTAAATGTGGCTTGAACATGTGCTTCTTTTTTTTTAAAAATCTGGAGATCCTGCCTTCACATGTGTAACACCTTCTACACCAAGGAGATGAAAGTGCTTTATTAGCAGCCATCAACAACCTGACATCCCATTTAGGACAACTGCAAAGGAGATAAAGAGGCTGCTTAGGAAAATGAAGCCTGAAAGAGAGAATTACAATGAACCACACCCTAGCAGAAACATATGTGGAGATCTTTCCCAGACGGGTGAAGGTCATAGGCAGTGGCCTTTTGAAAGATAGGAAGGTGAACAGATGTTAAATTTGAGGATGTTGATACCTCATGTTCTTAGTCTCCTCAATTTTATTTAACATTTGTTATCTTGTGTGTTTATCAATTCCCAGTTGCATACCTGGCTGGATGCTTTTCATGTTCATAGATTAAAAATATTTAAAAACCTGCAATTAACAAATAGAGTTCTATCACAAGTAGATTCATTAAAAAGTTAAACAGAAAGCATATGGATTCAAATTTGTACTTCAGCAAAATAACAAATAAATATATTATGGACATACTGGGAGTTACTTATGAAATCTTAAAACTGGATGTCAATTCTATGGGTAATTGAATACCATAATCACATTGTGTTTTTATTAAAAACAAAAACTCACAAACTACTGGCTTTTTTATATTTTCCTTTTTTTATAATTCTAAACCAGCAAATGTTTTCTACATATTGGATTCCTTTGGGTTCAAGTAATCAATGAAGACTGGCTAAAGTTTTCCCGCTTTCATGATTAAATAGTCTAGGGCTACAACTTATTTTCTTTTTGTAAGGCTTATTCAGTTTTTCTGAGATATTTAGATTTTTTCACTGTACTATTGGAGGGCAGAGCCCATTAGCATTTATCAGTAGAACCTAATATATGTGTATATATATAGGTATATGTATATGCATATGTATATATAGTAACTGCTAGGTAGCAATTCCTTGAGATAGTTTTGTTTTACCTTCTCGTTGCACACATTGTCAGAGAATCTTAATTCAATAGCACCTAAAAGTCAATAGCAGGCTCAGTGTGTGAAAATCTATTGTATAAGGGTCCAGGTGGTAAGAAATATTCACGTCCAAATCATCTGGCATACCGATGAAAGCTACGAGGGCTCTGATCTAGTGTTATCTCCTTAGGGAGGCTTCTCTGGACCACTCTGTCAAAAATGATCATTCTCAGCTCCTGACTTTTTTTTCTTAAATCTCACTTGACAGTACTTCTCCCTTCCTCACATTTCTCTTTTTCATTATAGTCTGTGTTCCTTGCTATGCTGAAGAGATATTGTCCCCTATAGCCTAGAGCCTAGGAGAGTGTCTATCACCGAATGAACAAATGAACCAAGTAAATGTTGTAATGTTCATAAATCTCAACTGAAATGGCTATCAATCCTCTGAAATTCGGGTTACCTTGAAAGAAACTGTAGGATCTATCATGATAAAATGACTCCAAAGTGTAGTTAGTAGGATTTTTTTTACGATAGGAGATGGGAATTTTTTCATGATTGATTTTTTTCCTTCAAATTCATTTGCTTAGTACAAAAACTTTTAAGTTGTAGTAAAATTTAGGGCCCCAAATACCAAAGGATGAAACTGCTTGATTATAGGTAAACCTTTGCCTGTCTAAATACTCTTTGTATTTTTTTTCTGCAAATCATCAATAATCTCTTGTGTGTGTCAATTTTAGGAGCTCTTTGTGGTCAGCAGAACCAATTAGTCCCATCTCTGGGTTCTTGCTGGAAATATGTGGGTTAATTTCATTTCTGAAACAGCTTAATGACTTTGTTGTATTTGTGAGGATACCTCTTTATATCAAACTAGGTTATATGTCTGCACCATGAAATAATTAGAACTTGAGAATACTGAGTTGAAGAATAGGTTCCTTTCAAAACTTAATATTTCAGAAAGACCAAATTTTTTGCAAAACATAATTATTTTAAGTAAACATGTATTTATTTGATGCTTTTTTCAGAGGTAAGTATCAAATCTGGGTATTCAAACATGCTAGTAAGGTACTCTATCACTAACATATCATCCCAGCTCACCATTTCTTATTTTTAAGTGGAACATAGTATTTTTATATATTTATGGGTTAAAACATGATAATTATACATGTTTCATATATATAATGTGTAATAATTAAATCTGGATAGTTGACTATTTCTGCCTCTAGGATATAAACTCTTTGAGAAGACTGTGTTTTTGTGTTTATATCCATCTATACAATCCTTGATGCAGAATAGTTTCTCAAGAAATATTTCTGGAAGATATGAGTGAATAGAAACCTTTGCCAGTCTTAAAAATGAATCAATATCAAGACATTGTATTGTATTAAGAATGTCAGAGGAATATGATATCATTGCTATCTCCTTCTCAAGATGAATGAAGTCATAAGTTACTCATAAGTTATTCTGGAAATACTTTCATTAAATATATGCTTAAAAATAAGGAATATACGCCAAGTGGGGTTTATTGCTAGCTTTCACTCTCCTTTCACACTTGGCCATGTCTCTAACAATGTTCATTTTCCCCCAACCTTCCTTTAACCTCAGCCTTCAGTCAGTAACTTGTTTAGCCATTAATAGAATTTCAAATGGTGTACATCTTCAGTTCAGCCAATTGCAGAATACCATGTTTTATTAAACAAGCTATGGTAAATAATTATGGCTATTACCAGGTATCATGAATAGTCAGGGACAAGAATCCAGGTTTTATTATTGAATGGGATGTAGAAAAAGAGGAAGATAGCTTGGTAAGAAGAGTTTGCCAAGAATTCTCTGTTTCAAGTAGTTCTAGGAAGTTAAATTCTCTGTTTCAGGTAGTTCCAGGATGTTAATTCTTCTGTTTTTTAGTGTGTCAAAAATGATGCATGCCCAACTGAGTCAGTTAACAGCAGTATTCCTAATTTTAATGTTGCTGCTTATTTCTAGCTTTGTTTTTCTTGGTACTAAATCTTGATTATCTAGCCCATTGAAGATAGAAAGAATTTTTGATGTAGAATTTGATGGGGTTATGAATGATCTCAATTATCGGCAGGCTGTGACAGTGGTGGAAGACAGTATAAGATAAAAATGAGCGATCACTTTGGTACTGCTACGTAATCACTTCATCTTTTATGAGTTTTGTTTCTGTGGTGTTTGGAGAGTTGGAAATCTTACCTCTAGGCTGGTTTTACATTTAAAAGATGTTTTACTTAAGTATCTAATAATATCTGTGCGTTCTATGCAACCAATATTGGCTGATTTCATTGGTAAATGCAAAAGGAACACCTGTACTTCAAGAGTACAGCATCAAGGCCAGGTAAAGTGGTACATGTATATAAACCCAGAAATCATGAGGTAGAGGTGAAGGCATTTGGGGTTTGAGGCATTCCTGGCTATGTGAGATTTTGTTTCAAAAGGAAAGAAGCCACTCAACTCATTTTGAACTTGCTTCAATTTTGAACTTGCTTTCTGTAAGGCAGTATGTCAGGGCCTACAAATATAGTGGGATGGTAGATAAAAAAAATAGTCAAATATTCTTTAATATTTGTCTCATCAAGAAATGGGACCCATGCCCCTCCTTTTGAATCTGGGTAAGGTTTTTGATGGCTTTACATAGTAGCATATAACACAAATGACATTTGGAAAATTTCTATGCCCATTTCTTAAGTGACTGGCAACTTCCATTTCAGTCTCTTGGACTAAATAGAAACAATATAAGACCTCTAATAAATTCAAAACTGGTTACTTACCATGCTAGCAGAAGACTGCAATAGTTAAGAGAGGAGCTGAAAAGATTCTCAGCGATTTTACTAATCTTTGAGCCACTATTTATTTGATGCATTCTAGCTGAGGCCCCATACATAATGGAGCAGAGAAAAACCGTCTTGGTCCTATCATATCTGAATTTCTAACCCTTAGACACATGAAATAATAAAAAAAAGTATTTTAATCCATTTACTAGAAGTAGTTTGCCAGATCGAAATAGATATTCAAAACCTGGAGAAAGTAACTCTGACTTGGTGCTTGTCCTTGTAGAACATAATTAAGGAATGTGATAATTCAGAGATAACAATATACAACCCAATACGCAAGACAATATACAACAATATACAAGTGGGAACCAAAAAAAAAAAGAAAAAAAAAGAAAAAAGAAACTACAGTGCAGCAACTCTATAAAAAAGAACTAGGAAAAAACCCTACTATTTTATTTAACTTTATTTTTATTGTAGTTCATGACCAATACTATGTACGTAGTGTTGTATTAAATTTGGTCCCAGTCCTAAATTCCAAGAGGCTTCTGCAATTCCATGCAGGAGCATTGCAATAACAGTTATACCTTTATTTTTAAAAGTTTTATATATTTATCCTCCCTCCCTCCTTCCTTACCTCCTTCTCTCTCACTCTGTCTTTCTCTCTCTCTCTCTCTCTCTCTCCCTCCCCCCCCTCTGTGTTTGTGTAGATTGTGTAGATAGGTAGGTAGGTAGGTAGGAGTGTTTGCCACAGCATATGTATCAGAGAACAACATTTTGGGAGTTGCTTCTCTCTACTGTGTTTCAAGGGAGGGTCTTTCTAGTGTCTGCTGCTGTCTTGTGTGGACAACTTCTGGCATTAAAAGTGCTAGAATTACAGATGCAAATGATCCAATCTGGATTTTTACACGGGTGTCAGAGATGAAACATTGGTTTCTGGGCCAAAATTTCAGATTTTAAACTATACTTGAAAATTGTGCAAGGTGATGAATATAATGATCATTAAAGTAGAGCTTTTTTTACTTTGGTGAGACCTGAGTTATCTGATATTATGTTTGTTGGTTTTTTATAAGATACCCCCCATAGGAGTTTATTAGCTTAATATTTGAGGAAAATTATATACTAGTTTAGCCATAAAGTATACATAGGCACTCAATGAACAAAGGATTGAAAATATTGTTTCTCCTGTTAATATGATTTCTATCTCTTATTTATCTTTTCTCTATTTTTAATCTAATATAAAAGTCCAGAAATTAAGTAAAACAATAATCAATATATAAAGGCAATTGGAGAGAGAGATCAGACCTAGTCATATAGTCTTAAAATCTTTCCAAGGGAAACCACATAATTTCCACAGATCAGAGGTGAAAAACTCAAATGTCAAAAATGGAAACATATCATCATAAAAGTGGGAAGTGACCCAGGTGTAAGGGAGATAGTAGTGCACTAGCCAGGCATTGCTTTTCCCATCCAGAGGAATCACTGTCCCTCAGCTCCAGACCACCTATGCTGTGACTGGGTGCCTGGCAGTGTTGAGCTTTGTGAATTTTCTAGAAGCATTTTATATTCCAATTTTTTTACATTTAGTCTCTCGCTTCATAAATGTCAGGCTAAACAAAATACATCTGTGGCATAATTCTGAACAACATCTGATAGAGACACTTGACGAAGTGATGTGAGGCATCAACTTCTCAGTTACTAAATAGATAAATGAGTTGGCTAACCCTACTGTCAGTGGTTACACGAACCCTGGTACTATGTTGTTTTTAAATGCACTTCTCCATTAGTGATGGCGAGCGAAATGTCTGGCTTTGCAAATTACTGCTGTCATTTAGTTTAATGTACTCTTGTTTTTACATATTTATAAAAACCTTCTACATTATTAATAGTGATTAAATGCTTAGACACTGAAGATCAATAATGCTTCTGTTCACCTATTTACATTATTAAAAAGTAATAAGTAATACAGGGCACGTAGACTATGTGGTTTACTTTGTAGACATGTTTGGAATAGATTGAAGAAAAGAAAGAAATCTGAGCTACAGGGTCAGTTGTATTTAGGAAAATAAGGGAGCGTGAGTTTAGTTTCCTAGACACTTCTCTGTGGGCAACTTGTATCTTCACAGACATTACACCATCATAGAAGGTATGGAAGGTATATATCTCACACGCTTTTATATGACAGTGCAGACAGTACAGCAAAAACTACTCTCCTTGCAATGCACAAGAGTGAACAATTATTTGTATGTGTCCTTGCTACACTTACATAGCTATGTAACTGCTGTCTGTAGACTGACTGGCACAATATGCAGCAGCAAGTCAGTTGAGTGGTTCATGGTGTTCTTACCTGTCTACTCAACTGTCTCTCAGTTATGTGACAAAAGCAAAAGAATAAAAAACAAGTCTGCTCTGGCTGATTACAGCATGTAAGTGTTTTAGATTTATCTGAGGGAACCTAGTCTACAGTCAGGGTTGTGTAAGAACCATGAGTTATTTTAGAGTTACATGCTCCAGTTTTCTAAGTAAAACCACCATGGCTCAGTTCAGCAATTTAAAATTCAGGAATTCAGTGCTAGTGTGCCTGGGTTCAAATCCAGGTTCTGACTTCTTTATGATTTCATTGAAGTCACTTATATAACATGCCAATTTCATTTGAAAATTGAAACTTTTAACAAACCATACTGTGAACAAGTTAATGAGAATGAAATGACACAGATCCAAGATAGCAGACGTCAGATTCACAATAGATACACAATAAGGCTTGCCATGGAACAAAATGTCCATTTCATAATGCTCATCTCCAAAGAAGTACTTCATTAGCCCTGATTAAAATTTTGTAACTCATGCTATTGAAATATAAACTCAGCTGAAGCTGATTTTAAAAACTGCTTGGTTTCAAAGTTCCTTATGTTGACCTAGATGCCATTTATCCAAGATAAATTTGGTTCATGTCACCAGATAAGTTTAAGGACAAGCAGAAATGGGGCAGCTGTAGTGTAATGGAAAGGTTATAGGAGATGCTATAATCCAACCTTGCTGTGTGATTTAGTCTCTTAGTATCTCAGTTTCTACATATACAAAATATACCAAAAACAATCGCCACATTTCACAGAGATACTGTGAAAATAAAATTAAATTGCATGTTCTTGAGTCATTTGCAAACTAAAAAAATATCATATGAATGTACCAGAGAGATTGTAATTATCATTTATACATGTGATTAAAAATGAAATTATTTTGTCCAATGATAAAGCAAGAAAGAGTGAATGCTTTTTTTTCGAGACAACACAGTTGGATTGCTTGTGTTCAGGTACACAAGTTTGGAGAAGGCTCACATCTTTCTGACAGCAAGGACTCCAATAGCAGAGACCATTGGATGGAGACCCATAATTCTGAATTTAAATGTGACTTGCAGAGCCAAATGATAACTTGGAGCATTTTAGAAAAGAATGTGAGAACTCAATCAAACCAGGAGGAGGAGAAGGGCATTAACCACCCAAAGTAATAGTTTTGTTCGCTGTGTGAGTGCCTAGCAAGCACTGCTGAAGCGTGAAGCTGAACTGCAGGGGTTTAAGTTTGTCTTACCTTTTCTAAGTTTATTGCTCAAATGCCCTGTTCTGGGTCAAAATGACTTGTCTGCTGTCTCCCTTAGGTCCTGACTTTCTCCCCTTACTGAATTCAACATGTTATTCAACACATCTCAAGTCACGAAGGTTATTATTTCTCTCAGCACCTGACCCCTATTTTTGGCCTGATTTCTCCCCAAGTATGAAAAAAGCTATAGAGTTGACTTACCCTTTACCTTGAGTAGGAGAATGGGAATAATGACTGCCCTCAATTCTTTTTGTTCCTTTGTGTTCCAAAATTAAGTCTCCACTATTTAAATAATTATATTGATTATATCCATCTGAAAGATGGACCGAAGGGATTATTAAACTGAGAAAAAGTTTTGAAGTGGGGATTACTGAATCTCTTGATGGAAGGCAAATATTGTGTATAGTCCCTAGAAGAACAACTCTTTCTTGTGACATGTTGGCATTGGTTTTAGGTTCTATTGGCAGCCCAAAAGGTAAGAACGACACAGTAATAAAATAAGGACAAAAGGTTTTTAGTTTTTTTTTGCTTCAATGAGAGTTCTAGCATTCAACTGAAGAGAAGGGGAGTGGCGTCTTCATGTACACCTTATCCCCCCCTCTACTTGATACTTGCTAACATTGAATTGTAATTTTCTTACATTGTCACTGGTATCAAGCTCTTGAAATAATCCATCTGCTGGGAATAGGACATTAATAGAGGATCTTAGACAAATCATTTTTGTTGTTAAAGATTTTTTATTTGCAAGAGTCTATAAAAATAGGGAAGCAGCAATTTATAGAACAAATCAAGGAGGGATTTTGACATATATATGTAGTGTGTGCCTGACTATATGATTGTGCACAATTTATGTGCAGGAGCCTGCAGAGGTGAGAAAAAAGCATTGGATATCCTAGGATCAGAGGTATAGGCCATTGGGAGACACCACGTGGGTTCTGAGAGCTGAACTTGGGTCCTCTGAAAGAGTAGCAAGCACTGTTAATCACTGAACCATCTCTCCAGCTCCAAGAAGGACATTTTTGAAATCTTTTATAACTAGACTTAACTACATCTTGTGCTAATTATTAAAGTGTGTCATTGATGAAAGTGAATGGGTTGAATACCAATGAGCAAATTCTTGTTATTATACTTTATATAAATGAAGTGATTTAAATGTGTTTGTTGCCAGATCTTTAGAGATAATTCTGGCATTTGAGCATTCTGAGAAAACAATCATTTCTTATCTTGAATTTCCCATTAAGATACCAAGTTCCTCAACCCTTTGACCTGGAAACACTTTTGATCATGAAATAGAATCTAAAATTTAGCTATTGAAATTTAAGGGGTTTTTTTTGTTCAAATAATAATTCAGAAGTTAAAGATTAAGTTTGCAAATTTACTTCCATTTGTCATTAAATAACAATTTCCATACATATATAGACATCACCTATAACTTTATGATATAGAATCTGACCAATATGGCCTTTAGAAACAAATTGGTAACAAACAGTGCAGGCATTCAAGAGAAGACATAAGAAAGATAGCAATACTGTTGAAAGGAATGAGAAACCACTTGATCTTTAGAAGGCAATTTTCTTTTACTCTGACGGAAAATCATGAGCACTTTTAGTAAGGACAAAATAAATTTCTATATACCTGCTGTCAAATGAGATCTCTTGAGGAACGACATGAGTACTATCCTTGCCAATAAGAAATTTGATTCGATCATAGAAGAGTCTTGAAGTGTGCTGAGAGAAGAGAGGCTGGCTTTGTTGGATGAGGTCAAGAGGATCTGGTGAGCCTTGACAGAGTGGGCTTACATAACAGTTGCTTTGTTGACAACAATCTGGGTCCACACAGTCTGTCAAACCATCTGTAAAACAGAACAAATCAATAGTGATATTTATCGTCAAGAAAACAATATAGTCAAAAGTATGCAAAATGGAGAAAGATAGTAAATGTGAATGCAAAGTTATAGTTTTGAGACTCGAGCCTGTTATAACTGTACGTTTCTCAGGAATTGTTACTTATTGAGTTTATAGAGTATCTCAGAGAATTTCAAGCTACTTTGTTCCTAAATCTTCCTGTTCGGAATTCTCTAATATTTGTTAACTAGAGACTATAGTTTATGTAACTAAAATGTAGCTTTCAGTTAAAGTACTCTATTTGGTATATGTTATATCTTTCTATCTTCGATGAGCCACTCATCAGAATTGTAACTACTTTTTTTTTGTTCCTTTAAAAAATTCTTACTCCTCGACCATCTACTGTGAATTTACAGTTAACCAATACTTGACAACCTGATTTCATTTTCACTTAAAAAAATTGTCTTAATATGGTTTTCTACTGATAATTCTCAGCATAGAGGTTGAGATTTTCATGTTGAAAACGTATATAGGATTCAAATGTGCTGCCAATTGCCTATGGAACTTTACTAAATATCTAAAAACTTGAATTCTACCTACTGAATCAGAATTTTTCCTTGTCCTAAGATTGAACATGCTTAATATGGGTGATTCTCAAGTATACTAAAGCAGCTGATCATTTATTCATTTTACTTTAGGAATTTATACAAGCAATGATAGTTTATGCAATTATTGCCAAACCTAGTATCTATTAACACAGTCACTTTCTTTCCTTTTTGGGGAGCCCTCATCATTTGCATTGGACTTCTGAATCCACTGTTGTATTGATTGGAATGCACAATATTAACCTGTAAGCCACACTTGCCCAAGGACCAGACAACTTCCTGAAATGCTGGGAGTGGTGGTTCTTGGAAAATAACAAAGGCTCATAGGAAAGTATGGCATCCTTTATGTGTCCTTCTAAACCCTGCAAAATATATCTTGGGGCCATTTTAGCCGGGAAATTCCAGGGAATGTTCCTGACTGAAGTCCATCTCTTAGTCAGTATTTAATATTTAATAAAGCTTGTGTTAAATTTGGCATGAAATGGTGGAGTTGGTTTTTCTCTGGCGAATCTCAGAATTAATAGTATGAAGGAAAAAGGATCACATAAAAGATTCACACTTTGGAAGAGAAAATATACAGGACACAAGAACTACAGAAGGGAGGAATGGCTATTTAGAATGTCATAGGTACAAAATGCTTGGCTAGTTGCTTGGTGAAGTAATGAAAGAAAACAACCCCCCTTTCTCCTAGAAACTCAGGACTTCGAAGGATAAAATAGGTGTTTAAACAGCTGACTCTTGTACCAGTGAAGTGTGAGAAGAGCCTTAAGAGAGTTCTATGCAAAGAAAAAGAAGTGGTTGGAGTGATTAACTGAGCATATGGACACTTCATTCCACATCCAATAAGCAAAAAATTTAAAGTCTTTCCAAGATCCTTAGAACAGGTAAGTGGCTCTAATTCAATTGTTTAACAAGGGTAAACATAAAGATGCTAATCTTAGCTTGCAGTGGAATAGAGAGGTTCGGGGCATCAGTGGCTGCTTCAGGCTGATGATAAAAGAGGTCCTAGTTTCCTGCAGCAAATTGGCTTGCTCCCCCTCCCTCACTTGGCTGCTCCACTTGAGCTACAGGAGAATGTATCATAGCTGGGGGCAATGAAAGTGAGCAAAGAGAAAGAGGAGGCTTTTGGAAGAGTAGCCTTAGGGCACCTCAGAAGACATTTTCCCTACAGGTGGTCTTTTCAAATTCCCTATACCACAGACAGTACTTTGTTTTAAAATGAAGTTTTCTTTCTTTCTTTTTTTTTATTGGATGTTTTATTTACATTTCCTATGTTGTCCCCTTACCCCATCCCCCACCCACCCCGGAACCCCCAATCCCCTCACCCCTCCTCCTCCTTCTCTGTGGATGTAACCTCTATCTACTCCCCCCCACTCCCACCTCCACACCCTCAAAATTCCCACCCCCTGGGGCATCTAGCCTTCATGAGGTCAAGGTTCTCTTCTTCCACCTATGCCCAGCAGGGCCCTCCACTCTTACATATTCAGTTGAAGCCCTGGATCCCCCCCCTAAGTGCTCCCAGGCTGGTGGTTTAGACCCTGGGAGCTGTGGTTGGTTGGTATTATTGTTCTCCTCATGGTGCTGCAAATCCTTTCAGCTCCTTCAGTCTTCACTCTAACTCCTCTATTGAGAAACCCATGATCAGTTCAATGGCTAGTTGTGAGCATCTGCCTCTGAATATGTCAGACTCTTGAAGACCTCTGAGGAGACATCCATATCAGGCTCTTATCAGCATGCACTTCCTGTCTTCCACATCAGCATCTACCTTTGGTGACTGCACATGGGATGGATACTCAGGTGGAAAGGTCTTCAGACGGCCCCTCCTTCAGTTTTTGTCCCTCGCTTTGTCTCCATATTTGCTCCCTTGAGTATTTTGTTGCTCCTTCTAAGAAGGACCGAATCACCCCCACTTGGTCTTCCTTCTTTATGGACTTCATGTGGCCTGTGAGTTGCATCTTGGGCATTTCAAGGTTCTGGGCTAATATCCAATAATCAGTGAGTGAATACCATGTGTGTTCTTTTGTGATTGGCTTACCTCACTCAGGATGATAATTTCTAGTTCCATCCATTTACCTAGGAACCTCTTGAATTCATTGTTTTTAATAGCTGAGTAATACTCCATTGTGTAAATATACCACATTTTTTTAATCCATTCCTCAGTTGAAGGACATCTGGGTTCTTTCCAGCTCCTGGCTATTATAAATAAGGCTGCTATGAACATAGTTGAGCATATGTCCTTATTATATGTTCGAGCATCTTCTGGGTATATGCCTAGGAGTAGTATAGCTGGATCCTCAGGTAATGCTATGTCCAATTTTCTGAGGAACCGCCAGACTGATTTCCAAAGTGGTTGCAGCATGTTGCAGTCCCACAAACAATGGAGGAGTGTTCCTCTTTCTCCACACCCTCACCAGCATCTACTATCACCTGAGTTTTTAATCTTAGCCATTCTGACTGGTGTGAGATGGAATCTCAGGGTTGTTTTGATTTGCATTTCCCTGAGGACTAAGGATGCCGAGCATTTCTTTAGGTGTTTCTCGGCCATTCGAGTTTCTTCTGTTGAAAATTCTTTGTTAAGCTCTATACCCCATTTTTTAATAGGGTAATTTGGTTGTCTGGAGTCTAATTTCTTGAGTTCTTTGTATATATTGGATATTAGCCCTCTATCAGATGTAGGATTGGTAAAGATCTTTTCCCAATTTGTTGGCTGTCGTTTTGTCCTATTGACAGTGTCCTTTGCCTTACAGAAACTTTGCAATTTTATGAAGTCCCATTTGTCAATTCTCGATCTTAGAGCATATGCCATTGGAGTTCTGTTCAGGAACTTTTCCCCTGTGCCCAAGTATTCGAGGCTTTTCCCCACCTTCTCTTCTATTACTTTCAGTGTATCTGGTTTTATGTGGAGGTCCTTTATCCACTTAGACTTGCTTTGTACAAGGGGATAATAATGGATCAATTTTCATTCTTCTACATGTTGTCTTCCAGTTGAACCAGCACCACTTGTTGAAAATGCTGTCCTTTTTCCACTGGACAGTTTTAGCTCCTTTGTCAAAGATCAAGTGACCATAGGAGTGTGGGTTCATTTCTGGGTCTTCAATTCTATTCCATTGATCTTCCTGTCTGTCTCTGTACCAATACCAGGTAGTTTTTATCACTATTGCTCTGTAGTACAGCTTGAGGTCAGGGATGGTGATTCCTCCCGAAGTTCTTTTATTGTTGAGAATAGTTTTCGCTATCCTGGGTTTTTTGTTATTCCATATGAATTTGAGATTTTCCTTTTCTAACTCTGTGAAGAATTGAGTTGGGATTTTAATGGGGATTGCATTGAATCTGTAGATTGTTTTTGGCAAGATGGCCATTTTTATTATATTAATCCTGCCAATCCATGAGCATGGGAGATCTTTCCATCTTCTGAGATCTTCTTCCATTTCTTTCTTCAGAGACTTGAAGTTCTTGTCATACAGGTCTTTCACTTGCTTAGTTAGATTCACACCAAGGTATTTTATATTATTTGCAACTATTGTGAAGGGTGTCATTTCCCTAATTTCTTTTTCAGTCTGTTTATCTTTCATGTAGAGGAAGGCTACTGATTTGTTTGAGTTGATTTTATAACCAGCCACTTTGCTGAAGTTGTTTATCAGGTTTAGGAGTTCTCTGGTGGAAGTTTGGGGGTCACTTAAGTATACTATCATATCATCTGCAAATAGCGATATTTTGACTTCTTCCTTTCCTATTTGTATCCCTTTGACTTCTTTTTGTCGTCTAATTGCTCTGGCTAGGACTTCCAGTACTATATTGAATAGGTAGGGGGAGAGTGGGCAGCCTTGTCTAGTCCCTGATCTTAGTGGGATTGCTTCAAGTTTCTCTCCATTTAGCTTGATGTTGGCTACTGGTTTGCTGTAAATGGCTTTTACTATGTTTAGGTAGGGGCCTTGAATTCCTGATCTTTCCAAGACTTTTATCATGAAGGGATATTGAATTTTGTCAAATGCTTTCTCAGCATCTAGTGAGATAATCATGTGTTTTTTTTCTTTAAGTTTGTTTATATAGTGGATTACATTGATGGATTTCCGAATATTGAACCATCCCTGCATTCCTGGGATAAAACCTACTTGATCATGATGGATGATTGTTTTGATGTGGTCTTGGATTCGGTTTGCTAGAATTTTATTGAGTATTTTTGCATCGATGTTCATAAGGGAGATTGGTCTGAAGTTCTCTTTCTTTGTCGGGTCCTTGTGGGGTTTGGGTATGAGTGTAATTGTAGCTTCATAGAACGAATTGGGTAGTGTTCCTTCTGTCTCTATTTTGTGGAATAGTTTGAAGAGAATTGGTATTAGGTCTTCCTTGAAGGTCTGATAGAATTCAGCACTAAAACCATCTGGTCCTGGGCTTTTTTTAGTGGGGAGGCTTTTGATGACTGCTGCTATTTCCTGAGGGGTTATGGGACTATTTAGATGGTTTATCTGCTCCTGGTTTAACTTCGGTACCTGGTATCTGTCTAGGAAATTGTCCATTTCATCCAGGTTTTCCAGTTTTGTTGAGTATAGGCCTTTGTAGTAGGATCTGATGATTTTTTGAATTTCTTCAGTTTCTGTTGTTATGTCTCCCTTTTCAGTTCTGATTTTATTAATTTGGATACTGTCTCTGTGCCCTCTGGTTAATCTGGCTAATGGTTTATCTATCTTGTTGATTTTCTCAAAGAACCAGCTCCTGGTTTTATTGATATTTTGTATTGTTCTTTCTGTTTCTATTTGGTTGATTTCAGCCCTGAGTTTGATTATTTCCTGCCTTCTACTCCTCCTGGGTGTATTTGCTTCTTTTTGTTCTAGAGCTTTTAGTTGTGCAGTCAACTTGTTAGTGTGTGCTCTTTCCAGTTTCTTTTTGTAGGCACTTAGAGCTATGAGTTTTCCCCTTAGCACTGCCTTCATGGAGTCCCACAAGTTTTGGTATGATGTGTCCTCATTTTCATTGAATTCTAAAAAGTCTTTAATTTCTTTCTTTATTTCTTCCTTGAGCAAGTCATCATTGAGTAGAGAGTTGTTCAGTTTCCATGTGCACATGGGTTTTCCATTGGTTTTGTCATTATTAAAGATCAGTCTTATTCCGTGGTGATCTGATAAGATGCAAGGGATTATTTCAATCTTTTTGTATCTGTAGAGGCTTGTTTTGTGGCCAATTATATGGTCTATTTTGGAGAAGGTACCATGAGGTGCTGAGAAAAAGGTATATTCTTTTGTTTTAGGATGAAATGTTCTATAGATGTCTGTTAGGTCCATTCGGTTCATAACTTCTGTTAATGTCAAAGTGTCTCTGTTTAGTTTCTGTTTCCATGATCTGTCCATTGCTGAGAGTAGGGTGTTGAAATCCCCCACTATTATTGTGTGAGGTGTAATGTGTGTTTTGAGCTTTAGTAAAGTTTCTTTTATGTATGTAGGTGCCCTTGCATTTGGGGCATAGATGTTCAGAATTGAGAGTTCACCTTGGTAGATTTTTCCTTTGATGAGTATGAAGTGTCCTTCCTTATCTTTTTTGATTAATTTTGGATGGAAGTCAATTTTATTTGATATTAGAATGGCTACTCCAGCTTGTTTCTTGGGACCATTGGCTTGGAAAATTGTTTTCCACCCTTTTATTCTGAGGTAGTGTCTGTCTTTGTCACTGAGGTGCGTTTCTTGTATGCAGCAAAATTCTGGGTCTTGTTTGTGTATCCAGTCTGCTAGTCTGTGTCTTTTTATTGGGGAATTGAGACCATTGATGTTAAGCGATATTAAGGAAAAATGATTGTGGCTTCCTGTTATTTTTGTTATTAGAGGTAAAGTTATGTTTGTATAGTTATCTTCTTTTGGGGTTGTTGGAAGATTACTTCCTTGCTTTTTCTAGGTTGTAGTTTCCCTCCTTGTGTTGGCATTTTCCATCAGTTATCCTTTGAAGTGCTGGGTTTGTGGGAAGATATTGTGCAAATTTGGTTTTGTCATGGAATATCTTGGTTTCACCATCTATATTGATTGAGAGTTTTGCTGGGTATAGTAATCTGGGCTGGCAATTGTGTTCTCTTAGGGTCTGTATGATGTCCGTCCAGTCTCTTCTGGCTTTTATAGTCTCTGGTGAGAAGTCTGGTGTAATTCTTATAGGTCTGCCTTTATATGTTACTTGACCTTTTTCCCTTACTGCTTTTAGTATTTTTTCTTTGTTTTGTGCATCTGATGTTTTGATTATTATGTGACGGGAGGTATTTCTTTTCTGGTCTAGTCTATTTGGTGTTCTGTAGGCTTCTTGTATGTTTATGGGCATCTTGTTCTTTAGGTTAGGGAAATTTTCCTCAATGATTTTGTTGAAGATATTTACTGGCCCTTTAAGTTGGGAATCTTCATTCTCATCTATACCTATTATCCTTAGGTTTGGTCTTCTCATTGTGTCCTGGATTTCCTGGATGTTTTGAGTTAGGAGTTTTTTGTGTTTTTCATTTTCTTTGACAACTGTGTCAATATTTTCCACCGTATCTTCTGCATTTGAGATTCTCTCTTCTATCTCTTGTATTTGGTTGGTGATGCTTGCGTCTATGACTCCTGATCTCTTTCTTAGGTTTTCTATCTCCATGGTTGTCTCCCTTTGAACTTTCTTTATTGTTTCTATTTCCAGTTTCAGATCCTGAATGTTTTTGTTTAATTCCTTCTTTGTGTTTTCTTGCATTTCTTTAAGGGATTTCTGTGATTCCTCTTTAAGGGCTTCTATCTGTTTACTTGTACTCTCCTGTATTTCTTTAAGGGAGTTACTTAATTCCTTCTTATAATCCTCTATCATCATCATGAGAAGTGATTTTAATTCTGAATCCTGCTTTTCAGGTGTGATGGGGTGTTCAGGGCTTGCTATATTGGGAGAACTGGGCACTGATGATGCCAAGAAACTTTGGTTTCTGTTGCTTATGTTCTTGCGCTTGCCTTTCGCCATCTGGGTAATTCTAGTGGTACCTGCCCTCACTGTGTAAGATTGGAATCTGTATTTCCAGTTATCTTGCTTATTGCAGAGCTCCTCGGAGTCCAGAGGTCTCTGTGGTCTTATGCCCCTAATCTCCTGGGTGGAAGAACTCCTGGGACTCAGGCCACCTCTTGGATCTGGAAATCCTTCTGCTCTGAGTGCAGTGGCTCCTCGGCTGCTCTGAGTGCAGTGGGTCCTCGATGACTCAGGATTCAGTTTCAGCTGCTCTGAGTGCAGTGGCTCCTAGATGACTCAGGATTCAGTTTCTCCACAGGACAGGAGCAGACCAACTCTGTGTCAGCTGCTCTGAGTGCAGTGGCTCCAGCTGCTCTGAGTGCAGTGGGTCCCGGATGACTCAGGATTCAGTTTCAGCTGCTCTGAGTGTAGTGGCTTCTCGATGACTCAGGGTTCAGTTTCTCCACAGGACAGGAGCAGACTGACTCTGTGTCTGCTCCAGCCCAAGGGACCAGGCAGGGGCCGAAGGGAAGTGGAATTCCAGAGGGGCGGGGTTTGGGTAGCTGCTGTGCCCTGAATGTCCCTGGCTCCCAGATGTATCTCTGGGGCTTAGGGAGTGAGATGGAGTTCTTACCAGCTGCTCTGAGTGCAGTGGCTCCTGGATGACTCAGGATTCAGTTTCTCCACAGGACAGGAGCAGACCGACTCTGTGTCTGCTCCAGCCCAAGGGGCTCTTTCTTTTTTTTTTTTTCTTGTTTTGCCTATTTAATTGATTTTGCCCATGCTTTCTTTTTGGAAACTTTTCTTTTCTTTTCTTTTCTTTTCTTTTCTTTTCTTTTCTTTTCTTTTCTTTTCTTTTC
>NW_021604562.1:5927643-5946183 GCF_004785775.1 Grammomys surdaster | reverse complement strand
TCTTTTCTTTTCTTTTCTTTTCTTTTCTTTTCTTTTCTTTTCTTTTCCTTTAGTGACTTTTACTTGTGGTTTTGTTTCAGAATAAGTTCCCTTCTTTCATCATTTATCAAAATAAATTAACAGATATTCCCTGGATTTTAGATAACATTGCTACCTCTTGCTATGATAAAATATTTTCAGCCACTTATTAGTGCTTTATCTTTTTACTCTTCTGCTAATTAAATATCTGAACTATAAAAAAGTTGGCAAAAATATCAGATGGATTAAAAGAGTTTTCGTAATGTTTGCTGTTGGCACCTTATACACAAAACATGAAAAAAAATGAGTGTCAAATGCAAACTTATCTTTATTCATTTTTATTGAACTGTGATTTTTTTAATTGGCATAATGTACATAGAAGCACTTAATGTCATGCTTGGTAAACATTACCAAATGCACTAATAATAGTTTTGGACATTGACAGGTCTCGTTCTATCAACTATGATTCCAACTTATTACAGAAAATAAGTTGATTTTAAATAAATATTCATGTCATATTAATCTTCAAAATTGGATTCTAAAACTAAACATTGAACTAATTCAAAAGTGGGAATCACATTCTCATCTAGTAATGTGATATAGAATTCAAAGCAATCACTTATATTTAGTAATGCTTATTATGCATGCTTATTATGTGCAGAGCTGACCCTACAAGATTTCCTTTTCCTCAAAAAGAAAAAGCAAGGCACTGTTGAGTTTAGAAAAGTAGCAGGGATGCCACCAACAATAGCATGCAACCTTAAATTATAATTTGCAGACAAACCCAGCACAGGAACAAATATCTACTTACCAATTATCACATTGGATAACACTCCAAACAGTATGTCTAGACTGTTACAAAGAAGTGCAAATGACAGTCACACTGGATGTGTGTATTTTTTTGGGCTATTAACAGTTCTTTTATTGTTCTGAATTGGAAGCTGTGGCGCCCTACTGACAGCCAAGCTCAGGGTGTCAGATATGAACATATCATACGTTAGCTGATTTTTTTTCAGAGATTGTTTTCCTTAAGGGAATAAAAATAAAAGAGAGCAAAAAAGACAGAGGTTACACTGTCTTCAAAGACTAAACATGGTGTTTACTTAGGTTTGCCAACCAATTTGGGTCTATTCCAATTGGTTCAATTCATGTCGATGATGATCAAGGATACTGTTTATTTCTGTGTAATCAAGTCATTACGAAAAAATGTTTGGCTAGCACATGTGTGCCCTTGATTAGAATAGCAAAGGAGATATGAACAATATAGGAGAAACTCATGTTGTCCGAAGCCTCTAATGAAGTTACTCATAATACCCATACTATGTCTGGCTAGGAATGGACACCTAAGTTTTGGTGAGATATCCTTAAGAATTTTCAACTTGGTTTCAACTAGTTAATATTTTCTAAGTATTAGGTACTTCCAAATGTATCATCTAAGCTAACTTCTGCAAAAAATTTTATATAGATATTCTCAGGTTCCTTTCATAAATATAGGAAAAGAGACTAATGTGATTCCATAGTTATGTGGGAGTCATATTAACATACAGTGTTCTATCTAGAAATTCATAAAATGTATTAATCATTTTATTTGTTTACATTTCAAATGTTATCCCCTTTCAAGTCTCCCCTCTATGAATCCCCCCACCCCACCTCTAAAAAGGTGTTTCTCCACCGACTCACCCACTCTCGCCTCTTGAGTAGCTTTATATATACTATAACATGGTATTATCCACTCAAAATCTCATAACATGATAGATCTTAAAAATTACTAAGATACAGAAGGGAACATTTGTGGGTGTTAGATATATTTATAGACTTGACAATGGTTACAGTGATATAGATGAAATCCAGTAAAGTTGAAAAGATAATCATGAAGATATACACAGTCTAGTTTATATCTAGTGGTTGATAAATATTAGATATATGCCAAGTTGTGGACAGTAAAATCTACAAGATATTTAGGGATAGAGTCTTATAGTTGGGTTCCAATGGCAGTTTAAAATATTCAGCTTATGGAAATAGTCTTAAAACTGTTCATCACAATCAGGTCATTGGAATGTATTCACTTAGGAACAAGCTTTGAGTAGCTAGGACACCATATGAGTCTAAGTTGGTAGGCAATACCTTAATACAAAACTCCTTATTCATTGAATTTTATTTATTTATGGAGCTGTTATCACTTGGATACAGGCTAGATCGAAGTTTAACTTTTTTTGTGGTTATAGACTAAGGAGGTCCATCAATGCTCAAAATTCCTACTTCTAGGACAATTATAAATTTAGCTAGAGATTAACAAAACTTCAATTAACGCATCAGGCAAAATGGAAGGCCCTTAAATGGAACAAATGCTATCAAAATCACTGCTCATTGTCTTTTATTTCCCTATTTACTAAACTCGAGCATGCTGGGGACATGCAAAATATGAGGTTTATTGATCCATGAGTTATATGTGTTCATTCAATCATGGTGCTATTTTCTATCTAGAAACAGTTACTGGTTTTAATGAATGGTGACTTATTATGAAGAACAATTCCTTGAAAACCATTCTCTTTTAGTCATTTAACTTACAGATTTTGCCAACATATATGAACATAGACCACTAAAACACTTTCTACAAGAGAAGCTGGGGCACATAAGGAGACATATTTAAGAGGCCAGAGAAGAGGGGGCATTGGGTTACATATTTTCATTCTATATCTTAATATTCTTCTGTAATCTTTTTATTATATCAGATATCAATTTTCTTCCTTTGTAAGTAGAGTGAATAAGATGAGATCTTCACTATTTGACTGAATATCCGACAAAACACACAATGCTCGGTGTGATGTGGTGTCTGTGTACTTTTGAATAGTGTTAGATCACCAAATCTTTGTGGCCCAGAAACTACAGCTTCATTCTACTCTCCACAATGTCTACTGGAACCATGTAATGCCTTTCTCATCTCTCAGATTAAGTTATGGCCTCCGTGTACATTTATCCACACTCAATTTTTTTTTGTAGCAAACTTACAAATTTAAATATAGAACCATTGATGAGAATCTTTGTTTAGTATCTGTTCCTGTTGTTAAAGCATAAGCTTCATAGAAACAGAAACTTACCTTGTTTATTATTTCATGTATCTGATGATGCTAAGAAAAACACTTGAAAAAAAAGGCAGTAATAATTACTGAAAACCTGGGTATTCAATGTGGAACTTCTACCTATCATGTAGACTTTGGATATAATGTGTGAGTCTGTGCTAACCAATTAAACACTGAGAGTCTCTAGTTCTGTATTGTCTAGTAAGTAGTTAGATGTGGCTATTGTACATTTGAGATCTGACTAGTGGGACTAAAACAAGCTGAATTTTTCTTATGTTAAAATACATATAGCTTTTGTGTAGACAGTGAAATGTGATCTCTCCAAAAATGTAGATATTGGATGATGTTTAAATTTTCCAAATATTATAAAATGGTTTAAAATTTTAACATTAGATTTGTTACTTTTCTGCCCATTTTAAGTTCTCCCATTGCTTTTATAGTAATGAATTTCTTTTGCACTTTGAGAGCAGTAATTTCTGCTTTCTTTAGCATTTAATTCAATAATCCAACTAGAATATATTTCTTTTTCTTTAGGTACACAGTATGAATTAAAAATCTATTTGTTTCTTCATAGTTGTCTCAACACCATATACTTCATAATGCTTCTTTCTCCTGCTGCCCTTTTTGGTTTTGTGTATGTAGTGTGTATGTGTTTATATGTAATCATGTGTTTCTGTGTATATATGAATGCATATGTTTGTAGAGTCCACAAGTTGATATTGTTTGTCTTCCTTAATTGCTTTTTACCTTCTTTAAAAAAATTTCATTTTAACATGTATATACACATGTGTATATATTTGTGCATGCTTATGCAAAATGATATATGTGTAGGGACAGACAAGCTACTCTGTTAATGTGAAGGTCAGAGGACAAGTTTGTGGACTTGGTGCCCCTCCTTCTACTTTGCATTGGTTCTGGGGATTTGAAGATTGAACTCAGGTCTCTAGGCTTGTGTGGCAAGCATCTTTATGCGCTGAACCATCTTGCTGTTTCTCTCTGTGTCTGTATCTTTGTCTGTGTCTGCCCCTCCCCCTTTCTCTTTTTCTCTCTCTGACAAGGTCTGTCATTGAACCTGGAGTTCTGAACCTGAAATTCATGGAGCAATTTAGCTAGTCTGGCTGGCTAGCCTGTTCCAGGGATCTTCCATTTTCTGTTTTCCCAACACTGAAATTCTAGGTGCTTGTCACCAAGCTAAGTTTTATGTTTTCCCATAGGTACAGGGAATTGGACTGAGGTCCACATGCTTGTGTGACAAACACTTTACTGAGCTATATCCTCAGCTCCTTCACACTGACTTTTTGATGCTGACTTAATGATACAATAAATTTAAATTTGTGCTTGCGCATGTTCCAGGGCTTTTATTTGGTTGTGTTGATCTGTCTATGAAAGTTTTGAAATAGACTTTACTGTTGGAAGCTTCCCTTACTGTGTGTTTTAGGTATTCAGACATGGTTAATACAATGCTTATTCTTTTCCTTGGGCTTGTAAAAGTTTGTTATCATAGTTATAAAATTTCAATTCAAGACACATGACTAACAAATCAAAAGGTGGTTCCCATGATGTTATATCTCCTTCATGCTTAGGACTCTGCAAATGGTAAATGCTAACTTGTTCAGGGATAACTGTGGCCACAGTATTTGACAGAGCTGTGACTTCTATAATAATTAGTGCTTAGAATGAGAGACCTTTCTCTTTCCTTTGATTGTTAGGGAAAAAATCCAAAGGTTATTTGTCTTCAAGGACCTCTTTAGGTATCTTACAGGGAAGCTGTGTCACTTACATATTCAATGCAGCCCAATTACTTACTAAGAGTCACAATGCATTGAGATCAGAGTGTAACTAAAGTCAAAGCTTCAGGATGTAGCAGCGGTTCTAATGAATATTCAATGGTGATTAGGATGCAAGAAAAATCCTAAACAGTCCTAAGTATCAGGTGTAATATGGAGTAATCAGGTAGCAGCTACTTGAAGCAATTGCTTGAAAGTGATGTGTTTTTGATTGGAAGATTTCTTAAGAATTGCATTTTAAAAATTAGGATTACTTTTTTTCAGGAAGGTTCAATTGAATGCCACCTTTTGACTTAATTAAAGCACATACACATATACAAACAAAGACACTAATCATTAGTCATAGGCAGCTAAATGACTCTGTCCTTTTGAGAATCTGGAAAGGTGAGATCCCCAAATGTAGGGTATTTGCAATGTGTTCTTTGGGGTAGCATATAAACATTGTAGAAATGGAATTATTGGCCTAAAATCTTAGTCATGGGACTTTTAGTGGTTACTCCATCTATCTTTCTATCTTAAAGTAGAGACAAATCTATATTTGTCATCAATATCATCTTACTTCCACTAAAGGAAAAATGGTAATTGAAACTCTCACAGAGCGTTCCAACCCTACTCCCTAAAGAGACAATTATAAGCTATCCTGAGCTCTTATCAAGCCTTTGATTTTCAATTTGCATATAGATACGCAGTTTTAATAAATGTTCGGAGGTCAATGCACATTCAGTAAAATCTCCTATGTTTTTTATGCCCACATATTCCATAGACATTGAGAATTGATAATCCAATAATTCATTCATGTTTAATTGATCCATCCATTAAACATTTTTGGCTGCCTTGATATGACCTTGAAGTCAAAGGATTCTTGATAATTAAATATTCCATAATTTTTATTGCCTGACAAAGTCACGAAACTTATTTTGGCCCAACTTTAATTGAGCCAGAAATTATAAATGCATAGGTTGCTAATATATTTTGTGACTATAACCTTTCAATCAACACATCAGATAGGAAAGCTCTATTAATTACACGAATGGGTTGTCTCATCCAGGTTTACACTTAAACTTCTCAGTTCCGTGCTATATAATCTTTATAAACTTAATTCATGTCCCTGTGCCTAGTTTTATAAATTGTAAAAGTATCACCAATTGAGTTTCCTACACCAAAGTTTTAAAATTAGATATCTCATATAAGATTCTCTGCATGGTGCTTGGTTCTAAGTAAATTCTGCACACAAGTAAATTACCATTGCTATCAATTATATTTGGAAAATAGCTAGGGCACATGTGTCTTGCCTGACATGTATCAAGAAAAACAGAAAGATATATGATTAAGGGTGCAATTGTATGCTGTATACTATAAACACCAGGGGAAATTGAGGAGACAGAAGTCACAGATTTCACGGAGAGCATGGCTTGAGTGAATTAAATAGTGGACATATACATATGAGTGGAGAGATGGTATACCAGAAACCATACCTAGAGTGAGGAGATGAAAGCCAAGGAAAGGAAAGATGAACCTTAGAGCTTTAAAACCCAGCCAAGCAGTGGATCATTATATCATTTATTTAAAACAAAACCTCAAGTTATGTAGGTAGGAAATAGAATTTTTCGAAAATGGTATGCTCTCCCATTCTCTAATATTCTCTCTCTCTCTCTCTCTCTCTCTCTCTCTCTCTCTCTCTCTCTCTCTCTCTGTTATGTCCTCTATTACATTTTATGTGGTTACTTGAATTATCTCTTTTCATATTTACAACCACATTCTATGCATTTAATACTTTTTATTATCAATTCTCTTTTGCTTTTCCTATACATCACATGTAAAGGAAAAAATGCATTTTGCATGTGTTTGCATGTGTATATGTGTATATACATGTTACAAGATATGGGTGGTACATGTGTGTGTGTGTATACGTGTTTATGTGAACATGTATGGAGGATTGAAGCTGATATTGGATGTATGTCTTGATTATTCTCCATTTTATTTATTTAGGCAGAATCTCTCGCCGACCACTTCAGTCTAGTTTAGCTAGGGAGATTGTGTTAGAGATCCCCTATATTTGTCTTTCCAGTGCTGGGAGGAGAAGGCTCAGTCAACAGAGTCATCTTCCCAAACCATGGAAGAAAATTTTACAACCAGGTGAGTGCCTAAGCCCACACTGATTTCTTTTTGCTTTTGATGGAAAGTATAAAAAATGTAATTGTCTCACAAATACAGTAAATAGGCCTCACACTTCATAATCTAATTCATTTAACCCAAGATACCGTAATAAGAAAAGGATTTTGTTGTTAATTTTACATTTCCTTGCCTAGAAAGTATGCAAAAGTTAGGCCAAACTAAATCATCATACTGGGTTTGTCAGATGCTAATATAGTTTGTACTGTACACAAATGAAATATTTTCTTTGTTCTCAATTATGTAGAGCTCGCTCTTGTGTTGCTACCTCCTAGTAACACTTAATGACTTTCAGAGGACACTAATTTCTGATAAATTTTTGCTTTTGAGAGTTGAACATGATGTTTTATTTATTAGTTTTTGAGACACAATATCTATACCTATTTATGGGTTACAATTAAGTGAGATATAATACATGCAAAACATTTGAAGTATTGCACAGTCATAGTAATTTTCAATAATAAATAATATCTTGAAAGTATTACTGAAATTAAAAACAGTACAACCACATACACCTCAATATTATTGATACTTAAGGTTCTAAATTTTTGCCCTTGGCAAGGCTGATTACAACTGTGCTTAGAGGCACACCTATTGCTTTCTTATATGAACATGTAGTAAATATCTTACCTCCATCATTGTCCAAGTTGTCGCCACAAAGCATTTCCATGACGATGTTGCAGCCTGTTCCACTCCAACCAACCTGACACACACAGTGCCAACCATTTTGATCCAGGGTACATCGTCCATTTCCAAAGCAGAGCCCTGGACAGCCATCTGAAAAGACAGCAGAGGGTAGCAATCACAGAGCCACCAGAATGGGATTGGCCAACAGTGATGCATCTGCCCACAGGGAAGAATTTAATCATCTGGGCTCTGTTCAGAAGAGGTGCTGAATAAATGCAAGAGGAGCTTGCTTACTTGCAACACCTTCCCAGGGAACTTGTTATCCCTGACTTTGCAGTGTTTTTCCTTAGAGAGCCAATTAAGTGTTATTAATGCTAACCTCAATTCCCAACCTCTAGTTCAGATAGGAGGAAAACTAGTGGGGACAAGAAATATTTTTTGTTTCTTTTAGAAAAACCTATCTCCTTATTTCTCCCCAAATTGGATAGATGATGTTGTATCTAGTTATGGCCAATAAGTTGAAGAAAGACAGCAGTTTCAATGAAGAGAAACTTTCTTCGTTTACTTCTAACTTGTGATGGTTTTCCCTTTGTGATCTAGTGCTTCATGACATAGATATGTTGGTTTATAATTCAGACCATACCACTGTATATTTGCTTCTTCTTTAGAGAAGTGCTATACTAAATTTGTATCTATTCAGATTTTCAAGATTATTATTGGTCTGAGGGTTAAGCACTGGGAATTTTACTTCTGCGATACCTCTTGCAAAACTCAGCATACTATTGTGTTTATAATAATAATATTAAGTACTTAGAAAATGTTTATGGAATTAAAGGATGCCATACATAGGGTCCCAGCATTTTAGAGAATAACTGGAAAAAATAAACTCAGGAGAAAGTATGGATTTTAAATAGCTTTTGGCTAATTAATAAAGCACAGATGCAGGCAATTATAATTTTTTAGAATTCAGCTTCTTTTCTTTAGTACCTCCTAAAAATGTGTCTTACTCTTTCTAACAGTAGTTCAGAGATAGGCACTATCAAAAAGAAACTGCATGTTTTAAGTGATCATTGCCAGATATATGGATACAATGATCATAATTATAATGATGATTATGATAATAGTAATAATAAAAATAATAATACATCTTGAGTATTTTTCCAATAGTCATACAAGGCCAGACCTGGCTTTTATTGGGGTAGTCCAAGCAACATTCTTTTTAATGTATGCCTTCAAAAAATTTCAGAAGGATAAATATAAACTTAAGTTTTAGAATGTCATAGAAGTAACCTCATCTTCTTCCCAACTGATTTTCAAGGAAATAAAACTTTAAAATAGCAGATGGCTTATAGAAAATATGATAAGTTTTATGAGTATCATATCCTCAAGTGATGGCACAGAACAAATATACATAGCCTTGGAAAAGGAATTTCTCTATTTCTATTCTTGTAGATACTCAATGGAGAAAAAAAACCCAAGGTGGTTTGGAATACAAAAACACTACATATTTGACAGGAAATCCATTGTCTCTGTGAAAAGCAAATCCCTGGAGAGACAGAGGTTAAGGTACTCAGAAAGACATAAGAATTTTATACGTGGACAGAGATAGATTTTTTGAAGAACACTTCATCTGCCTACCTTAACTTAGTTTGCTTAGTAATTGTAGACATATGTATGTGTATCTGCAACCTCCCCCCACAATTTTCTACAGAGAACAAACAAAAGAGTCCTTATAATAGTTAGTCCATTTTATACTGTAGCAGTGGTGACTTGGATGTTAGAAAAGCAAGTTATCTTCTAGTCTCATTAGTATAAACACAGCAGTAGTACATTGAAATAAAATTGCCCAAAGTGAAAACCAGAAAGAAACCAACCAAGCAACCAAATGTAACCAAGCAACTACAAGTAAAACACTACCTTTGTTCTCCCACATGCACAGTTGTTTGAAAAGATCATTTCTGCTCTTAAGAAAAAGTCTTACCTCGAACAGCATCTAAGTAGTGAGCTAAAAGAGAGGAAAAGAATGATTGAATATATTTCTGGGGGACCAAAATTATACAACATATACTAATGGTTTACCATCTGTTGTCTGGAAGGATAACAGCAAACTATGAATTGTTGAAACGCCTGAAGCTCAAAAATTGGTACACTGGCCTGTGTATTTTGCGAATAATATTTTATGTGGGGAAGCTATTAATGTCTTTTCTGCAAGAAACCCCAATAGGCTTTCTTAAAAGTGTCATATTTCACTAAATGTATGAGAAGTGTTTTTTTTTTTAACATTTCACTAATAACTTCTATGAAAGAAGCTGTATGTTCTTGTTGGGTATATCTTTAGAAGAGAGTTCTGGAACAACCACCTTTGGTAATCATCACAGTACTTAAATCTTCTCATGTGAAGGCAATAAACTTACTCTAGTGAAGAATGTAATTACTTAAGCTGCATCTGTCAGCCTTCACCACTTTTTAAATGATTCTTAAATATTCCCACAGTCATAGAACAAGACTTACTGTACCTGTAGTAGAATAGTGTATATTAGGCATTGCTTTGACAGATTCAAGGCATTATAACAAAATAATATCACCTAAAAGTGAAAGTCACAGTACAGTCTACTAGGAGAAAAAAAGCTGAAAATGGATTGTCTATCATAACGCTTCCTCAAGGCTGGCTCATGTTCAGGAGTAGTTGGCCAACACAAATCACATTTTTGAGTGTACTTTTATTTATATAATTTTGGTTCTGTTTTGTTTTTCTTTAGAGAGAGAAAGAACATGAAATTGTGTGAGTAGGGAGGTGGAAAGATTTTTTCTGTAGTTAGGAGAGGAGAAAAAATATGCTAAAGTAATTATAGAAATAAATTAAACATAAAAGTAAATTACCAAAAACAAAAGATCACTCCTGCCTTTTATTGGTGCACCTTTTCTTTCTAGTCGTGGAAATGCCCATGGAACACTGTGACCAACTTCCCTTGTAGAACAATGAGAACTGTACATTCACATTTATTTCTTTGTACATTTATAATGGTTAGTTTTGACTATGATTTGACACAGTCTACAACTAGCTGGGAAGAGTCTCTCTAAAGGGATGTTTAGAACAGGTTGGCCTGTGGGCATGTCTGTGGGAGATTATTGTGATTACATTATTTGAGATGGGAAGACTAGTGTGTGCATTCCCTATGCAGGGGATCCTGAACTGTAAATCATGGAGAACGTGATCTGAGCACAAGCATGCGCACATTTACTGTGCTCTCTTTCTGATTATGAGTGTGGTATGCCCAACTCTCTTTAGCTCCTGACACTGTGACTTCTTTACTATGGTGGACTGGAACCTGGAATGGTGGGCTAAAATATACTCTTTCTAACCTGAGTTAATTTTGTAGAGATATTTTATTACGGAAATCATAATAAACACAATAAGACAAAGTACAAGAAAGCTTTGTGGTTGATATGTACACAATAGAAGGCTTTGGTTTATTTGAAAATGAAACTATTTTGCAATTGAAATCTTAGTTATTAGTAATCTCTTTTATATTGTGAGTACCACATGATTTGATAATTACTACATAGGCACCACATGCCTACAGCGTCTTCTGTCTGGCTGTGGTTTGAAAACTTGTGAAATTGATGACTAGGTTGTGAGAAAGGGTGAATGCTTCAGTATAAATTCTGTACTACTGAATAAAGATAGACAATTCAATGCAGATGCTCTATTGATAATAGGTCAGGAGTGTCTTTTTCATATACATTAAAGACAGCCACTAACTATGTTAAATGGGCTCTGTTAAAGTAGTCCCATTTAATGAAATTGCCTGTAGGTGCTTTCAATTGAAATAACCTATACTTTTCAAAAGGAAAAATGGACAGTGAATGTTACTATCAACAAAAGCACTTGTCTTGTTAACTAATGGCACTTTATTCCAATGTATCATCTTTCATTTGAGTAACTTAAAGTGCTTGAAAGGCAGAAAAATATAAGGAACACTAAAGTAACAAGAAATGATGGAAGAAATCAGTACATGGCTGTCAAAGAAGAAACCTCTTAGTTCACAAAAATTTGTAGCCAATATTTCTCCTCTCCCTTCTCCAACTTCAAACTGTGTTATGTTAGCTTGTCAACTGAGTCACTAGAATTCTCTTAACTTCTTATATTAGCCCAACTGACTTTAATCGAAGTATGCTGATACTTACCAATTGTGCAGTGGTCGCCCTCCCATCCAGGGCTACACTCACATTTTCCATCTTTGCATTGGCCATGCTCAGCACAGTGAGAGTGACAGGAACGTTCCTCACATGTTGGTCCTACCCAACCTTCTTCACATTGGCATATTCCCCTTGAGCAGACCCCATGGCTACCACACTCCATGGTACAGAGCTCTGTGGAAATTCACAAAGGGCATATCAACACATTTAGTTAAAGTCAACAGTCTTTCCTTCCTGAAGTCATCAGAATGAACAAACATTGCAGCTTACACTGATAGCTTAAATGAAATGTTTATGAACATTTAAAAAATATATAAACAAAACATCACAAACATTTCTTATGTCTGAGTAAATGTGCATGGAACTTTGCAAAGAAGGTAGTTAAGACTCTATAAAATAAATTTTAGGGCAAATTGATTTTAAGTCCATAGAATGATAATGTCATCAAGACTTAGAAAGGAATTGTATGTCTAACAATTGTCTGGGACTATTCCTTAAAAATTCATTAGGATCACACATAATATTGAGTTATTTTATGATACTATATGAATTCACAGTGGATGATGACAGTAAAATAGTATTCCAAGCTAACTTAGGAAGATAATATTGGAAAGAAACTAACATAATAAAATTCATAATACACAAAAGGCACGGCTTCCAATGACAGCAATCAACTAGTTTATCTGATCACACAATCAATATTTGCATTTATTTTAAGCATATGAAATGAGTCCTTGTTGATTAAAGTACAAAGCCTTCTTATCCTGAAATGCTATTCAATGTTTAGTCAATATAATGATGGTGTGTCCTGGCTTTGCCAAAGTTGTCTGCTTTGTCTCCTTGACTTCTTGATGAGAATTGTTGAATATTAATAAAATCATGACAGTAGATAAACCAAAATTAAAGCTTGACAAACTCCTTTCTTATCTAATTCTCTCACTAGAAGAGAAGGGATCAAAACTTTCTGAAGGAATACAATGTTTGATGTTTAATGGTCATATACCCTTGAAATGGAAAAAAGGGTAGTCTGGAAGTTGAGTTATCATTTTCATAGTCTAAAATTTGAAATGAAATTGCATGTTAAGAGTGATTTGGTTACAATAATATTAATAAAATCTGTAGATATGAAGTTAATCCTCCAGGATGTGACAATATCTTTATGATAAAGCAATATCTGTAGAATTTATTAAAATTTGAATTGATTTGCTTACTAATTTACTATTGTGTTTTGCATGTATGTACCACATGTATGTTTACATGTATATGGATGCACATGTATAGATATATATACACATGTGTGTGCCTATGTATGTAGGCCAGACTTTGATATCAAGTCTCTTTCTTGATGGCTGTCCATTTTATTCAATGAGGAAGAGTCCATTGTTGAACCTAGCTTACCTATTTGGCTACTATAGCTAGCTACCTTGCCCCAGGAATCCCCTGTCTCTTCCTCCAGAGTGCTGTAATTACAGGTGGGGCAGCATATCTACCCTCCTTTATTATGTGGTATCAAAAATAGAAATTCTAGTCCTCACGTTTGCAACCTCATAGGAAGAACAATAATATCAACCAACCAGACTCCCCAGAGCTCCCAGGGACGAAACTACCAACCAAAGAGTACACATGGAGGGACCCATTGCTACAGCTATATATGTAGCAGAGGATGGCCTTATCTGGTATCAATGAGAGGGGAAGCCCTTGGTCCTGTGAAGGCTCGATGCTCCAGCATAGGGAATGCTAGGGTGGTGAGGCGGGAGTGATTGGATGGGTGGGGTAGCACATTCATAGAAGCAGGAGAAAGGGGGTAGAGTAGGGGGTTTGTGGAGGGGAAACCAGGAAGGGGGTATAACATTTGAATCTTAAATAAATAAATTAACCAGTAAAAATAATAAATGTATTACAGACTAATAAAGAAATGCATACTGATAACAAATAAAATGCAAACCATAAAAAAGAAAGAAATTCGAGTCTCACTTTTGTAGAGTAAGCACTTTGTAAACTGAACCATCTTCCAAACCTCTGATTTTTTTCAGACTTGGGATTGATGGAAAATAGCGATTTGAAATACGAAATAATGACTCATAACTCTTAGTGTCATTGAACAACTTATCAATATTTTCTATCTGGCTTGTGTTACATATATAGCATAAGGAATAATATGTACATATTAAATGGCTAGTGGATTGATTTGAGATATATTTTTGAGGTATAAGTAACAGGAGTTTCTCAAGTTTGGATGTGATAAATAAAGAGCAAATTAATAAAAACAACAATAAATTAACGGATAATGATGTTGTCTGTAAAATGGGAAAAGCTTGGGGAATCACAAGTAGAACACCAAAAATATTATCTTTATAGTTTATATACTGCATCATGGGAAAAATCAGTTAATTACTAGAATATGTGTGTGGGATGGGTTATATCTGGAGATATAATTT
The DNA here is from genome assembly GCF_004785775.1 of Grammomys surdaster. Classification (NCBI taxonomy): domain Eukaryota; kingdom Metazoa; phylum Chordata; class Mammalia; order Rodentia; family Muridae; genus Grammomys; species Grammomys surdaster. Next base: position 5,931,861 of record NW_021604562.1, on the reverse strand, counting down.
GACAATCTTTATCATATAGGTAATGGAGATGGTTGAACTGCCTCCAAAGGATATACAATAGCAGAACCTCTGAAATGTTCACTGATTTAAAAACTATGTAGGCTGTGATAAAACAGTTAGACTTTATCATTTTCTAATAAAATATCATACAAAAGTATCAAGAAGAAAAGGAGGCACCATCGAAAGGTACTGAGAAGACAGCAATGCACTTTTGGAAGAAATCCAATAAAATTATGGAGTTGCTAAAGTTCAAAGAGAAATGATTTTTTAAAAAAGGATGGTATGATTATTATTCTAATAGACCTCTCAGACATAGTCTGACATGAGCCCACTGGACTCATCAACAAGATACTGTCAGTGACTCTAGAAAGAGCTATACTGATAAAGTGCTAGTGGCAAGGCCACATGGGATTAAGGAAAAGAATGAATGGAATGGCATTTACAGGACTACCAGATCATAAAAATGTCTAGAACACTGAAAAATCTATTTTAAAAGGTAAACATTCGTCTAATAAGTGGTAGCTTCGATAGAATTATCTTAAACTAGCTCGAGATTCCTACATCTTGACTCCACATTTTTGATTGATGATTTGATCTTCTAACAGCCGTTCCTGTGGTGAATCTGAAATCATGATCTGCTTCCTTTAATGGTTTCTTCATGACACTAGGAACTGAAAACATCTTCCTAAGAGGAAAGCTCTTATTTAAAAAATTTCAAGTCAAGACTGATGGCAACGGCTAAAAGGAAATGTTTCTTATATATTGCCTTGTTCACGCATACAAATAGAGAAGCACTGGTTAAATGACAGGATATGATAACTAAAAACTTGGGAGTTAGGAAATAATGTAGAGAGAAAATATTATTGTATAATAATATATGATATGAAATATCCTAATTGAAATACTTGTAAAGTTCTGTATTATTCACAAGACAGGCATGAAGTACTTTATCAAGGTTGTATATAAAAATGTAAATGTAAGACCTGGTTTCTAATAATAGAATCCAATATTTTTTACTATTACTTTCTAATAAAAACTAGGACATGTAGATAATATATTTAAATATTTTTGAAGATAATAGATTCCCTAATACAATAAAGAATTACTGTATCAATTTCAAGACAAAAAAAGAAAACTCAGTGAGAGGATTCTGACATTTATGGATGCTTTTTCCTGTACCAGTGTCTGGCAGTTTGAGTTGAGGATAGAAAGGCCTAGAAGCTGAGGCAAACTTTGTCAGTCTCGTGATGGCCAAAGACAATTTGAAAAATAGATATTAGTTACTCTCTACGACTTCATGATAAGGAAAGTAAGAGGGAATGGAAAGACTGTAAGAGCCAGAAGTGCAGGTGGACAGTTTCTAATACACAGAGGTGAGGGATGACTCTAGGGAAACTGGAAGGCTGATGCACATATGAACTCACAGACTGTGACAGCAAATACAAGTTCTGTACAGGTTTAGTCCACACAGGGAAGCACTGAGAGGGGGAAGTACACATGGGGGTCCCACCCCTAACCAAGAAACTACCTACAGTTAATACATGGCAAATAGGAAATCACTATTCTCCAATGACGTCTCACTGAGTGTATCAATCAAACTTGAGGGTAGGCATTATGCACAGGAGCAATTGGCCAACACAAAATTAACACAATGGTACAATGATGGTTTTGTGGACCTTTTTGTTTCATTTTGCTTTGTTTTCTTTGTTTTTCCAGTTTTTGTCTTATTAGTCTTTACAGAGAGGGAGGAAGAGAGGCAGGAGAGAGAAAGAGAAAGGGAGAGAGAGAGAGAGAGAGAGAGAGAGAGAGAGAGAGAGAGAGAACAACATTGGTGGATAGAGAGGGAGAGAGATCTAGGAGGAATTGGAGAGGTGGAAAACATGACCAAAACACATCTTATATATTTTTTCAATATAAAGAAATGACAACAACATCAAAATAGAAAAATGGACAGGAAATTTCCATCACTGTATCAAAGTAAATTCAAAAAACAGTAAAACAAAGAAAATGATATTACAAGAATCAAGAGTAATGAAACAGTGGCAAATAACTATAGAAAGTTTACAGAAAAACAGTACTTTATTTGCATAGGTCAATGAAGTTGATAATTCCCTTGAGGGGAGTAGTCAATCAGGACAAAAAATGTAGATGACTCTATTAATTAATATTAAGAATGGAAAATAGGAAATCATTGCTTTTTTAATCTATGTATTTGAGCATGTTATGAAATAAGCAATTACTATAAAACTACAACACGTATTTATAACATCACAAGTCAAAAGAAACTGGATAGCACATAAAAAACTTTAATCTCATGGTAAAGAATAAAGAAAACTCTAGTCTTGGATGGCACTATTTGTAAATAGATCAAATTTTAAGGTTAAAAAGATTTATAAAGCTGGGTAGTGGTGGTATATGCCTTTAATCCCAGCAGTTGGGAGGCAGAGGCAGGCGGATTTCTGAGTTCGAGGCCAGCCTGGTCTACAGAGTGAGTTCCAGGACAGCCAGGGCTATACAGAGAAACCTTGTCTCGAAAAACAAACAAACAAACAAACAAACAAATTTTCCAAAGAATAGAAAAGTAGACATCCTTTAAAATGTGTCTTATGAAGTTAATATAAACTACATGTAAAATTCTAGCAAAGATATTATAAGTGAAAATATAAGACAACATGACATCTGAAAACAGTATGCAAGAAAGAAAACTCATATGAAATAAAATGAATGAAATGCATGAAAATGAAAGTACCTCTTATCAAACCTTATGTAATGTAATTAAATCTAAAACAACTAACAAAATATGTTCAAGCCCTCCATTGAAACCTATAAAATGTTTTAAGTAAAATGAGAAATGGCCTGAAAATATGGATAGCTATGTAATGTTCATGGACTGGAAAGCTCAATATCCTCCTTTTTCAAGGTAAGTTCTTTCATTTCACAATGAAATGAATGAATATCTTAGTATCTTTGTGTCTGTCAGCATGTGTATAGGTATTTGCATATTTGTGAGAACACTGATGAACTAAACGAAGAGGTTCAACAAGATAAAAAGTTATGCAGATGACAGTAGGACCGACTAGCATAATACAAAGTCATATTAACTTAGCCCATATTAGCACAGGGGTACACACAACAAAATCAATACATATAAGAAAACTTGATTTATGGTGAAGTTGACCCTACAGACATGCAAAGAGAGTATTGTTTTAAATTAAATGGTATCGGAGATTGAATATCCATGAGAAAATAGCTAAGTTATTTTGTACAATAAATTAATTTAAAATATGTGGTAAGCACTATCTAGCAATGCTGCTGAAATATAACACTAGATAACAATTTCAAGTCTTTATAATAGAAAGATATTTTTATAGGAGACATTAAAATATAATAATAAATATAATATCCAATAATTTTGTCCATTAAAATTAATAACTAATTACCAAAAGACAGAGAAATGATATTCTACTGGGTAGTATATATGACTAAAAATGATTTTGTAGTTAGAGTATTATAAGAGCTTCAAATTAATAGTAAAAACAGCAGGAGAATAGTCAATATATGAAAGGGTTTCTAAATGGACAAATATAAATAGCAAGGACATACAAATGAAAATAATTCTTTTCAAAATCATTACAATGGTTGAAAGTAAAATGAATGATATAGACAGTAATGTGTTACAGATAATTTGAGAGAAAAGTGTCTCATGCATCACAGGAAGCTCTGTAGATTGGTGTGATCAGTTTGGAAAAATATTGTAAATTATCTGCCAAGTAGAACATACATATATTTTGTTATGCTACAGTTCCACCACTTAGGATTTTCTTGGCAGAGTGAAAGCAAGCAAATGCTTTTCAAAAAGTATGTATAAAAGTGTTCACAGAAGAATTATTGGTGCTAGACAGAATGGACACATTTCAAACACCCATCAGCAATAGAACGAATAATTAATTGCAGCAATCATGTGAAAAATGATAAAATGTAAGAAAATGATTGATAGCAAAATGCCACAATATGGATAAATCTGCAAAAGCAATGTTGATTGAAAAACTTAAAAGAAATCATACATATTGTAAGAAATTAAAAAAAAATTTATCAAAAGCAAGCAAGTAATAGAACCTGAGGCAAAAGGAAAGCTGAAAGTTTAAGGCTAGCTAGCTTGGGCAATGGAGTTAAACTCGTGTGTGTGTGTGTGTGTGTGTGTGTGTGTGTGTGTGTGTG
>NW_021604562.1:5913607-5927543 GCF_004785775.1 Grammomys surdaster | reverse complement strand
AGAGGCTGAGGGAGAGGGAGAGGGAGAGGGAGAGGGAGAGGGAGAGGGAGAGGGAGAGGGAGAGGGAGAGGGAGAGGGAGAGGGAGAGGGAGAGGGAGAGAAATGTTTTTATCTAGTAAAAGAGGAAAGATGGAAATTGGTAATGAGAGGTTACAGAAGGGTATTCAAGTTCTATTCTATAGTTCTTACTTGGGTAGAAGTTACAAGGCATTACATCATTTGATAAATCATTGTATGGTATAAGTTTAAAATTAAAGGGAACCACTATAAACAGTGATAGAATAGATCTTCCTAGCTGGTATAGTGCAAAAAAAATAAGAACTCATTCAAAGAAAAGACAGAAAGGAGACAAAAGCAAAGAGAATATTGTAAAAAAGGACACACACAAAAGAGTATAGGATCTAAATCCAAACACATCAGCAATTTCAGTAAATGAAAAATGAATTGAACTTGCAACTGGAACGAGTTTCTGTGACTGAATGAAAAGGAAAATTTAGTATTTTCTTTCAGTTAAGAGTAGATTTCTAAAAACATACTAATATAGAGAAGTTACAAATAAAAGGAAGAAACATAATAGATACAGAGCAACCAAGAAAAGCCTGAGATGACTGTAATGTTACTAGACGATGTAGACTTCAATGCATAAAGCATTACCATGGATAAAGCCAGTTACTATCTAATGACAAAAGGATTCACCAGGAAGGCGTAGCAATCCAGACTCTGTATGGTAATACAGCTTGAAAATACACAAAATATGTAAAGCTTCATAGAATTGGAGCAACATGTGATTAGTCATGAGAAATTAAAAATTGATGAGGATTTTCAACAAGTATCTTTAATATAACAAACTTATATGGAACCTTACCTCCATGATTATACAATATATATTCTTTTCAAGCACTTCAACAAAGCCTATAAAAGCTGCAAAAGCATTTGTCCACAAAGCTGTCTCATCTGCTATTTCAGCAGAATGTAAGAAATTTAGAAATATGTAACAAAAGATGTTACAAAAGTAACATCCCAGAAAACACTTCCTTAAACACACTTTAAAATAATGCATAGATTATTTCCAGAATTTATATTGGAAATTAGAACTAACCACAATGAAAATAATAGTTTTCAAAACTTGTGAAGACAGAAATCAGGCTGGAACTGAAGTAGAAACTTCTTCCCATCTAACTAGCTTTCCTGAAAAGCTGCTCAATGTTATGAACTGCAACATCAGTATGCCAGGCAAGATACACCCAGTGTTCATATAGTGGCACTGCTGCTGTGGTGGTTACAAACCACTCTCTGATTAGATTTTAGGCCTGCTCTACAAGAGGGAATTCCTTCTGTGTACTGTAAATTAGGTCAAAAATCCATGGCTTAGGAGGCCTCAGACACTAGTCTGGAATGTACTACAGTTATTTAGCTAGATACGTGGTGCCATGCAATCATATAAATATTTATAATTATATCTGTAAATAAATGCTGCACTAGGTCCTCATCAGACAGCCTGTCTTTGTAACAAACTACAGAAACTGCAAAGAGTCATGGCTATTCAAGCTGCTGACAATGAATAATATTGGAATGCTCAGTCTAAGACTGGTCACTTGTATCAACCTCTCTACACTCAAGGAATATTTCAGAAGATGGGTCGGAAGGAATCTAAGAGTTAGGACATAGAAGCATGCAAAATGCCTTTTGGGCATAACATAATCACTGCAATCAGGATCTCAGAGAAGCTTCAATTGACTGGACTAGGAGTGTATAATATTTGGTATGTCATTAGTCAAGTATGAGTTGGGGAGTAACTCATGAAGACCACATTCCATCTTACTGAATTATTGACTTGGTGGATTCTGAGGGAGATGTAGTCAAGGTCTTCACTTAGGTATCTGGCAGGTGAGCCAACTAACTTAGATAGGTAGTTTGAAAGCCCTTGTCACACAGATACACTGCTTAAAATCAGTGAGTCACAAAACAAGCTTTTTTTTTTTAAAAAAAAAAGATGTTGCAAAGGGTCTTGTAAGGACTGAGGAGTTGTCAGGGGTGGGATAGAAACAGGAAAATGTGGGAAATGAGAGTAATCAGAATGCATTATGTACATGTATGAAATTATCAAAGAAGAAAATAAAGTTATAAAAAAAAGAAAAAAAAGAAAATAAAGTTATAGTGAAGTTATAGAAAACAAAACATCTTTTGAAATGCAAATTAGGATTGTTGCAAAAATTTATAGTTAATACATTTTGTAGAAAAGAAGCACAATAAAAATATATACTATATAAAATGTCTGCCTCAAGAAAAGAAAACAGATAACTCTGTGTGTTCATCTCTCCCAAATCACCTTGTTCAGTATCACTCCATATTATCACCATGATGTGCATGAGTGTCCTGGCAGATGCTGTCAAGAGCATTAACAATGCTTAGAAGAGAGGCAAATGCCTGGTCCTCATCAGGCCATGCTGAAAAGTCATTACTGGGTTTCTAAATGTGATAATGAAATGTGGTTACACTGGTGAATGTGAAATCATTTATGAATACACAGTTGAGAAAAATCAGTGTGAACCTTATAGGTAAGTCAAACAAATGTGAAGTGACTAGTTATAGATTTGATGTGCAGCTCAAAGACCTAGAAAAATGGCAGAATAAACTGCTTCCATCCAGTCAGCTTGGCTTCATTGTACTGATCACCTCAGTTGGTATCATGAATCAAAAAGATGCAATGTGAAAACCCACAGGAGCGAAAATCCTGGGATTCTGTTTCTAGAGATGCAAAACACATAAATAAAAAGCAGGGAATACACTTGAACTCTGGCACAGGAAAGGAATTTCTGAATAGTGCCCAGATAGTGTAATCATTAAAACCAACAATGAATAAATGAGACCTCATGAAAAAAAATGTTCTGTACAGCAGAGGACACCGTCACTTAAGTGAAGAGACACGCCATAGAAGAGGAAAAAGGAATCTTTATATATGACAAAATTTTAAGATATAGAATATACAAAGAAACTAAAAATCAAGAAAATAAATAACCAAACTAAAATTGGTCTGTGGAACTTGTAAGCATTCTCAAAAATGGCTGAGAAATATATATATTTTTTAAGTTCAACATCCTTAGCAATCAGGGAAGCACAAATTATAACTACATTGCGATTTACTTTTACCTCAGAGTGGCCAAGATTAACACAAGGAATTATAGACAGCACCATAGATGCTAGGAAGGAAGAAGGAAAAGGGGAACATTTATTGACTGCTAGTGAGAGTTCAGCTACTACGGAAATCGGTGTGCGGGTTTGAATGTGAAGGAATATGGGAGGATTAGGAAGGAAGAAAGAGAAGATAGAAATGTTGTAATTACATTTTATTCTCAAAAATAAAAATTCAAGAAGCTGAAAATAGATATTCCACCTGATCTAGCTATATCATTCATGGACATATACCCAAAGGAATCTAAATTGTACTGCAGATTCTTGCTCATGTTCGCTATTGTTCTAGTCATAATATCCAGAAATTTGAAATAGCTTACAAGTCCATAAACTGATGAATGGAGAGTGAATATGCCATAATTTACAGAATAGATTTTTTTCAGTTAAGAAAAATGAAATAATGAAATTTGCAGATAGATTGTTAGATCTTTAAAAAAAAAACCTTAATACTAATTGAGTTAACTCAGACTCAGAAAGTCAAACATCACGTGTTTTCTATTGTTTGTGGATTTTTAACTTTAAACCTTCAGATATGTTTCTTTTGGAATACCCATAAGGGTTGGGAAATTATTAAGGGACCATGGGGTATGGCTTCCAAGAGAGGGGAGAAAAATTGCAGTGGGTATAAAGGAAGAGAAAGGAATAATGGATAAGGCAGTGGTAAACTGAGGTTAGAGAAGGAAAATAATGGTGGGGGAGAGAATGCAGGGAGGGATAAAGACCTTTTGAAAAAGTTACATAGAAACATACTACTTTAGAAGCTTACACACACACACACACACACACACACACACACACACACACACAAATTTACCATACAGCAGGGTGATGATATCCCTACTAGATATCAAAGACTAGCAACTAAAAGGCCTATTGCCAGCAGTGGGCTATTTTTTTCTGGAGTCATTGGACACCGAGGTACCATACATCCCCAAACAACACAGGTTGTTGCCAACTCTTGGCTTCTCTCTAGATCCTGGTAGTATGACCCAATTGTTGAACATATATATCTGAGTCATAAAAATAATGGAAAAATCAAGCAGTAATGATCTGGAAGCTTTATCTCTACTGGCTAGCATTCATAGTGGAAGGTGCCATGTACCCCACTGGAGTTGAAAATGAAGCATTAACCTTTCCCACCTGTGAACTTTGTGAGGCACAATAATGATTACCCTTGGAAGACATGCCCACTAGTGCAATAGTGATGTGATGGACAGCTTGGGAATAAACCAAACACCTCTGGTTAGAGTTTAATCCTGTTCTGTAAGATGGAACCCATATCTGGACCATACGGAACCAAGAGCATATGACTATAAAGGGTATGGCTCAAGAGGAGAACCTATTACTATTACCTTGCTAAATGAATACAGTACTAAATTAACTCCTAATGATGTACTTTTATTGTCACAGATTAATTTATTTCTTAACCCTCATGTGAGAAACTTCTATTTGCAATTAGAAGGTGCAACTACAACTGAAAAAGATTTTTAAGAAGTCTGTAGTGTTTTCAGCCCTTAATGGAATATGAATATATATGTATATATGAATATGAAAATCACACTCCCTGCTCCACAGGCTCAAGAATGTATGCAGAAAGCAGTTAGGAGCCAGAGGTGAAACAATGTTTTCTGGACACAGCAAGATATTTGCAAATATGAACTCACAGAAGTTGGACAGCATGTAGAAGACCTATTCAAGCTCAGTCCGGACCAAATCCCAACAAAGATTGGAAAGAGGTGGGCACAAAAATCTTAGTTCTAGCTATGATGCTATTGGCAATTGTTAGCTGCTGGGAGAAGGACAGTCAGTTTTCCCTAAGGGAATAGCCCATGGAAAATTGACTATGCTTCACAAGAAAGGAACAACTAAAAGAATATTTGGGCAGTAGAAATTAATATTGAGTGTTGGGTGGGGAGTGGAGGATTAAATGTTTAGGGGTTGGGGAATTCTGAAACTTTAGATGAAGAAGATACTTTCTGGGAAGACAAATGCACTTCAGAAGCAAAATATCTGAGTGTGTGTTTGTGTGTGTGTGTGTGTGTGTGTGTGTGTGTGTATGTGTGTTTATATATATAGTCAAAAATGGCCCATCTGGCTTTGAAGGTATAGCTTGCTAAATTTTCAAAGGTCAGATAATATCCATACAATAGTGTAGAGAAATGGAAAAAGCTCCCTGAAGCATTTTATGGGAAAACTATAACTTAATAGCAAAAAAAAAATTACAAGAAAAAAATAAAATTTTAGTAGGTTAATATTACAGAAAAACATACTTATAAAACTATCCAATGAAATCTCAGAAAATCTTTTTAAAGAGAGATACGTACATACTAATCTAGAAATCAAATCAAGAATGTATAAGTGATGCTTTAACTTTAGAAAATCAATCAATGTAATTTATGCTTGAAATAATCCATTTTATTTTAATCCATTTCATAATGCTTGAAGGAAATATGTAATCTTATTATGCACAGATAACCTAAATAAGTAAAATTTAGTGTTCTTTTGTGGTGGGATCCCCTAACAAATATGAGTATGAGACAACTTTAAAAATGATGGGAACTAACTCAAATTCTATGGCAATCATAATATTTGGTAATAGAATGAATGACATGTTAATTTTAAAGTCAAAATAAGTACTAAAACTAAATATTGTTTTTAATTCAATATTGTGCTAGGGATCTTAGAACAATAAAATAATCAAATTATAAAAGAAGCAACAGTTACCAAGGGAGATAGCACTAAATATAAGTATAAACTATGAAAAGCAGAAGACAGGATAACAGATATTTTAGAGTCCAGGTCAAACAAATTAAAATTCAACATGCCTACATATCAGGAATAGCTAATAAACATGTAATTTGTTTAAAACCAAAAAACCACCAAAACCCTGACTCTTCACAATAATAAAAATGTAGAAAATATCATTACTTTAGATAAAAATGTTAGATGACCAACTACAAGTATCCACTCAATTGAGAAATAGTTAATAAGTTAAAAGGTCATTATCACTATGATTAGAGTGTCAACGTTTGTGATTTTATTTTAAAATCCAGGTAGAATTCTAGGCCTGGTAGCAAATATCTGTAATCCTAACATTAAGGTAGAGAGGAAGATGTAGGAGATTCAACATTTTAGAGATACTCTGGACTATGCAGAGTTTAAGCCCAGAATGTGATACAGGTAACCCTGTTTCAAAACACTAACTACCTTCAAAAATGAAACCCATGGGATCTTGGTGGAACAGGAATAAGAAAGAATACATAAAATTATTTTACAGTATGTTAATAGGTGTGTTCAGGGCCTAACTAAAACTTCCATCAGTGGGAAAATAGATATCACATTTTAAGTCAGAACTATAAAAGTTAAGAGATACATGAATTAATATGGGAAGTCTTTAAATTATCAAAGAAGAAAGTAGACACAAACATAGGGTAATGCAAAAATCATCTATACATATTTGAAAAGGCTAGAATGCTATGTAAAAAATGACTACGTTTAGAATAATGATTCTATCAGAATGACTAAGTTTAGAATAGTGGCATCTGATGTAGCAGAAGTTAGCAGAGGGGTCACATTCTAACTACTCTGAACATTTTACAATATGTACATGTACCAAATTTCTTCAAAGTGCTCCATAATATGCCAGTAAAATAGTGATTAAACATTTTATTGAAAAGGATTATATACGGAGACATTTATATTACTTATTAAAACAGTGTAATAGCTATTTTATGCTACTTCACATACCTTAAATATTTAATAATAATTTTAAAAGAAAAAAAGTCTTCCGGGACTGTTCTCTTGAATTAAAGAAGCAATGGCATGTCTTAGTCTCTCATGCAGTCCTTAACACACAACACTTGGCAGACAATCTACAACTACCAGTCTGATTTACAGTTTGAGTACCACAAGTATCCTAGTGGGAAGCAATACCCTCATGAGTAAAGGAATTGTCTAAGAAATAAATTACTACAAATGGAGCAGCAGATCTTAAACAATAAGCATTCCTTATTTTGATGTGTGTCAACAGTTCTACAGTTGTATCCAGTTTAAAATGGGATTTCTGGATGGATTCTGAGATGTTTGTCAATCCCTATCTACTTAAAATCAGTTTGGGGGGGATGGAGGGAGAGAGAAGATGAACACAAAATAGATTCTGGAAATTGTGTAACTTATAAACATGATAGAAATGATATTTGATCTAATATATTTGTCTCACAAAGACTTCTATTTCGTGAGGAATGTTTTCATCTGGTTGAAAATATATTAACATTATAGGCTGCAAAAGATGACAAAAGAATGCTAAAACACAAACATGCTTCTGTGCAAATGTATTGAAAAACAACATGAAAAATATAGGCAGCCACTTTAAAGTTCTATTGAGACATTTCATTTTTAATAAGTTTCTTTATGCATGTCAACAATGAACACCATTTGGATAAATTGGACTGGGAGAGAACCAGAACACTTCTTTGTTACACGCTGACAAAGAACAACTTGATTAAACAGTAAATCCTTCCAAGCAGCCCTGTAAAACGTTTCTCTGAGATTTACTTTTTAGATACAAGCTCTCAGTAAACTGAACTCTGTTATTCTTGGCACCTCAACTGTACCCAATATTCTGCAATGATACTCTCAGGCATCCCCAAATATTAAATCTTGTTATTCTGTTGTATAACTTATTTATGTGGAAAAAATTGAATGCTACATCATAGCATCCTAAAGAAGAAGAGAATCTGTTAAAGATCTAAGGATATGAAGCTAGAAGGGGAAAACTAATCAACCAACCAAATAAACAAGGAAAGAATGAACAAATCTCAATAAATAGTTATTCCCTTTGTTCAACCTACTACAATTTTGTTACCAAGGCTATGGTCAGTGATTTAGAAACTTTTTGTGTCAGTTATTTAGAAAACTGTAGGTGAAAAAAAAATTGGCAAGTCAGGTGCACTCCACAAAGCTTTTTCTTAATAATATTTATTGATCTTGTTTAATTGTCTGATTCTAGTGAGGCACTTGGCATATATATTGTTTAGGGAACATTACTATCTCTTAAGCTGCTTGGGTTGGCATTGACCCCATTGGTAAATGAATCAAGCAACTGTTCTAGCATGCAGACCCAGGGCAGTGAGTACAAACAATCCCAGATAGAAGCTCCCACACCTGTGAGCCAAAATACACCTTTTCATTTTATGAGTTGACTGTTTCTGGTATTTCTTACAGTTGTGAAAAGCTGACTAATACACTGTGTTTGAGAGACACAAGCATATCTCATTTTAATAGAGAAAATCTATCACACATGAATAATACATGTCCTTCTGCCTCAACATTACAACTGTGAATCAGTATATTTTATTACACTTAATCTTAGATCTTACATCAGTACAATCTGACTCGAGGTTATAAAACATGAACTAGAGTTGTACTAGCAACAAGATCATAATTCCAGTCTGCACACAGTCTTTAATCTGAAAGTCTGTTTAATTTTAAAAATATTTAAATAGTTATAATGGCAAGTTGGCATGGTGATACCTTTAATCCTAGCAGTTGGCAGACAGAGGCAAGTGGGTCTCTATGAATTCACACCAACCTGGTCTACATAGCAAGTTCCATGTCAGCCAGGGTTACATAGTCTCTGCTTCAAACAAGAACAAGAACAACAACAATATCAATAATTCTTTAATGAGGTTTGGCTTAAAGTTTCATGGATCTTGCTTATATTAAATAGCCTTGGATTTCTCTAGCAAAGTGGTTAACTGTTCTTTGGTAGGAAATTTGATGACAGGACAACTATAAGCCTAAATTGAAACATTGAAGTCAATAGTAAAGTGGTACAACAATAGTCTTAGGGACAAAATTATGCACCACTATCATCAAATCTATTATTGCTACATCTTTGCTTGAAATGGTTTATATATGTTGGCATGTACTCAGACTTACATGAACTTGAACACAAATATACACTTAAATTTGTTCATGATTAAGAAAGCTATTCTTTATATATAAGGCTTTTCTGTGATTTGATGTAGTTTTGAAATAGTAATGAAGGAAAATCTTTTCTGACGGATATTTGATCTGTTTTCCCTCTTGAAAATTGTTTTAAGATTACTTTTTCTCTGGAAAATAAATTTTTGTTAATTGTTTAATGTTCATCTAATTTTTCTGTATGATATCTTTAAGGAAATAAACTTTCCCACTTAGAAGAAAAGTATCTACATCTATGTATCAATGCAAAAAAATACATTGAGAGATCTTTAAACATATTTGCTCCCCAAACACAGTGGGAGCATACTTTAGTGGAGAAGCCAAAGTTGTTTGTTGGAAGGACACTTCACTCAAATGAAAGAAATTTACTCTGAATGAAGAAGAGTTCATAGAGTTGTCATGTCTTTCCCATCAGCATTCTTGTTAAAGGACTCTCCTGACTAAAGAGAATGAAATCTGAGTAGAAGCTTTGAGAGACATAATGCTAGCAAGAATTAAAGCTGCTCTGAGAACTGCACCAGGCTCCTGCACCTCGTATAAAGTTGTAACCGTTGTCTAACAGACCATGCATCTACAACTTATTTTCACCTTCGACAGGAAACATTGCATGAAAAAAGGCAAGAAACCTAGAGTTAATAAACTCCTTAGCATGATAAAAACACACATATAAATGTATTTGTATGGCATTTGAAAGTACGGTTTATTGACATTGAATGCATTAAGTATCTTTTTTTAATTTATAATTTTACTCTGAAGAAATACTAAAATTTTTAAATGTTACATGACTATTAGCATAATCATAAGATAAATATATGGTTTCTTATATAACCCAAGCTTGGCCCAAATTTGTAATCCTCATGCTTCAGACATCCAAGTTCTGGGATTACACATATGTTTCATACAAACTGGTTTTTACTTGAAATAAACATATTTTGTGTGTTTCTTGAAAAGTTTCATATTAGATGTTTTTTTAAATGATCAAGTTACTATAAGCAATTTGAATTTACATTTCTGCAGTCCCATTCTACTAGAGTTAAATCATACTGACATAAAGCTACAGGTAAATATTCTATTAATCTAGCTATAAGTAGACAATTTAAAGTCTTAAGTTACTCCTAATTTTACTAATTTTACACAATATACTTCTACATTGCTAGGATATTTGTCTTATTAGGTGGCTAGTTTAATGTTAGCTGGTTCAGAGAGTATTACACCTACACTCTGCCCTCTAAATCTGCAGCTGGTAAAAAGACAAGGATCAAACTTCTAGACTCTAATTGCTGGTTAGAGAATGGTACCCAGGTCATATCTCTGGACCTGGGAGAAGACATGACACCATGAACTGTCTGAAGGGTCATTGTTTGATTACTATCTTGACCTGAATTCAGGAGGCTTAAACCTACATGATTGCAATGTAGACTTTTAAAATAATATATATTTTAAGATCACAATACACATATCCTTTCTTTTTTCCCTTTCCTCCCTTCAAGCTCTCCCATGTTCCTCTTTTCTTGTTCTCTTTCAAACTTTTTTAGTTGTGTGTGTATGTGTGCGTGTGTGTGCTGCCTGTTGTAGTAGTTTTAGAAATATAATGCTTCCTGTGATAGTTAGTTCTAGTTGTCAACTTGACAAAATCTAGAATCAACTAAGATGAGATTCTCAAAGGGGATTATTTAAAGCAGATAGGCCTATGGGCATTTCTGCAAGAATTATCTTGAGTGTATTAATTGACGTGGAAAGACCCACCCGCTGTAGGTGGCCTCATTCCCTCTGTAGAGGTTTCTGAACTGCTTAAGACTAGAGAACATGAGCTGAGCACTAAACTGTATGTACTAAGTCATTGCTCTCTTCTATTGCCTGTGGATGTAGTATAGCTAGCTGATTCAAGTTCTTGCCATCTTGACTTGTCTACAGTGATGGACTGTAACCTGGAATTGGGTGCCAAATAAACTTTCCCTCCAATAAGTTGTATTTGTCAGCACAGCATTTGGTGGTGGAACTAGGATGTCTATTTAAAATGTAGCTCAGTCCTGTGGGCTCTTCAGCCATGGTCTACTTCTGCCCCTAGAGAGTATGTACTCCAGTTCACTCTGCAGCAAATATTTTGACTTAAGCTCAGTTTACTTTGCAGTAAATATTTCGACTTAAGCTCTCACCCAGTAATTTTTGTATTCTACTTTTTGAAATACTCCAACTGATCCCCATATATCGTACTGATTATGAGTCTGGTCTCAGAGGCCTGATTCCTTCAGCTGAAATTCTAGTTTAGCCATGTATTTTATTGGGGATGCTATGTAGAGAAAAACAGAAAAGAAATGTGCCATCTTAATTCATCTGCTTCCCCGATGAGCTGCTACCATTTAGAAAAGATAATTATTCCGTTGGCTTCCCTTGGTATAAATGGCATGATCCATAGTTGATGGAGGTATTCCTGTATTCATATGCTGGCACCAATTTGATGACATATGAATTGCATTATCTTGACATCTTCTGATACAAATATCATGGCTAATCATCAGCAACTGTTTTATGAACAGCTTCATCAGTAGATACTAACATCCTTTGATGTAGAAAACATGCTCTTCTTGGAGACTACCAGTGAGAAGGAGAAAATCTAACTCAAAGACAGCAGCCAAAGTCAGAAGGTAAAGAGAAATATGGTAAACCTGAAGACACGGTAAGAAAATGAGAAGAATCATTGTCCTCCTAATGAGAAATGCTCTTTGTGTGTGTGTGCGTGTGTGTGTGTGTTTCTAGAAATTGAATTTGCTGACCTGAATTGAAATTTATTGTTCTGTTTCTTTTACCAGTTGATTTTATTTCTGTCTTTTACAACTGGCTGAAAGTGACTTATTCATTCTGCCTCAGGTCATTGTTGTGAGAAAGATGTTTCCTGGGGAGGCATGCATATCTACTCACTCCAGGTATGAAACACTACAGATCAAAGTACATGTATTACTCGAGTCCAGCATGGTGAATGACTCAAGGAAATCTTTAGCACCAAAGTTCATCCTAGCATTGGTGACACAATCTACAGGCAGCTCAACAGTATGGCCAGTGTCCTCTCCAGGTGGCTCAATTGGCTTGGAATTCTTTTAGGAAACTCAGCTGGTCTTAGTATCTTCTATGCAGTTTGGCTGTTCTATGTTATGTTCAGGCTGCTTTGCTGGTTGCTGCTTCTTCCAGACTGCTGGGCTTGTCTATGTCTTTAAGGTGTAGTGTGGCTTGTCTGAGACTGATTATCCTTAGTTTTTACTGCTTATATACTTTTGTGGAGGTAGATAGCCTAGTGAATCTTGTCAGTTTCTGGGAATTGCTGAAGCTATTAATGAGCTTCCATATAGAATGGAATGTTTCAATCTCACAGGAAAACTGCTATACAACAACCATGTCCTCAGATTTTTGAAAATAGCTATTTAAATTCAGTTATGATTTATCTTGCATCTCTGAACCCTTCCAGTGTTGTATATATTACCTCTATGTTGCATAACCAGTTTCAGTTGACATCTTGTTTACCCCTGTACGGGAAAAGTAGTTTTGGATACATACTGCTATAAAAATACTTCATAGTCTTCTTAAGCATATTATAGTCTAAATTCTCATATCTTAGAACTTCAATCACTTCCAGTACAACTCCTAATTATTATGTGTCTGACTTGAGCTTTCATTATTACTTTATTTGTGTCCTTGATATAGACAGACTTGACTACTTGTCTTATGTAGTACTTATCTTCCTTTACATGCATGCAAGACTCCTTTGGCTTTGTTCTTCCATTTCTGAAGCTTTTCCTGTAGTCTGTTTGTTTGTCTAAATGATAATTGACCTTTTAGCTTGAGTAGTTCATATGGAATGGCCGTTCCTCTTCTGTATGTATATATGTATATGTATGTGTATGTGTATGTGTGTGTGCGTGTGTGTGTATCATGTTGTTAAACATCCTTTCACTGTAGTTTTTCTATACATATGAATTATACTCCTTTCTACAAGAGAAAGGAAACAGTTGTATCTCAATATTTTTTGCTTATCCCACATTTCTAGTACATGATGAACAGCCAATAAATATTTGTAGAATTATTTCATTAACATATTTAACAACCTAGGTACTCTACTCCCTTTCTTGCATTCAGGCTTCCAATTTTCTCTGGAAAAGTACCATTTAATACATGTTGATTAGATAAATTATTGATAAATATAATAAACGTCCCTGAATATTTCAAACTGAGATACTAAAACATTTTTGACATCATTGATGGAAATCGAGATCTAGGAAACACAGTGATTGACATGTGGTTTTACACAGCTTGAATTTCAAGTGCTGGTAAAATATGCAGAATGGTAAGTATTTACTAAGCTAAGATTCTGCTATTCTAGTGGAAAAGATTCATTCATTCTAGTTCCCTATCATAGGCTTATAGTTAGAAATACAGTGATGACTGATAAGTACTAATTTTTTTTTAATTAGAAGAAGTTATTTTGAATGTTTTCACCATAAAACTATATAAGAAAATATTTGAGAAGAAAGATGTTTATGCTGATCATATAACATATGTACAATTTTAATGTGCTGTTTAAAAAAGGGAGGCAGGGAGGCAGGGAGTCAGGGAGTCAGGGAGTCAGGGAGTCAGGGAGTCAGGGAGTCAGGGAGGCAGGGAGTCAGGGAGGCAGGGAGGCAGGGAGGGAGGCAGGGAGGCAGGGAGGGAGGCAGGGAGGCAGGGAGGCAGGGAGGCAGGGAGGCAGGGAGGCAGGGAGGCAGGGAGG
>NW_021604562.1:5859261-5913597 GCF_004785775.1 Grammomys surdaster | reverse complement strand
AGGGAGGCAGGGAGGCAGGGAGGCAGGGAGGCAGGGAGGCAGGGAGGGAGGGAAGCAGGGAGGGAGGCAGGGAGGCAGGGAGGCAGGGAGGGAGGCAGGGAGGAAGGGAAGCAGGGAGGGAGGCAGGGAGGCAGTAGTGTTAATCCTTTGACACTTGTCTGACATAAACACCAACTCAAGATAATAAAATGAAAATCTATGGCTACACTATGTAAAACAAGCTAATATGCACGATGTATATATGGTAGAAAATATTTATTTTATATAATGGGGTATTAGTCTATAGAAGTTAAGAAGGGAATCTTTAGTATGATCTGGAAGACATTATGTTAAAGGAAATTGGCTATCACAAAAAAAAGTATTACATGATCTTACTGATAGTAGATTCTAATATACACATGCAGGAACAGCATAAAATAGTGGTTGCTAAGAGGCAAGACTAGAGGAAGAACTAGAGCAACAGGTTAAAGGACACAAAAGTAGCAGACATGTAGTATGAACAAATGCAAAGATTTTATGAACAAATAAGGATTATAGCTAATGAAATTAGTATTAAATGTATTAACGATTTTTGTTATATTAATAGATTTTAATTATTCTTGTCATAAAAATGTAACTATATGAAATGACAGATAAATAACTTTGTTTCGTTATAGTGTGACCATATTACCACTAATATACATTCACTGCTTTATGTTCTATACATCAAGTAGGTGCAGCAGCATGGTTAATTTAAAACACCAAACACATGAACTAGTGGTTAAGTAAAAGCCTTTTTCATGTAATTTGAAAGCTTTCTTTTTTGAACATCTATGCCTGATACAGAAAGATAAACATCTCCATTCAGTGAGAAATTCATTCTATAGTATAAAGGTATAAAATGGGAGGGTAGTTATTTAATTCTTTCTTATACTTCCAAGATCAATTGTCATAAGTTATAGTTGTTGACTACTTGTATAGAATCAATGAACATGCTAGACAAATAGCCCAACTCTTCTGAAGTATAAATGTGATGAGTTCCTTTGATAATTGATTTTCACATTTGTTTTTTGATTTTCAACTTTTAAAATGAATAGACATGAGTATATTTCCCTAGTTTTATTGAAAAGAGAATTTTTCTCATTTAATAAGACCTGATTATGGCTTCACTCCCTCTACTCCTCCCAGTTCCTCTCCACCTCCTCTCTTGTCTGGATTCACCCCTTTGTGTCTTTGAGAAAACAAATAGGCTGTTAAAAATATATACTATATGATATATAAATTATATTGTATATTTATAATATATAATAAACATAGATATATAATATAATTGAATAAGATAAAAGAAAAAAAAAACAGAAGGAATGAGCCTAAGAGAAGACACAAGGATAGAGACCCAGTCCTTTGCAGACTTAAATTCAAAGGACAAAGCAATTCCTTCCCACTTTATTGTCAGATTGGTAAAATTTCCTACAGGTGTTTTCTGGGAAGTTATTTTTTTCTACTTGCAGAGGTGGGGAATGTAACACAGGGTCCTTTGTATGACACCCTTAATGTGCTTTAGGGTTTGTATGCACCTCTAAGCCAATCACTTCAAGAATTCTTTGAATAAAATCAATATTATTGGACTTGAAATTTCTTGAGTAAATCTTCAGTGCTTTCATTTCATGCACGTCTAAGACATGAAATGATGAAAAGCCAGCTAATTTGATTGTGGTAACTTTATTGTGTATATGTATAGAAAATCATCTGATTGTGCATGTTACATTGCTTTCAAATTACTTCTCAATAAAGCTAGAACAAAAGAGAACCAAAAGGAAACAACTTGAAATGCAAATGATCAAATTAGAAATTCCAGTTATGCAGAATATTCCTGTATTCAGAAGAAAATGCAGGCTCACTCACAAAACCTGGAATGTATCCACAAATAAAACTCAAGATATGTTGACCACTTATTTTAGAAATAAAAATATCCCTTTAATCTTTTTCATTTTAGCAACTAAGCCCAGGCTAAGGTTTATTTCATTGGCTCTCATGGAAAGTAATGAAAGTCAAAACTTATTTAGGCTTTAATATATTCAACCACATTTCAGATTTTCTTTAACAAGCTTAAATATTAAAACAGCTTTTAAAAATGAGCATATAAAATAAACAAATCATCTTTATCATGAAAGCACTCTGATTTTATGTTCCCTGCATATTTAAATGATGATCCTTTTAGAATTTTCCAAACCCTGTAACTGTCAAAATCTTAACTTTCCACTTTTTAATAAAAATGATTTCCATAAAGATTAGAAATTAATCTAACCTGACTCTCAAACTTAATACACTTTAGTGCTGGAAGCTATAAAAATTCACCTATCTGGGTTTAATAAAGAAAGTTTTTTCAATTTAAATATACATTGCATTTAATAAGCTTGCATGATAATTTCAACAATGTTCATGGGCTCTGCAAATTGCCTTCCTGCTGTGTCCAGGATACAATCCAATTTCAGTTTTGAGCAACCAAGTTAAGAAACGGTTGAGAAAAAAAAATCTCAAAAAGCAATTTCTGAATGGCACAAAGTGAAATGATTACAAGCCAGCCAATCAGATTGCTCTGATGCCTGACTCCAAGGAAATTAGTTTGTTTATATTGATGTTAACCAAAATATGTGAGTACATAAGTAGACTTTAATTTTTGGCTAAAAATGTTATCCTTCAACCAAATGTGTGTCATTGCAAGGATAAGCATGCTCTTTTTTTTCACTTCCCTTATGTCAATTCCTTATTGATATGAAGTGTGCACCACTAGTTAAGCACTGTTAAATGGTAGAAATACTATAACACATATACGCACATGCACACACAAACAGACACTGCAGAGAGTGGGGTGGGAAGAGAGAGCCCCCATCTTCCTAGAGTGTGAATTTTGTAGCATAAATAATTCAAATAATATGTAACTACAAGTTATGAAAAGTGCTTTGGAAAAAAACATCAAAAGGCAGCAAAGACTCACAAAAACCTGATTCATAATAAAAAGATATTTGGATATAATATAAAGTATAGGGTAGAAGTGAACTTTTAAAAATATCACTTATGAGACTACTTGATTTGAAGTGTCTAGACAAGGCAAGCCTATACTCTTAATGAAGAATGTTTGCTCAGGACAGTGAGTACACCTAAACTACTTTTAAGCATCCAGGTGAGACAAAATCCAGGTTCCTATGGCAAGGGAGTCTGAGGTAAATGGATGTATTCAAAATATTTTAGTAAGTAGTCTTATACTTTGGCTGATTAGAACAATAGAGGTAAAACATGGTGATGTCATGAATCATGGCTAAGTTTGTCATGGACTACTGTGTAAAAGGTTATGCTACTTTAAAAAAATCAATATGGTGACTGCTAAAGGAATAGCAGGTTTTATGTAGAAGATTAAGAGGTCAGCTTTAGATATGTAAATCTGAAGTACCTGTGAGAAATCTAAGTAGAGCTGTCAAGTAGGCAGATTGTCAATGGATTTGTCAATGGGTTCAAAATCAAGTAAAGGTATAAAGGTTAGAGATTAAATTTATTATCCTTCGATGAAAATAACAAGTAAAACCAAGAGATGTCTGTTAAATAAGCTGAAAAATGAATAGGTCCTAAGATTGAGGATTTTAGTATTTAAAATTAAGCTAAGAAGAAAGACCCAGCAAAGTAAAATGAAATTCGCCATGGATGTGACGAAAATCAAGAGAATGTTGTTTTATAGAAACCAATGAAAGAAGGATTTTTTCCTTGTAAATCAAGTAGAATGAAGAATAAAGAGTGCACCTTATATTAAAATGTTAATTAAAATAGTTTCCTAATGGAATCACCTTAGGTAGAATCATGGGGACTGAAATCCAATGTGAAACGGGTTGAGAAATGACTAGAGTAAATATGTGAAGGAAGAGAGATTCAGGTGTCAAACTGCCAGAGAAGAAAGTTGGAAATACAAACAAAGTCAGACAATAAAATAGAAACTCGCAGTGCTGAATTGGATGTAACAATGGATATTCATGTTTTTCTATAGATACATAGGCAGATACATAATCGTGATATATGTATCTACATGTCCCTATGTGTGTTAACTGCAGTACCTGGAAATACTCATATCTTAATAGCAAAATAAAATTAAAACAAATAAAAACCAAAAGCACTAAATAAGCCAATAAATAAAACATCTACGCCCTGAACATGGCTTCTAAATTCAATTTCAAAAAATGAGTCAGGATATTGGAGAAATTGCTAATTGCATGGACTGGGCAGAACATCTTTTTAAAATTATTTTATTTTATTTACATCCCAGAAGTTGCTGTCCTTGGTCCCTTCTCACAGAATTCTTCCCCCACCTCTGGCTCCCCTTTGCCTCTGAGAGGGTGCACTCTCCCTGGTATTCCACCTCCCTGGGGCATCAATCTCTACAGGATTAGGTGCATCGTCTCCCACTGAGGCCAGACAAGGCAGTCCTCTACTACATGTGTACCAGGGGCCATGGACCAGCCCATGTATGCTCTTTGGTTGGTGGCTCAGTGTCTGGGAGCTTCCGTGGGTCAGGTTAGTTAACACTGTTGGCTTCCTATGGGGTTGCAGAACATTTTAATGTGACAGAAAGTGAGGAAATACTCAGAATAATGAAGTCATGTCAAATAGAAGGAAAAATATTTTGAAGGAATTATCACTGGCTAAAACTAAATATTTGGGGGTTGAAATAAATGAAGAAATATAACTCTTTGTATAATAGAGGGGTCCATGAGTTCTTACATAAATAAATGAATGAATAAATAGAAAGTTCAGTGATTAATGGAAGTTATATAACTTCAATGTTCATCCGTATATATACTTGTTAATTATAAGTTGAAGAGAGAATAAAATAGAATATATATTAAGATGCCACCTTAATTAAAGGATTAAAGTTGACATCATTATTGATGGAACAACTCAATAATGGTACCCCTTGATAGGAAACAAAGGGAAGACTAAATTGTTAATTTTGTTATCTTCAGAAGGATAACAAAAACCAAACTCTGACATAATTCTAGAAAAGTTTACATTGAGGTGTAGTCTATAAAATGATTGATGTACAATATTTAAGACAGTTGCTCATGACAACTATGAAAAGATAAAAGCAATATTATAAACCGAAAGAGACCATGGGGCAGTATATGATAAAAAGGACAGTGACTGATTCTAGTATAGATATTTTTGTTACAATGGACAGTATTAGTACAGATAGAAAAATAGGAATGAAATCTGAGTATGAGTAGTTCATTATGTATGTTAACAAATTCACTTTGATAGCTATGTTGTGATTGTTATAGAACAGGGCTCTTGTCTTTAGGAGATACACAAGGATTGGGAAAAAATGAACCAAAAATTTATTGTTAAATATTTGTTATTTATACTTTTCATTAAGCTTGTGATTGTTTTGCCATGACAGAACCAGAAGTGAAAAACTGAAGTTCAATCATTAAGAAGGGGTAATGAGAAAAGAATGTGGAGTTTAATAAGGTATATTTCTTTTCAAGTAGAAAAGACAAAAACTTATCAAAAATTCCTCAGTAAAGATATAGTAGGAACATTGATGTTTGGCATAACTGAGTGAGAAAATGGGATAATGGTGCAATCCAGAGCCTGCGTAGAGGGAGTCAAATTTAGCAGGCCTCTTCATGGATTTTCTTCTTCAAAGACCTCATCAGTACAGACACAGTCTAATTTTATATTTCATGGCAGGACATTGGAGATTTCTCATGTAATAGTTATCAAAAATGCACAAACATGAAATAATATTATCCAATGAAAATGAGTCAGAACTTCGAGTAACACATTAGTTCTGGAAAAGTAGTGAGGCTTACAAATGAAGTAAACCAAGGAACACAGTAGCATGTTTGGGTAGTGCTGAGGGCTCAGGTCAGCTTGGTGACTTCTATGGTTAAGATAACTGTCCATCATGGATACAGATATTTAAGGTTTTGTTGTCATCCTGTGGCACCCCTAGGGGTGGTAGAATATTTAAGAGATATAAACTAATTGAAAGTGTCACAGTCATTTTTGGATAAGCCCTTGAATGACATATTGTGATCTGGCTTCTCATTTATTTTGTTCTTGCTGTGAGGTGAGCAGCTTCCTATGTTACAAGATCCCCCCATGATGTACTGTCTTGACACCAGCCTAGAAACAATGGGTTAACTGAACATGATTACTCTCCAACAAACTTTTGTTGCTTGCATTTCACTCTCCAATGAGCACAGGCAATTATGAGAGTTAAAATGACTCAGTGTATCAGTTTTGCCACAGAGATATGGGGTTTTAAAGTGTTTGAAATAATAGATTTCTTTTGTTAGAACTTGGGAAATGTAAGTCTTCCTATAATTCCCCATTAAAGCAATACTTATATATGTAGAAATTCTATACCCTATTACTGATTGGAAAAGCAATGAACCTATAGCTTAATAAATTGTGAGGTGTCAGAATAAATCTGAAGTAGGATAGTCTCTGAGCAGAAAATATCACTCTTCCTAATAAATTGCAATGATGCTCTCGAGTTTTCTCATCATTTGGAATCATTAATCAGAACTTTAAAATGCTGGCACATAATTATAGATTTTAGCTGGTGAAGGTCCTATCTGTTCAGTGTTAGTAAAAGTGGAATAAATATATGGATTTTGTGCTAAAAATATAGATAGGGCATAGTGTCTAAAATCTCAGTAACTAAGATATTATTCCATTAAAATCCAGACACCAGCATGTCCATATGAGAAACTCTGTTTTTATCCATTTTCCCTGAACATTTGAAGATTTACCTGGAATTCTCTGCTGTCAAAAATGAAGTTCAAAAGTACTAGATGGTCTATTGAAAACCGATACTATACTTAGCGAGAGTGTCAGGCTTTCCCTTCAAATTTCAACTATAATGTCTTTTAAGAAAATTTACTTACCAGCTTTTTGGCAAAATGAGCTAATAATGTGGCACCATTAAAATAGACAGGATCATTGGGAAGTTAAAAACTGGCCTAAAGTTTGAAGCACTTTTCAAGATAAATTTGACATGAGTAAGGTGGATGTTAGGAGTGGGTGTTGCACAGAATAAAGGTGTTACATACAAGTAAGACAGACTAGTAAAGGAATTCTGGAGAAACTAGGAATGCAGGGTTGGGGGAAACAAAGGAAAAGAAAATATAGACTTGTCAATTTTCATAACGCTGGTAGTATCTGGTTGTTTCTGATAAAATTTGAGATAAAATGATCCAAGTCTTTCCCAGAGATTTATCAAGGAAATGACAACAACAAAAGAATTGAAATCATGTATGTCTTACCAAGTGTCAGTAGGTCAAATATGTCCATGTTACAACCTATGGACTCTGTTTATGAGTCCTAACTGTGAAATAATAGTCTTTTCAGATATAATAAATTAAACATCTTGAGATGACATCATCTTTCATTAACCTAATACACATTAAATCCAATTATTAGAGAAAAAACTAGAGAAAGCCCCATGAAAACTGGAGTCATATAGTTCCAAGACAAGGAAGAGCACCAGCCACCTTTGTTTATGAATTTTCCTCTTAGGATCTCCACTGGGAAATTGATCCTAGTACATCAGTTTTGATTTGTAATGGGAAGAAGAGTAAGAAAGAAAATTTCTATGATGTTAAGCTATTCATTTTGGCATAATTTGTTATGGTACTCTAGAAATCAGATATTCTAAATACACAATTTATACATATGGTGGAGCCACTGGTTTAAGTAAGAAAGTATGTTGAATTCCAAGCCTGTGGGTTTTTTGACATTAAGCAATAATGACAGTGGACATGGCTTATATTTCCCGACAATTGTATACACTAAGCTCTATACTCAACGATGTAAATGTTTCTGCCCTTAGTCTTAACAATGGCTCTATGTTAGAAGTATTGCTATGAACCTTAATTTACAGAAGAAAATATCAATGTTCAACAAATTGCTTAACAGTTCATAGTAGGCAATAAGAGCAGGGATTTGAATCCATATACCCTACCTCCAAAGGGGTTGAATCTCCATAGTCTGCTAACTCCAAAGTCCATGCTTTTCATATCCTGCTCTCAGGTGTATAGTATAGTCATGGAAAGCACTTATGTACTGAATAAGTCTGATTGGCAGTCAAGGGGATTTTGCTTTTAGCTTCAGTCTAAATTTACAATTTATTTCTTCATAACAAATATGAGCCCAGATTACAACAAGATAGCATTCCGTTTTCTTATTTCTTGATTTTGTTATTTGATGGTGTCATGCACGTATGCAATGGATGCTCCCTTCCTCCATCTTTTATCCACTCTATCAATACTAATGAAGTTTTTTCACTCATGTCTTGTTTCTTATAGTGACTAGCATTGAGTAAAATAAATATGTGTGGTACTTCACCTAATGCTGTAACTTGTGATGCTACTCTAAGAGAAATATGATTATTTCTTCATAACATTTCAGCTACTTGCTTATAATATGTGTAGAGGATACTTAATTTATTACGCTTTATGAACTGTTTTTTCTTCTACTTCTTACCAGAGTAGGACATTTCACCCTTTAATTTGACTATGTATTCTCCTCTCATATCTTTGTACAAATTCTATTGTAAAATTAGTTCTTTTATAGAAAATAATCAGCATAATATGAAGCAGTAATATAGTACCACTCAAAATGAGGAAACTCTTCTTTATAAATGAATGTATTTTGCTCTGCTTTTGAATTGCTCAACCATCAAAAGAAACTATTCAACACAGACACTATCAATTCCATTTCATGTGACACCATGACTTCTTTACCATGATGGATGGCCTCTCTAGACTGCTAATTTTATAGATATTTTGTTATAGCAATGAGAAAATAATTAATGCAGAAATAAAAAGATTTGAATTGTTGCTCTACAATATACAGTTGTGTGGACTTTTAGGGCTATTTTAATGTTACTTCCCAATCTGTCAAACAAGCAACTGTGTTTTCAAAACTGCCAAATGGGATAGCTATTTAGGAGGGTTCCCTTTAATAGGTGATATCCATGAAAACACTGAATACTCTGTCTGGCAGGTTATTCATTTTCACTACTCCTCTCTCTTATGCATTTTCTATTTCTGAAGGTCTAGAGAAAACAGTATCATTTAAGACCAATAGAATGCATCTCATACATGGAACTCTTAAAAAATATCCCAAGGACAAAACACCAAGGATTGTTGTGAAGTCAAAGTGTCAGGCTCCAAATTTTCTTAGAAAAATCAATTTGAGTTCTGCCAAAAGGAGGCTGTATTTCAGAAAACTGGAGTTTAATATCTAGAATACATGTTTTCAAAGTGTTCTCTAAAGTTCAATACCACTTTCACCATAGTAGATGGGCTTTTCTTTCAGCAGAGATAAAAGGGACACATTTTAATGTTCTTGACTAGGGGGCTCTGTATGTGTATGAAGAGTTTTGTATTAGTCTAGGTCCAGCAGAAAGTTTTACCTTAAAAATAATAGATAAAACTTTTTGTCTTTTTTTCCTATGACCTAGTCCCTCCACTGACTCCAGGTGTGATACAACATGTGACACACATGGAGTCACGGGCCAAGAACATTGTAGACTAACTTTGGGAGTAAATTTCATGCTCTACTCGCTAGTATTTCCACCCTGCATTGAACGCAACATTCTTATATTTCTGGCCCTGCTTTGCTAGCTTCATTTTTAGAACTGTTTGTTTTTCAGCGTTGTCTATATTTTCAGGGTCTGAGGACTGAAGCTACTTGCCCAGTAACCTAACAACGATTTTAAACTTGACGTTTTTCATAATGAAACATTATTAATCCTTAGGGTATTTATTGTAATGCCATGCATGGGATAATATAGACCATGATCTATTGTTTCACTGCAATGCCAATGTCATGCATCATTAATAAGTGCACTATTCCCATTAAGTGTGAAGCTTTTAATTAGCATACATATTTTGGTCATCATATATCAAGCAAGGCTGACTTTTTCTCATCCTGTGTTGCTTCTGCTCATTTGAGAAGTTGAACTCTTACTGAAGCTGGGTATATTAAATTGTGAACTTTGCAGGCATTCCAAATGATTTTCAGGGTCTAAATGAAAATCCAATTTTCTCCAAGCTTTTTAAGTAAAGTGACATGATGTTTTTCGCCTTTAAAATAATGTCTCTGGCACCTTCACAACAGAACTTCATGCCATTAATCAAAAGCTAGTGTGTTTGGGTGTTACAGAGCTTTGCAAAGTAGGGCCCACAGACTACCTGATATAAAATCTTGGGTCCCATCCCAGGTCTATTAAGTCAAAATGTAGAAATGGTTTGAGGATTTATCTTCTAACAATAGTCTAGGTAATTCTCATTTTGTGATTCTTTAAACTCACAGAGAATGGCTATTTCTTTTTTTCTCTTCTCTTCACTGATAAATAACCTTTGCCATTCTCTTGATCCAAAATCTTTCTCAGTAACCTAAGGCTATCTTGGTGGCTAGAGAACTACAAAGAATTGGGAAAAAGTTTCTAGTTTTTGTTTTGGTGCTTAAACTCATATAGCAGTTGCTGAGCATTAAGATTGCTGAGCTATTTTAGAAACTGCAATGCAAAAAGTGTGAGTATAGGGGAAGGAAGCATCACAATTAGTAAGTCCTAAGAGTTTGTCTGGACCCAGTGTTTTTGGATTTTATCAATGGCCCATCTGCTTCATAGAGAGTAACAAAGAGGAAAAAGAAGGGTTGGAAGAGTAGAGTAAGACTAGGGGCTAGAGCATAGCCCTGATTCTATTTATGCCATCTTGAACAAATGAAACACTTTTAAGATGCAGTTTATTCATTTATCAACATGGAGAGAATATATACTCCATCAAATTCTTGCTTATTAAAAGAGATGCATAGGTCTTGATTATTAAAATAAATGGCCTAGTATTTAAAAGCACTAGTTGCTCTTTGAAAGGACCCAGATTTAACTCCCAGAATCCAAGTAGGAGCTCACAAAGGTCTATAACTCCAGGCCTAGGGGATCTAACGCCCTCTGCTGGCCTCCTTGGGCACCAGGCATGCAAATGGTGCAAAGATTCACATGTAGGCAAAACACTCCCCACCATACAATGAATAAAAATTTAAAACAGATGTACAGGTCACATATAAATATCCAGTAACAGGTTGTTAATAAATATTATAGATAATAAAGAAGAAAAGAAAGAGAAAAAGGACGAATGAGAAGAACAGGGTTGAGGCCTTGTGGGCTTTCCCCCATTTACTCCTGTGTGTCTATTGGTGTCATCTTTGTTAAAGTCAGGTTTAGGGGGTATCTTGGTGAGATTTTTATATGTAGAGCTTCTGACATTACTATAAGGCACAGTCTTACAGAAAAATCACCTCATCCTTTTGCTCTTCCAAACTTATTGCCCAATCTCCCATAATGTTTCCTGGATTTTTTGTGAGGTATCTGATTTTTAGATGTGAATGTTGGGACTGTGCACCACAACAGAAGACATACATACAATTTCCATTATACAGACTGAACAGTATATGCAGAAATATATATGTATATACATGTATGCATGTAATAACAACCAACAAAAATAGAGGGTATGAATTTGAAAGCAAGTAAAGAGAGCTATATGGGAGGGTTTGGAGGAAGAGAATGGAGAAATGATGTCATTATATTACAATCTCAAAAATAAAAAAAAATAGAAAAAAGGAGCAGGATAGAGGAAACAACAAGGCATGAGACAAAATCTAGGGCACTCAATAAATGCACTAGTAGGTTTATTTGAAGAAAAATTGGATGTGGGGGTCTATTGTGTTCTATATACTGTCCCATCAAGAAGATACAATGGTAGTCTCCTTAAGAGAAATTTATATTCTATGTATAAAAGAGAATAATGCATAAACTTGGGCTCTTTTGTTGGCAATCATGATTAGAAGGAAAGATGGAATGGTTGGTTATGGAGACTAGCAAGGTGCTGTATTGCATTGGTGGTTAGAGAAAGCCTCTCTGATAATAGATCAGGAGATCGGAGACACAATGGAAATGTGAGGGACTTATAGATATTTGAGAGAAACACAGGCTTTCTGAAGCCTCTGAAAGGTTTTGAACTGAGGGACTATTAGCATTTAAAAAATAAAAAAAAGGAGTCAAGAGTATGTAGATAGAGCAGATGTATAGGAAGAGGTGGCAGGAACAGGGAACTGTTTGTAAGAAGGCTCCTAGGGAGGGGAAGAGCAGACTAGGGAGGGCCTTCTGGAACATGATGGGGATGCCATCTTTTACTCTGAGAAAAGACCATGAGGCCATTCTGGACATAGGAGTGACATGATCTCATCAAAGGATCACTTTTTCTGTTGTGTTGAAAGACTCTAGGAGAACAAGAAAACGAAACGAAACGAAACAAAATGAAAGGAGACGAAACGGAAACCAAACCAAGCCAAGCCAAGCCAAGCCAAGCCAAGCCAAGCCAAGCCAAGCCAAGCCAAACCAAGCCAAGCCAAGCCAAACCAAGCCAAACCAAACAAAACCAAACAAAACCGAAACAACACACACAAAACAACTCAGCCACTAGATAGGAGGTCACTGCAATGATAATGAAAACAAAAGATGCTGGGAGACAGTGATTGGGATGGTACTAGTAAGCCTGTCATCAGGTTCTGGATAGATTTTGAAGATGCAGTCAGTTTGATTTGTTCACTGATCAGAAGTAGGCATGAGAGATAATGATAACTATGGGTTTTGGTCCAAATAAGTAGAAGAATGGAGTCACGTTTTCTGAGATGGGGAAGACTGTGGTACCTGATACTAGGAGGGTAATGGACATGTAATTCAGCCGAGTCCATAGGAAGGGTAACATTGAGTGAGTACCTTCTGTGTGAGGTACTCTGTAACAGGTGCCCGGAGACTTTATCCTAATGTGCTTTTGTTAGGATTATAAGGAAGCCAGAGAACACTGTCTTCAGTTTTAGTCAAGTGCTTGTACAATTATTTTGGGAATAAGCTTTGGTCTTCCTCATGCATGGGAAGTCCATATTCAGAGTTAAAAACATCACTTTTCAGCTTTCATAAGCTATATTCATTATCTCTGAACTTCAGCTTTAACCAAAGCAAATAAAACTAGTACAAGTTGAGGGGCTACAACTTTGCTATTTGCTTACTCACAGCAATGCCTTACCATCGCTCCAGTAACTGCCTTAATTGCTTTCTGGAAATAATCCTGCCCCATCTGGTGGGATGTTTCTGAAGCATTAAGTGCTCCAGGAAAAAGAGCTTCCGTGCTTTACAGTAAGCACACAGCCTTCAGGAGCCTCACTGGCTGTTTTGTGCTGCTTCCCAAAGAGCTGAAAGGGATGCTATTGTGTCATTTCAATCTGAAGAAGGCATTTGCACACTGATGATGTTATCTGACGTCCTAATTTGTGCAAACATTGATCTGCTTGGAGCAGAAAAGAAATCTCCACTCAGACAGTGAGGGCCGGGCTCTGATTAACAGCCAGGGGGAAAAGACTGAAGCACCAGGAAGGATAAACTCTTTTCCCTTCTTTATCAGATTTTCTTTCCAGATTTATTTTTGCTCCAACAAAGAATATTCTTTTTGAGCTCAATCCAATTTGTATATAAAAATACCCACCCATATTGATTTTACCCAGGTTTAAAATGGTATTTTTGCAGTACAAAAATTTAATCAATACAATCTTATGAGTTGGACTGGTAATGGTAAACACACTAACAGATATTTCATTTCATGGGGCCAAAGCTCTGGAAATTGATACTACAGAAAAGGATTACTCATTCACCATTGGGTATAACTTTGTTTACCCAACCATGATATAGGTGTAAAGCAGAAATACAATTATGCTGTGACCAACACACAAGGGGTTTCTGAACAGTAGAACTTGCCTTCCCAATTCCCCTTAAGGCCCATAGATTGTACATGTTGGCAGATCAAATAAGGATATTGTGGGAAATCGTTTACAACAAATGAAAAACAGCTTAATCTGATAGGCTGGAAAATTAGACTGGCATAGGTTTTGAAGAAATAAAAGTCTGTAAGATCATGTCGTTAAAAATGAAGCATTTGGAGGAGACAGATTTTCAGACTCTCGAAACACGGCTGCTCTTTTTCTCTCTCACATATATTTAAAGCACTTGGTTTTGAGAAAGAAAAGTGGAATTGTAAGACAGTGGTTTCCAGGGGTTCAAATTTCAGCCGACAAGCCGTTTAAGATAGTTAATCAGAACTGTAGCAATACCAAAGGAAGTGTATTTCATCATTTCTAGGGGATTTAGAGGGAGGAATGAAATTAATCAAAAGATACAACCTGGCCTTGCCCTTATCGTGTGTTCATGTAACCCTTAAATGCCTTTATTCCAGTGGAGTGTGGAGGAAGCTTACTGTGCAGGAACACACACAAAGGTTTAAGACTTGGAGAAATGAGTCAGCTAGGGTAAAGAAAAAAGCAACACTGTCCATAAGGATTATGACCCTTGAATAGAAGACTCAAGCTTAGAGCCAAAGAAACATGGCTATTGCTATAAACATATAGTCTTTGAGGTATCCACTACAACTTTAGGTATAGATTTTATCCTGGCATTGTATCAGGACAGTGCAGAGAATAAGGGAAATGGCAGCATTTTCAGGTTGAGATCATTAATTAATATTTCCCATAATCAGTTTGCTAGGATGCCTTTCTCACCATAAGTCACATGGCACTCTAATTCATTGGCTTGTTTACAGAGAAGAAAACCATCATTAGAGTGAACAATGGAAGAAATAGGTAACTGTATTGGTTTGAGAGCTGAGAATCTGAGAGACAGCAATGTTTTTCTCTAAATCATACAGTACTCTGGTTGTATTACTTCAAACTACCTCAGAAAGCTGACAACACATAAGCTCTAAATATCAAATTGTTTCCACTACAAGAGTAGGTAATATTTCAGAAATAATTATCCTTCACGAAATGCAAGTTAATATAGTTCAGAGAGCATGTATTAACTCTTACTTCTGAAGTTATTGTAAAAGGAACATGTTTTTGTTTCAAATGTCAAAATTTTGGTGGTTTTGAAATCAATTGTATAACAAATAAGTGTCACAATACAGAAAGTTATGACTCTTACTTTATTTTTTAATCTTTAATGTGCAATGCAAATTTCCTGTTATTTAAACCCTTTGGGTGTGGTGCTTTTCTTTAAGAAATGTATAGAATCAGATTTTCACAGTAAATATTTATTCAGTAAAAAGAATCAGCCGGGGTGACGAGATGGACCAGCTGGTAGATGTTTCCTCAGATACTCTAATGACCTAAGCTTGATCCCCAGAATCCACATGGTGGAAATAGATAACAGACTCATGCAAAATTGTCTTCTGACTCTGGGTTTTTATAATACAGGTTAACAGAGATGGGGGAGCGAGGATGTAGGGGGAGGGAGGGGGGAGGGAGGGGGAGAGGGAAGGAGGGGGCGGAAGGATAAATGCACAAATGTTGAAAAAGAAAAAAGAATCAGTCAGATTCAAGCACAAGCTCTTCTCTGTCAAGGAGGGGCATAGGTACTTGAGAGAAAAACTTTGGAAGTTTTCTTGTTTGGCTTCCTCTTTCTAGAACATTTTAGGATTATGTTTACTTAAACATTTATATTGGCTATTATTTCTACAAAACATAAAATGATTCTTTACTTTCATCTTAAACATACCCTTTTTGTTTTTTTAGGATGCATACAGATTGTTTATTCTTGCATTGAGAAAGAGAGGAAACAACAAAACTCATAAAAGTCCCCAGGCCTGTCCATAGCAGAGACATAGCTATACACAAGACTACTGACTCACTTTCAGATGCTCTAATATATCAGCAACTTTGAAAGGCACTGTACTGGTCAGTATAGGTTAGATTAGGTTTTTAAAAAAAGACTCCTTAATGGCAGTAGCTGTATACAGCAGAACTTTATTTGTCCTTTAGCTATATGCTGGTTTCAAAGGAGATCTCAACATGAGATGTGTAGTGCGTTCCTAGGCAGTTTAAGTGAAAATTAATAATTCTTCAATGTTTTTAAATGCTTCACATAACATTTCATGTTTCATAGACAAAACAAGTTATATGATCTTCATAACTACAAAAGTGTATTGTGTTTCCAAGGTAAAAACAATTAGAATCTTTGTATATATGCCATAAAACATTTGTCAATATAAAATAATAATTTCATCTCATTACAACGTCTAAATTCAAGACTCTAGTTTGCTTTTTGCTTCCTTGGAAGCTCCTAGGCATCTTTAAAGAACCTCAGAATTTGGCACCATTCAACTTCAAGTGTCTCTAATATACATGTAAAGCAGGGTGCAGCATAAGAATCTTTGTTATATTAAAGATAAGAAGACCAATAATCTCTTTCAGGGTCATGAATCAAAATGGAATCTAAAATGGGAACACATCACACACAGATCCATTCTTTGTTTCTTCTTCTACTAACCAGCCTTTGGTCCTCCCACTGTGTTACAGAGAAATCCTCAAGAATATTGTGACTTTTCATGTCACAATGTATTAGGTGCACATAATGTTACCCATAATGAATACTAAGTCTCAGGTGCACAGCATGCTTTAGAAACTAATTTCTAAAGTAGGTACACATTTTTAGATTCATTTTGAACTCCACAGCTGCCTCTTTACTGCTAAGGATCTTGACTTGCATGCAAGAGTAAATGTTTTAATATAATGTGCCTGCAAGTTTTCAGCCTTGCTGAATTTTAAAATATGATTTGTTCAGAAAACAAAAATACTGTTTTGAGATTATGGCCAGAAGGAAGGTGGTCTTTTTGGATATGACAAAGGTTATTCTATGTCACTAGCCTTTCCAAAGAACATTTTCAATGAGAACAAAAGAATAAATTTGTATGCCTTATTGAGATACACTTTTAAGGCACAAAATAAAATTTATTCACTCTGCCATGTTTCAGTGTGTTAACCTGTGTGTGCATGCACAATCTAGATGACTTAGGGAAATTTTTTTGTAAGTATGTATACTCCATTTCCTTTCAGAACAACCACTTTAAATGAGAATCTAGACAGTCCTGAAAACAATCAACCTTACTGATAGAAGGAACCCATTATAGACTTCAAATAGATTGAAATCCACTAGTTAGGAGGCATTCTGTAGCAAACATCAATGGTAACATCTTTTTTCTTATAAAAAACCCCAAAGTTTTCTGCTTTTAATGGTGTCAATCATGCCAACTGTGATTGTAAAAGTATGTCAACTTTTGCTACCTAACAAATTCCCAAGAAAGAAGTGATCTGTTATTATGCTATGTATTTGATTTGAAATTACAACAGGACACAAAACTACAGAGATAATAAAAATGTTTTTTTCCTATGTTGGGAAGTGGAAAAAATAGGAAGACCTATTAACATGATTGCCCTTTATCCCTTCCATCCTATTCTTTTCTTCCCACATATCCACCACCGACTCATTCATCACCTCATTTATGCTGATGTCAACCTACCTGTTCCTCACTGGTTATACAGCAAAGCAAATTTCAAACTCAACTTCATGTTTACATGTGGATAATAACACTTTAGAAGTGCTATCTTTTCTTGAAGGGTAGTAAATAAATTGTGATAAATAAATAAAAATAAATAAATAAATTGAAGGGTAGTAGATAAATGGTCCTAAAATATATTTTATTCCTATAGCCTGAACAAAAATAAATTCTACTTTCTATTCAATTGGGTGGATTCTATTGTCTTTGTCTTCTACTATCTGTACCAAATAAAAGCCCCTGTTCAAAGTGTCATTCCAGTGTTGAATGAGAAATCTTACTTGATATAAGGTTGCTATTGAAAGATGCTGAACAAAGTAATACTGTGAAAAGAAAGGGGTTACAAACATTTTCTATTTGACTTTTTGTTCCAGGATCTGCAAAGGCTAGGTATAGCCCTTTGTAACCCAATTATATATTAAAGGAATGCAGTCCTACACGTAACTCTTTCCTGATAGACCAGCATATGGGATCATAACATAATCTAGAGAATTAGTCATGGCTCCTAAGAATTAAGAAATCTGACTCTTAAGAAGCTCCAGATTATGCTTGTTGGCTCATCAGAGAAAAGTCTGTTGTTCTACTTCTATGTCCAACATATAAATAAGACTAAACTTAATTGGAGCATAAATCATGGGATAGCATTTGCTAGATGAGTCACAGGTTATTCATGCTAGAAGCAAGGATACCTAGATATAATTTTAGAGATAAGGAAAAGTAACTAGAAGGCAGACCCAACAGAAGCCACTAAGAGAAATTCATCCCTTCTTAAAATGGACAGGATTTGGTTAAAGGTGTATACATGGAAGTGATATAAATATAATTAAAGAATTTGATGGGAAGGAAACATGAATTGAGGTAGGAGATGACTAAAGCCACATGGTTTCCAATATGCTTATAAAATCTGAACAAAGACTTTGGATTTCTTCATTTCATAATGTATCAGGTTTAATGTCCCAATGTAAAAAGTTATGATAAAGTCATTTTCAAGAGCAAAATGGTGTCATTGCTAGAAAAGCTCCAGGAATAAATATCAGGCTGGAAACTACCCAAAGTTGTGTCTAAAAGTCACCCTTTCAACAGCATTCTTAGCTCTTGTTCCTCCCACAGTAGGAAGAAGGAAATGAGTCTTAATGGCAATATAAAGATCAATGTCTACTATTTATATATAAAAATGTAGTTTTAGGTATAGGATAGGCAAAACAGCTAAGGAAATGTTGGCTGAGGTAGCTTTGAGTGCATAGATCTGTGGTATTTTAGCATGAAATATATTTGGTTATAAACCTTGACCTGAAAAGCTGCCCAAATTGATTCACTTATTGACACTCAAGCATGGTCTCAGCCATTAAATAGCCTGTACATGGAGAACTGTGCTAATTGAAGAAACCTAATATGTATTCGGAACTTGAGCAAACCATTAATCCTAAGTGTACCTGGATTTTCTCCTCTGCTGAATGGTAATGGTCACTCATGAGATTGTTGTAATCACATGCAATAATGATTAGGAAGAGCTTTATAAATGCAATGTCATAAGAGTTCAAGTTGTACTATAGTTAGTAGGAGCAATTTTCAAAAACTGACAATATGGGGCAGCAATATCGCTCAACAGTTAAAGGCATTTTATCTTACGATTTCTATTGCTGTAAAGGAGACACCATGACCACAGCAACTCTTATAAAGGAAAACATTTAATTGGGGTTGGGTTAACCTTCAGAGATTTTAGTCTATTATTGTCTTGGCAGGGAGCATGGCAGCATACAAGCAGACATGGTCTGTAGAGGTCCCTGAGAGTTCTACATCTGGATTGGCAGACAGCAGGAAGAAAGAGTGACACTAACCCTGGTTTAAGCTTCTGAAAACTCAAAGGCCACACCCAGTGAAATACTTCCTACAATGAGGCCACACCTACTCCAACAAGGCCATAACTCTTAATGCCAGCATTTAAATATATGAGGCTATGAAGGCCAATCTTGTTCAAACCAGAACACTCTTGCTGCTCAAGCCCAGAGACCTAACTTTGATCCCTTCATCTCTTTTAAAGGCAGAAGGGAAGAACTGATTACATAAAAGTATCCTCTGTGTATAAATTGAGATACATGGTTCAGTGCTTGCAAATACACACACACACACACACACACACACACACACACACACACACACACAGATGATAATGATGATTATGATGATGATGATAATAATAATGGTAATTTTCCTTTTAGGTTTATTTTACTTTATGTGTATGAATGTTTTGCCTGAATGATATATGTTTGTACCACAATCAAAAATGGTGGGGCTGGTGGGCTCAGTGGTTAAGAGCACTGACTGCTCTTCCAGAGGTCATGAGTTCAAATCCCAGCAACCACATGGTGGTTCACAACCATCTGTAATGATATCTGATACCCTCTTGTCGGGTGTCTGAAGACAGCTACAGTGTACTTACATATAATAAATAAATAAAAATTAAAAAAAGAATATATCAAAAACAATCTTTAAAAAAAACAAAAACCAAAATACCAAAAAACCAAAATAGTGTTTAAGGATGTCAGATGGAGACACTGGATCCCTTGGAACTGGAATTACAGATATATCTTAACAGCTTCTAGGAAGTAAATGGTGAAAAGAATGATAATGTAGGAATCACTCTTTTGTCTTAGGCTTATTTTCTTTTTATCTATTTGTGTGTCTCTTTGTGTAGGTATATATGTGGCTTATGTGGCTTCATATGTATATATCAGAGGAAGCTGTTGGGTAGTCTACTTGATCTCTCACCGAACCTGAAACTTGCCCCATTTTGGCTTGTCTGGTGGACCAGTGAGCCCTAAGAATTTGTCTATCTCTGGTCCACTATGCTGGTTTTATACTCATGACTACACTAGCTTTTACATGGGTTTTGTATATTCAAACTCAGGTATTTATGCAAAGGACACTTATATCTACCAAGCCATCTCTCTAGACATATTTTTGTCTTTTATTACTGACAAGTTACTACTATGATGGCTACTTAATGATTTTTGAATGTATATCATCTATTCTCAAGTATAGATGAATATTATAAGGCAATGGTTTGAGTTGAACACTTTGTACAGACATATCAAGAATAATATCTATATGTACACTATTTTATTTTATATGATTTTGTATCATTTTATCTTTAAGTAAGTATTATTATGATCCTTTAAGGATGAGACATAAAAGTTTTCTGCAGTGATTATATGTCAACACTGACATGTACACCAATTTTACTAGGTCATGTAAATAAACCATTTATCTGGACATTATTTAAAGTATACTTTAATCATCAACATGATAAGAAAAGAATAAAAGACTTTCCAGATTTTAGTCTTGCCTAAGTGTTGTTAAAATGTATCTATTATCACCAGCTCAATTATTTTACTGAGCATCTGAATGTTGGAATTGGTCACATATCTATTCTGATGTATTGTATAACATCTGGCTATTAATAAAACCCAAAGCCCTAAATTAACCACAGGTTAGTCAACTTCAGACTATGCCCAGAAATATTATATTAAGAAGATGCTGAGCACCTTACTTTCTGTGTCTAGAAAAAAAGGACTTAAAATATGTAACATACTTATTAAATCATCTATGTATTACAATCATCTGGGTAGCATGCTAAACAGGGCAATACCTGATTCTCATCTCAGACTCCTATGTATTTGAATTGGGGTGAGGATGAACACAAAATATTCAATGAACATCTCAGTTACTCTTAATGTACATCCAAATTTAAGAAATTCCAAGGCCAAATATATCATCTTATATAGCTTTAAGAAACATCTTTGGTGGCCAACCATTAATGGGTCCAACTTGAGACCCACCCTATGGGCAAGCTCCAATTCCTGATACTATTAATGATACTCTGCTATGCTTACAGACAGAAGTCTAGCATGGCTGTCCTCTGAGAGGCTCCACCAAGCAGCTGACTGAGATAGATGCAGACACCCACTATCAAACAGTGGATGGAGCTTGAGGACTCTTCTAGAAGAACAGTAGAAAGGATTTCAGCTCCTAAGGGGATAGGGACTACACAGGAAGATCAAGAGAGTTAACTAACCTGGATCTTTGGGGCTCTAAGAGACTGAAACCACCAACCAAAGAACATACATGGGCTGGACCTAGGCCTTCCCCTACATATGTAGCAGATGTGCAGCTTAATCTTCACATGGGTCCCGAACAACTGGAGCAGGGTTTATCCCAAAAGCTGCTGCCTGTCTTCAGGATATGTTCTAGCTGGGCTGCCTTGTCCGGCTTCAGTGGGGAGAGACTTGAAGTACTAGGGTGGGGTGATAACTAGGAGGGCCCCCACCTGCTCAGAAGAAAAGGGGAGGGTGACAGGGGTGACATGGAGTGAGGCAATGAGTGGGATGTAAAGTGAATAGGTTAAAAAAGAAGAAACATGTTCGAATGATCACTATTGTGAGAATGTTCTAGTAGAGAGAGGACATAGTCTCCATTTACTGCACTGTTCTAGACTGAATTCTATGAAGCTAGGAAACAGTTTTAGAGTATGCATTATTATATCTGCAGCATATAAACATAGTGTTTGGTAGTTAGCATTTGGGAGATAAAAAAGCAGAAAAATCTGACACAAATAATTGACTTCCAGTCTATGTACAGTAGAAAATTACAGAAATTAAAAAAAAAAAACCAAAAGAAGGAAAACAACCTGCCTAAGGTGCTTCTATCTGAAGGGAAGAGACACAAAATGTAATATAATAAAAATCGCTCCCTATTTTTAGAAAATATCTATCAGGGGTAAATGGAACTTACAGTGGTGAACAATCATGTGAGGTTCCCCTAGGTATGAAATTTCATTGGTACTAAAAATTTGAAATTTATTCTTGGCAGTATCAATTTTGAGTTGCTTGTACTCATTCCATTCATTAGACTTCTTCTCCTTCTTCTCCTTCTTCTCCTTTTTTCCTTCTTCTCCTTCTTCTTCTCCTCCTCTTCCTCTTCCTCCTCTTCCTCCCCTCCTCAGCCCCTTCCCCCCACTCTAGTAAAAATGAAGGTGCCTTGAATCTTACCATATTTCAAAAAAGTATTCTTAATAGGTAACACTAAGTCCAGATGACAAAGGTGGCTTGAGAAAAAGGGTACTAATGCATTTCTAATCATTGAATTACTCAATTTTTATAGGTAACTCAGTTGGTGAGTGAGTGGTGAGATTAAGGAAAATGATATATGTGTAATAAAAGCAAATTTTTCCAGAGGTTTATTTTTGAGGTAACTGGAGCTGAAGCAGAGGAGAATTGAGAATTGACTAGCTGTAACAGAGAGGAAAGGGTGCAGGGAAGAGGTAATATTTCTGACCTTCTTGCCAGTAATACCTAGCAGCAAATGATCAAGTAAAGGTTGGCAAGCTAGCCTCTGCTTTCTAGGCTGCCTCATATTAACTCTAATACATTTGACATATCTTATCTCTCAAATCAATGAATGACTGCATTAGGCCCTTCTGGTACATCTTGGACTACGTCCAGAAACCTTGGGGTTTCTATTCTACTGGGCTATAATTTTTTCTTTAAATCTTCTGGGACTTGAATCATGCTTTTCTTCCTGTTACAATGATATATTTTTTTCTCTTTGTTTCCCAGAAAGGAAACTAGTTCACAAGTTAGTTTTAACCCTAGGTTCTTTTCAAATCTATAAGAGATTCTAATTCCTGAGCAAACAAAATGATAACCACCACTACCCTTTATAACTTCACTGGAGAGCCAAAAAGAACTGTCAATGAAATGAGAAAAGGATTCCCTAATCCAGGGAAAGAATACCTAGACTCCATTCAAAATCATAATGGTCCTTAAGAACTTGCCCTCACTCTTTGTATCATTACAGGAAGGAAACTACTTTAAGTAAAATTTTGAACCCAAACACCTATTTAAATCAGTAACACTTCCCTTGCAGAATTATCCTTATTCTTCTAATTCTGTAATTTTTTTTTTTTTTTTTGGTTTTTCGAGACAGGGTTTCTCTGTTTAGCCCTGGCTGTCCTGGAACTGACTCTGTAGACCAGGCAGGCCTCGAACTCAGAAATCCACCTGCCTCTGACTCCCAAGTGCTGGGATTAAAGGCGTGTGCCACCACTGCTTGGCTTAATTCTGTAATTTTTTACATTCCATTTATTATTTTTCTGCTAATTCAGGGAAATGGGTCACATTTTCAAGATGAAGTGGCTATACAAAGAATTTTGGAATATTGTGTCATCTACCCGATCTGTACTTATTTGTCTTACTCTAAATTCTTATCTCCTTTCAGTTGCTTTCTAGATTGTCTATCTTACTCCATGTTGTAACTTTTCCAAGCAGCAATACTAACTTGTTTAGCATACTTAGGATTTATAAAACATTTCATCATCCAGTAGAACAATTCTTTATCCATTACCCCAAAGTTACACATACTTTTCTAACTTTTCCATATTTTATATTACCTAATCTTGTAGTTTCTTTTGCTTTTGAAAGTGTATTTTCCCCATTATATTTTGCCTCCTGCATTCCTGTTGTTATCAGCCTATTTTTAGCCTTGGGCTAAGTAGTTTTCTTGTCAAATGTCACAAATATCTATTTTCATCATTTTTCTTTATTATTGTATCATATATTTGCTTCTGGATTTCTACTTGTTTGCCTTTCATCACATGCTATTGTAAATAATTAAAATCATTTATATGATAAAATTTAACTTTAAAGATAGAATACTAATACACTTCCAGTTATCAATTACTTTTGATTTTCCAGACTAACCACTGATATCTGTTTATAAATATTCTTCCTAAACATCTGTAAATGTATATACATATATTATGCATGTACATATATATGTATGTATATCCTCTCTTCTCCTCCTCTTCTCTCTCTGTCTCTCTCTCTGTCTCTCTGTCTCTGTCTCTCTCTCTCTCTCACACACACACACACACACACACATACACACACTGTGTGTGTGTTTATAGTTTTTGAGCATGTTTTAGTCGGAATTATATAATCTTGCATGTTGTTTCATGAATATGTAAATACTTTCGAAACATAACTGCTAGATCCATAAAGAACTAACTTACTCCTGTAAACTCATATTTATTTCATGGTTTAATCTTTTAACCATAGATATTTGGATTGTTTCTGACTTTTTTTTCTATTGTGGAAAATGGCTTTGTTCCACCATGCTAGCATTTCTCTAGGATATCATTTAAAAATGCAGTTAATGGGAAATGATAGGCATTGACAATATACCACAGCACTTTATATAAGCAGTGAGACATAGCTCTTTCTCCATATCTTTGGCCAGTGTGAAGAGTTCAAAACTCTCCCTTTCAACTTATATTTTCAGATTAACAGTTAATTGAACACCTTTTTCTGATTCTCTCCTAAAGTCCATCAAAATAAGTGTGAAGAATATTCAGAATGGTGCAGAGTAAAATGTATAATGTTCAGAAACTGGAGGTGCACCTCATATTCTATAAGTAAAGATCAAGTCATGCAAAAGGCTTGGAATGACTTGAAGAGTGCAGTCAGCCAATGCTTAGGCATTAAGAAGACTTGCTGGGTGCTTCTCAATGTACATTATTCTTTCTCAGTGCCATTCTTCTATGTAGTCAAACGTGACTTCTTTTCATTTTATTGCTTTTTATTCTGTTTTCTATGGAAATGGAGGAGCTTGGTCACTATGCCCTGTCTGTGAGCTCTTGAAGTACTCGAACAACATTACCAAGTATCTTCAAAACCCTCTTTTCTCTGAGTGAATAACCTATCCTCAAGGATCTTTTTGTTCAGGATTTCAAATTTGACTCCTTTCTCACTTCTAAGTCCCCTGAGTCCTTAATAAAGAAAAGAATAGAAAGAGTTTTTTTCCCACAATTTAGCAAAATGCACTTTTGAAACTTTGGCATGCTTTTTTAAAATTATATACTCTATAAAGTTTGTTTTGATACTAGGTACATATTTTAACTTACTTTTGGACCTCTCATATCTTAAGACTTTTAAAAAATAAATTATAAATGATGTACAAAATCTAATAATGAGTACATGACATTTCAAAATGCATCATAATTTAACTTACTGTAGTGATATTGTCACACATTTAAGTTGTGACTTTTTTTCACCTCTGAATAACTGATAGGACTAAGTAGCTGTTTAGAAA
Organism: Grammomys surdaster; assembly: GCF_004785775.1. Lineage (NCBI taxonomy): Eukaryota > Metazoa > Chordata > Mammalia > Rodentia > Muridae > Grammomys > Grammomys surdaster. The sequence continues at coordinate 5,887,966 of NW_021604562.1, read as the reverse complement.
CATTACCCAGACTATGATTATATTTGGATACCTTGTTCCAACAAGTCACAGGAATAAAAAGGTGGGTGCTTTGTGTCAGTTGCTTTTCACACACAAATCCTGAGTTAAGTTCTTTCCAGGGCTTTTCTAGTGGTGGTAATTATTACCTACAATTAAAGTTACATCTAAAGAATAAAATGTCATCACCATGGCACTGAAAAAAATAGGAATGACCTAGTAATTGCCAGAGATTCAATAAGACAGAAGGAAAAATAGAATAGTCACAGTTACTTGTATTGACAGTGATAGGATTCAGTTGATGTCATAGATACATTTAGGGAATATTTCATGAATCTCTTTTATGTAGGGTTAGTTGGATACAAATGTCATTTAGTTTTGAGATCATTCCATTTTAAAGTATTTGGCTCTGATACTAAAAATAAAGTGGGTTTGTGCAAGGTGTTTATACCTAAAAACAGTTGGAATAAATGAAAGACCCAGGGATATCTAGTTGTGACTCTGTATGTGGTATATTGAGATAATTTCTGTCTTTCAAATGATGAATGGATATCAGCTGTGTAACTAGGAGATGATTACTTTTGTCCTATTTTCTTGTCTAGTAAACCAGTGTCCTCTGTAAAAGTCTCCCATTATCAAATCCTTAAATGATGCAATATTTGCAAAACCATTGCTGAATGAATCTCTAATGTTGATATGCAGTAAGAATGTAAAAGACTAGAATAATTCAGTGTTCAAGAATATTTTAAGTGTCATATGTTTTCTTTTCATTGACAATCCTTGCCCTTGCCAAATCAGGATGACTGACACCCTTAATTTGCAATTTCCTAAATTTCAAGAGGTTTTTTTTTTCTTTTTTGATTGCTATATAATGATTTACCTAATTATTTTTTCAAGTTGCAATTTCTGGTGTTTAATTTCAAAATCAATTTAAGATGTCTTGAGCTCCATTAATACAGTGCAATACTGCTTTATTCATTTTCTAGCAAAGCATTTACTTTAAAAATGCATCATTCTAATGATTTTAAATTACTCTACAGTGTACATACCAATTTACAACTATTACAAATTTTTATATTTTTTCCCAAAGCACTCTAGTTTTAAAGATATACTGTTTTTCATGATGGGATGAGAGTTAACTTTTAAAAGAACATGGATACAATTTAGAGCCTTAAAATTATCTGATTTAAGTAAATAAAAACTCACATATTCCCTGAGCATACAAAATCATTATAGGATTAGGAAAAGAATACAAAATGAAATGATTTTTCTGTTTTCAAACTATTGTGAACATTCTTTATAAATGTATATAAACCACACATGTATGTACATGCACACATGTGTGTGCCCCCCCCCACACACAGAGCAAGCAATGTGTGTGCATGCTAGTTTATGTTCAGATGTCAATGGGTATGCACGAATAGGCAAGCATGTATCTCTGAATGCATGTATGGTTATGGAATCATGTGAATGGTAGTATGACGACATGAATACTTGAGTGTGAAGTATGAAGATTCTGAGAGTATGCTTGCATAGGGATGACTGACGTTGGATTATATGCACATATTGTGCTTTTGAGTGTATGTAGGAATGTGTTTTGGTGTATATGTGCTCATGCATTGATATTGTTGTAATATGTTTACATGTACAAATACTGACTGTCTTTGTGATTTAAGTACATGCTCAGAAAATAAATGTTACTCATAATTGAATGTGCCCTTGAGTTTTTTCCATAATGTTCAGTATGGAATGGAGAAATTTCCATCAAACTGCGAGTGTGTGTGTGTGTGTGTGTGTGTGTGTGTGATGTATATAACTTATAACGTTTTAAAACTGATAATGAGTCTCTGAGGATTCTTCATTCACAGTGGCATATGCCACTTTTGTGGCATTTGGTGATAGATGCTTTGGGATTAATTCTTAAAAATCTGTAATTATCATCTATCTTTACCCCAGAGCTCTCTTGAAGATTCAGAGAGCATCGAGCACCTTTCTGCAATAATGTTGATTCTTGCTCTTTTGTAGTTCTCTCTCTCTCTCTCTCTCTCTCTCTCTCTCTCTCTCTCTCTCTCTGGTCAAAGCATGCTGCTTTATAAGGTATAAGGGACAGCCCTGTGAAATAAAGATACTATGTAATGAGCACCTGGTCCAGGGTTTTCATCTTTACATAAGTTATCTTATTTGATCTTACCTACAACCCTGTAGTGTTAGATACATTTTTTAGTTTAAGAGAGTTGTCAATGGTCATGTGGCTAATTGGCAAAAAGGCTAGCAACAAATTCAGGTCTGTCTCATTGTGTAACTACGATTTTTGGGTTACTCCATCCTAAATCTTTCATGGAACCTATACCTTCCCTTCATTGGAGTGGGTTTAGTTGCCTATGTGACCCTCAATTACTTTGTCTAATGAGAACTAAAATGTGATTTATATTAAGTTCATATGTATACCCAAGGCAATGAATTCATTCATGCATGACCTACACTTCTAATGGTAAGTCCCACTGTACACTTAATTTAGAAGAAACTGACGTGATTAAATTCATTACTATTTGTGAAAAACTGTTTCTTCGTTAACTATCATGGACCAGAGGGTTTTCCTATTTACCAGTATCACAACATTTTGTAGGTGTAAACATTGAAAATTTAATAGTGTTGGCTATGTTTAAAATAAATAACCAGCAACAACCAATTCCTCACCCATGTTGATAATCCTTTGTATGTTTCCTTGTTAAGATGCCAGGAAGTTGGACTGGAGAGATGGCTCAGCAGTTAAAAGTACTTGTTGCTCTTCCAGAGGTCCTGAGCTCAATTCCCAGCAACTATATGGTTATTCACAAACATTTATAATGAGATATTACAATGTCTTCTTCTGACATGCAGGCATACATGGAAATAAAGCACTTATATGTATATACTTAAACATCTTTAAAATTAAAAAAAAGATGTTAGGAAGTTAGAATATCTAACAGAGCCTTAGTTTCCTCATTTACAAAATGAAGATAATCATACTTATGTCACGGGGTTTCAAGAATTAGAGACAGTATAGATAGAACAATTTGATCATAACTGCTAAGGATTATATGATAGATGATATCTGACTCTGTACAAGTTAATGATCGATACATGCTTGGTAATAAAATTCATCTTTATCTTTGATTTAAAATTCTTCCTCTTAATTTACAAGCCTGAGTAGTCATAGACCTTGTAAATAGGTAGCCTTGGCAGACAATACCAACTTACATAAGGATAAGCAAGTCATAGGCAGAGTCATAGTGACTTGTCCCCTGAACCTTCACCCAGTCGATACCCGGTTCTGAAGAAATCTGTATTCCCCCTGAACACCCACACTCCAGTGTCATTCCCTTTCCCACATCCTGCCTTTCTGTGTTTATAACCCCTGTGTGAATGAATTACGATTTGAGAAAAAATAAATTATAAAAAATAAAATAAAATAAAATTCTTCCTCTTAAAGGTTATGTGATTCAAGGTTGCAGAATGTCTCTATGTTTTCTTTTCCTCTTTTGAAAACCACCAATAGCATTTTATAGCATCGTGTCCCAAACTATGTTCCTAAGAACACTAGTACTTCTATAAGATATGAAGAGATGTGAGACAACCGAGTTTCCTAATCTAAGATTTGTGGGAAACTCTTTTAGATATATTTCTTTATGCAGGGTTGTTTAAAAATCTATAATAAGGGAATGCATTTTGTGAATTTCTTGATGGACGCTAACTCATCCAGTATTTCTCATGTTTTCTGCCCAATAGAATATTTTCTATGTCTACATAATACTTGGCATTAAAACTGTTATATAGAAAGTACATTGGAAATACTGACTTGCCATAAACACTAAATGGATAATACTTGTGAAGTTGGTATATAGTAAGAGCTCAATAAATGTAATAGTATTGCTATTATAATGACCATAATCATCACTGCAATCATTAAAATGGAATAAGATATGATGAATAGGTTGAAGAGGCCTACTAATATGTCATGGTGATCATAGTTAACAAAAATAAGATTAATAGAAAACTACTAAGAGATTTTCAATGTTTGTCATAAAAATTGATTTCTGTGTGAGGTAGTGCTATGTTAAATAGCCCACTTTGGCCATTGGATGATGTTTGCACATGCCAAAGCGTATCATACATCAACATATATGTATATAAACTTTTACTAATTAGTTAAAATCAATTAAAAATTTAAAAGCCCTATTATAATGCAGATGGTCTGGTTCAGAAAGCAGAAAACTAGAAATCTACAAACTCTGAAACCAGAGGCTTTTGTTTGTTAGATTGGGTCAATTACAGCCATGAAGGTTACGTATTTTTGCAGACAGTACACTAATATTAATTCTCTTCAGTGTGTATATATAGATTAAATGAGTTCTTAGAATCACCAAAGGGTTCTTTGACAATAAGATGTTTTTTCTGAAATATCAGAGGTCAGAATTCTACAAGTAAACTCCCAGTCATTTGAACTATACTTTCTGATTCATTTAATATAATTATAAGACATTGTTGTAAGTACAGCTATTTTCCCACAAATGAGAGCTTTGCATCTTTTTCCCCCATGTAGATAGAAATAAAAATAACTGAAAACATAGATAATATTAGGTGGAATGCTTTTGAATTTATGACTCACACAACTTGGATTTTCTTTCTTTGGGTCCCAATTTAGTTTCTTGATGATCTGGAAATAATTTGCCTCCTCCATTCTAAATCTCTTGTCAAGTGGCATACATTTTTCTTAGATGTAGGGTCTTTTAAAAACTATCTTTAAACTTTTATCCAAGCTTTATTTATTGTTTCTTATATTTAAGAGCCGACTTATAGGTTTGTGGTTGGTTCTGTTTCTTCTTACCAGAAATTTTTAAGGAACTATGTGGGTAGTTTTCCCAGAAACCAATCTTTTAGTGAGGGAAATATTAAACCAAAAGAAAAACTTCATGCGTACACATACCATGTATTTCCATATGTACATATACTGAAGGATAAATTTGTGAAAATTGCCTATATCCAGCCTGGGGGTAGTCATTATCCATTTTATTTGCTGTATATGGTATTTGACTAGGATTATCTTCACATTTTTAAACTACCATTTTTAAGATAGTTACTCTAAAAAGTCAAAATGAACTCTGTCTTCACTATTTTACATTCTGGAATAGCTATTTCAGAATTTGTTTATATGTATGATTAAATCAACAACAAAAGATGGATGAGCTTAGTATGGACTGAGTGGCTTTTATACTGTACTGACAGGCCACAGATTCATAAAAATCAATTCAACCATGTTCTCATGTATCTCAAGGGGAAGAGGGAGTCATTTCATTAAATATAGACTGATAAAAATTAAAATGAAGATGCTTATTTGGTCCTCCTTTCCTAGTATCTAGTTTGAGTTGACATGTCAATGTATATGGGGTAAATTTTTCAATGCCCCACACCTTGTGAGCAGTTACAGGCAATCAATAGATACTGAGAGACGCAGAAATTAGTCTTCTCTAATGAACTCCTTGACATATTATCCAATCTCAATTGGTTATCTCTAAACACATGCATATATGAGAAACACTACTATTTATTTTTCTATTGCTATGATAGAATGCTATTATCAAATCAATTTAGAAAAGAATGCACCTAATTGGGTTTGTTGTTCTCAAAGTTTGAATCCACAATGACAGGGCATGGTAGCAAGAATAGCTGAAAGCATATATCTTGAACCATATACAAGCAGTGGAAAGAGCTGAAGTTAAATAACATGAGTCTTTAGAAACCTCAGAGTTCACTCTTAGTAACATACATCCTTCAGCAATGTCAGACCCCCTAATTTTCTCTAAAGAAGAACCAACTGGAGACCATATACTCAAAGGCCTATGACTTGTGGGAAACATCTCATTAAAACCATCACAAACACTCAATGGACTCAGTAGGTTATGAACAGTTGCTGAACTCTAATCTTAGCTGACATAAAAAGAATATAAATTTTCTTTCAGTGATATTTTATAATGACTAGCAGAGGTCAAAAATGGATTGTTATATGTTTTCTTCAGTAGCTATATTAAAAAGTAAAAAATACAGGTGATATTTTTCTTAGTATTATATTTTTAGTCAATAGAGTCAAGATATCTCAACATGCAATCAACACAAAAATTAATAACCAGGTACTTCAGTTGACTTTCTGTATAGATCTTGAAGAAAGGTCCTTAGTAAAAGCATACTACTGAGAACAACACAAATTCAAATTTCTGCCATTTGTATTTAGCTTGGGTCCACATTGTCATTTTATGTTGTTTTGATGGGAGTTTGGAAGCATGGGTAAAATTCTGTCATTTGTTTCTGTTTCTTTAAATAAAGACTATATCTCCCATTCTTACATCTATGTGTGGGTGTATGATTGTCATTGGTCAATGAGAAATAAGTAAATGTTTCTAGGTATGGATTCATTGAAGAAAGTGAAGGTAAAAAGGACCCCATGCCACACTATCTCTTATCTTAAATGAGGACATTTTAGCTAGAGAACTGGCTACCATTGTGTAATGTGAGTATAAGAGTCCTTGTAGGATTGGAAGAGTGGTGAGATGAAAGCAGCTTTCTTTTTCATAATCTCCAAGAACCTCTGTGCTGTCTGCCCCTAGATAGTTTTTTTGTTGTTGTTATTGTTGTTTTTCCTCAGAGAAAAATCACACTTCTGTCTTGTTTAAGCCACCTTTTGTTTTCCTGGAGAGTGGTAATTCCTGTTGCTGAACTCTAATCTTAGCCGACACACAAGGAATATAAATTTCCTTTGAACAATATTTTACAATGAATAACAGAGCTCACAGAAAGGGAATGAGGAGATGGAACAGCTACTTTTTAGCCACCTTTTCAAATAAACCGTCTATCTGTGTTCAGGAAACACAAGAAACAAAACCATCTGGGTAAGGACAAAAGAATGAAATGACTTTGGAGTAGAAAGAATTTTCATATTCTTTTAAATTAATTCAGGCTCACAGTGTCTGAAAATGAATTTCTTTGAGACAGCTACTAATTTATCTCCTTCATATAAAAGATTTGTCTCTGAAATATGTCTTTACAATGAGAATTGAAATATAATGACAATAATAGCAACCATTTGTTATCATAATTTAGTATCTTCTGTATGAGAAGCACTATCCTTGGTGATGCTTTTATATAATGTCATTTAACCATTACAACTACCCTGGAACTTGGGAATTATTTCCCCATTCTGGAATCTACATAAGAGTCTCAGAGTGTCAGGAAACCTCTTCAAGGTCACATAGTAGCTGAGAAAAAGACCCAAGATTTGACTTTATTTCTGTCTGAATATTTTTCTGCTTGAAACCGTGACAATTTTCACAACACTCTGTTTTCTAGGAAAAAGAAAGTTTGGAGGATACTTCCCCCGGTGTATTCACTGCCAGCTTCCTAGAGATTCAGTGAAAGTGTTGACAATGAAAATGGAATATCACCTAGTGAATTCAAACAAGCTCTGTGAATGTTATTTAGATACAATATTTAAATGAGAAATCACAAGGCTTGGTTATCTTATTACATATGGGCCCAGTAAGTATGACCACATGAAAGTCATTCAACATTTGGTTACCCAGTTTCCTCTTCTATAAACTACAAAGCAATGCGTATAATCTCATTTAGTCTTATTAATCCTCACTTATACTAATAAGTTTATCAAATAATGATTAAAAAGGAACAAAAAGAAGACTGTTAGATAGGCAATCATATTTACGGTGTTGAAAATTTCATTGCCTGACATGGAGAATTCAATTAAAATCTGAATGAATGTAGCAGAGAAGTGTGGGAGGATTGCTTTGATTGTTGAAGCTGCCTACTCTTGACTTCACTGTTAACCTCACTGATTTTGACTGCTATGGTTTCAAAACTATCTTCGGAGCAATACTTTTGAGAATTCTTTTTTTAATGCACATTATCTGAACCATTTTGCTAGCATGGAATGAGCTTTTCAAGGTTTGTTGAACTCTAATATGTTTACTTACACATTAGTAGAATAATTCCTTGATTTAAGGGAAACTTATAAGCTCTTTTTTAAAAAAATAACTTGGAGTGTAATCGTGCTAATTACTGAAAATGAATTAAATTCTGAATTTAGTCTAAAAAGACAGCTTTTAGATTTTCAAATTAGGTTTCATAGTGATAATGCACCCAAGACTTTTAGTAAGTAAGCCTTGCTTGATTAAGATACTTGTGATTATCTGCTGAACTGATTGACCTAAAGTTCAATGATGATCCAGAGTGGAGACTATATTTTTATCTAAACTCTCAGTTTGTGTAATATCAAGTATCTACATGTGAAATGGAGAAAATGCTCCAGATGTAATACATACATATACACACCTTATATATATTTGTATATACGTATCATCTATCTATCTATCTATCTATCTATCTATCTATCTATCTATCCATCTATCCACCTATCTACCTACCTTTATCTATCAGACTACACTACTGTTAAAACACCATATACTTTAATTGTAGGACTTAAGAGAAATTAGTCTCAAACTGCTTGAGAAACTTGCCCCTATTGTTTATATTTCATAATCCTTGAAGATGCTATGACATTTGTGGGGCAGGAAAGAAATCAATGATATTACCTAACACTGAGCTTTATTTGCTACAATAACCACTCTCCAGGAAAGATGTATATACTGGTGCAGTAATGATATGATTGTTGTTGGGTGGCCAACTACTTTCTGATTGGATTTTATGCTTGCTTCACAAAAGAGAATTAATTTCTGATACTATAAAGAAGACTGGAATCCCATAGATGGGGAGGTATACATCTTAAGGGTAAAGGACAGTATTGTTATTTTGCAAGATAGTTATGTGATCATGCTGTCTTCTACATATTTATGTTTTTATCCATAGACATCTGATGCTCTCAAGATTAGTATAAGAAGCTTCTTTTAAAACTGGTAGAAGTCAATAAAGAGATTCATAATTGGTTAAAGAGCAGACAATAAGTAACTATTGAGTGCTCAGTCATAAATCAAATATATTACATGTCACCCTCACCAAGTTTCAGATAACATCACATTAGAGGAAGTAGAAAAGCCAAAGGGTGGAGAGGAGTGCTGTGAAATGCTATCTTTTGGACTTGACATGGTCATTGTATTCACTAACTCATAGAAGTCATGGTTACCTATACAACAGCTGAACAAGATGAAGCCAACCAAATTTCCAGCATGGGTAAGGGAGAAGCCTCCATCCATAACTAAGGAGCCACTGACTGATGATAACATCTGGGGAAGGGAGAATTACTCTTTGGTAGAATTCCTATGCTATAGTGGATGGCTCCATACCTATGCACAAATTGGTAGTAATAATTAGACTTAGTGGGATATTACAAAACAAGCAAACAAACAAACAAATTAACAAGCCCCCCAAAACAAACAAAAGAATACCAAGATGAGAATTTGGAAGGTAAAATGTTTCAGTGGGGACTCAGAAGACAGTTGGTAGGCAAATAGATATGGGCATGATCATATTTGACTTTGTGCATATATGAAATTGTCAAGAATAAATTTTGAAAAAGAAAAAGCAATCATACTATGTGTTCTGAATCAGAATGGTCCCTATAGGTTCATATATTTAAATCCTTGGTCTCCAGGTGGTAAGATTGTTTGGGAAGGTTTAGGAGATATGACCTTGTTATAGAAGTTGTATCACTTGAAGTGGTTGAGGTTTAAGAAGCCATTTCCAGTTAGCTCTGTGTTCCTTATCTTTGTTGTCAAGCCATGTAAGCTTTTAGCTACTATTCCAATGTCAAACCTTCCTGCCTGCTGCCATGCTTCCCAGAATGATGGTTATGGATTCCAGCACTTTGACCCATTGAACCACAATTAAGTGGTTTATATTATAAAGTTCCTTCATTATAATGTTTCTTCACAGCAGTAGGGAAGTAACTAAGGCAGAAGTTGGTTATCAGGAATGAGGTTTTGATTTGACAGGCCTGATCATGCTGCTTTTGGAGAAATATGGAAGATCTGAGTATTTTGTACTAGTAAAGTAGTTGGATGCTATCAGAGGTATTTAATGGGCCATCCTGATAGGAGCTTGGAAGCCAGTTGTTCTTGAAACAATGTGGACAATGGAGGCCCAGCTCAAGAGCTTTTAGAGGGGAAGATTTTTAATAATTCGGTTAGAGACTATTGTGATATTTTGACAATAAATGTGGCTGCTTTTTGGTCTTGTCCAAGGAGTCATTCAGATGCCAAATTGAAAAATTTTGGAGTAACTTCCTTGGCCAAGTAGATTTCATGGTAGCTTAACAATATTGATTCTGTGTGAATATTAATGGTCACTCTTATGCAATCTACAATGAAAAATCAACAGTAGGATAAAAAGAAATAAAAATTGTACTGTCTGAGAAGAAAAAGTCCACCAGGAAATTTAATACCAGAGATAAGTCTTATGCTCTAAAGGATGAGAAACTGAAAGAAAGGCCTGATTTGAAATGGAATAAGGGAATAGTGCCTTCAGGCTGAGACTCCACCCAGATAACCCTACAACAGGCAAAAAGAAATATCCTAAAAGAAATGTTCAAAGTCCTTAGACATCCGGGAAATGCAAATAAAAAGAATCTGAGATTTCACCTTACACCAGTTAGAATGGCTAAGCTCAGGGGATAGCAGACACTGGTGAGGATGTGGAGAAAGAGGAACATTCCTCCACTGTTGGTGAGATTGTGAATTGGTACAGCCACTCTGAAAACCAATCTAGAGGTTCCTCAGAAAATTGGAAATAGATTTAACTGAAGATCCAGCTATGCTACTCTTGGGCATATATCCAAAAGATGCCCCAGCATACCACAGGATGTATACCCAAAGGATATTTCAGCCTACTACCGCAACACTTGCTCAATCATGTTCATTGTTGCTCTATTTATATTAGCCAGAAATTGGTTGGACTGTTTGGAAAGATGTGGTCTTATTGGCGATAGTGTGTCACTGGGGGATAAATTTTGTGGTTTCAAAAGCCCATATCATTTCATGTTAGCTCTTCCTTCCTTGTGATTGGTGTTTAAACATGTAAAATATCAACTATGTATCATCTATCTATATGTAACACCTATTCACAAATACATAAATATAATTTTCTAGTTCTAATTTTGTTATTTGTATGTATAGGTACTTTCAAACCCTCTTGTCATTTTCTCCAATGAGTCAGAGGAATATGCACTTAAATCAGATCTCTGGCGCCATCCTATAGATGTTTGATGTAACTAAAGTATAGTCTGTAATCTTCATTTGAATAACATGAATGTGGTCATATGATGCAGTGAAGAAAATGGTCCCATAAATGTAGGATACTACAATTATACGAACATTTAGTGGGTATTCATAGTTAGTTTTTGTCAACTTGACTCAAGCTAAAGTCATACAAAAAGAAGAAATGTGAATTGAAAAAATATTCATCACATTGGCTTATAGGCAAGTCTATGGGGACATTTTCTTAATTATTGATCAGTATAAGTATAAGAGGGACTAGACAACTGTGAATGGTGCCATTCCTGGGTAGGTAGTCATGGGTTGTATAAAAATGTAAGCTGAGGGAGTCATAAAAGCAAGGTAGTAACCAGAACTCCTCCATGACCTCTGTTTTAGTTCCTGTCAATAGATTCCTGCCTTGAGTTCCTGCCCTATCTTTCCTATATGATAGAATATGACAGAGAATCATAAGCATTTCTCCTCTAAGTAGCTTTAGTGATACTGTTTATCACATCACTAGAAAGCAAACTAGGATGTCTGGAATACACATTTCCATCTCAAATCAACTGATTTTTATGTGCAGGATTGGGATAATGTATTCTTCTCTACCTCCAAGTTCACTTGGTTGATTTTATCCAGTTGAATCATATTTTTTTCTCTCTCTCTTAGCTATCTTGCTATCAAACTTTTCTATCTTCTCTGTCAGAAGACTAGTAAGTAGGACTACAGGGTGAACTATGAAGGTGGGTGCCAAGTGACTGCTTTCTTCATAGGATCTTACACACAAGACTAGACAAACCTTTGTATATATTTTCCCAGGTCTATTTTTATTTCATGTAGTTAAATATGAAACTAAACACATGGCAAATAGTAAATGAGTCCAAAATTCAGAATAATTGAGTAAATGAGAAGAATGCATCCAGCAGTGAAAATCAAATTATGCTTGTTTGCTTTTGATGCTCCTGTCAGTCTATCCCAATAAATTCCTTATACTATACTTCAGCTAGATCAGGAAGTGTCCATGCTTGCACTCATGTGTAACTTGATTTCCCTGCTTCACAAATGATATGAGTCCCTGGGTTTCCAAATAAATTCGAAGTTATAATGTCCTAAAATAGTAGACTTATCTCAGATTTACAGAGGCCTCTGGAAATTTGCCTCTCACTTTAGACTTGTCAAATTGTCAAAGTTTCACTGTATTTTTGCATTGCTGCCTGCTAATGATGGCATAACAGGTGTGCTTTTTTATTGTCTCAGAGAACAAAATGAGAAAAAAGTGTGCTTTGAAAATATCAAATATTTAATGTACAGTTACACATTTATATAGAAAATTAGGGTGTACTTATAGGACCTTCTATATAAATAAGAAAATTTAAAAATTGAAGAATATATTTGGGTTCAGTTTCTATTTTCACTTGAGCAAAAAAAAAAAAAGGCTTGGGGGTGACAAACCATGTCTGAGTAGGATGTGTTGCTAGGAAATCATTACAATGGTGCGATTTTTTCCCATTTCATATCTACCTCCCAAAGATATTTCTGCATATGCAGTTTCACACACTTAATTTGGCTTTAGGATGCTTTTAAGGATGCTTTTCATTTGCATTTCTAGTGTCACCAAGGTACTTCAGTTATTTCAACAATCTATTGTAAACGTTTGGACCTAACTTCAGTTAATGCAACAGTGTTGCAAGTGCATGCTTTTAAAAATTCTAACTAATCATATCAGAATCACCTCCAAGTCTGTCTTTTAGTTTTAGTGAATTTAAAAGTGAGTTAAAATGTATTTCAGCATAGGTGTTATACCTTGAGCATCAGACTAAAATATATAAGCTGGCATGAATTAAACAGAAGCTTTTTTTGCTTTTTTACTGTTAACACACCATGCCCATCATTTCAAACATTATGCTTCAGTGACTCTTTGCCATTAACTGAGTTTTTACATCTGTAAAATTAGGATACATTAATACTACTGCTCCCTAGTGAAGTTCATTTTTCCTTTTATGAGACATTATCACCATTCCTAAGAAATCAAGGAGTGTCTACAACTGCAGAGAGAAAAGTATTTGCAATCCTATCTTTCTCTTCTGCTTACTTTACTAATTTCTTTTTACTGAAGAAACTATATCCTAGTTACCTAATATGTGAATAGATTTTTCTCTTTAGCAGCATGATGAATGGTTATAAGTCATCCTCATAGAATGTGCATTACATTTTTAATAAAGCTTCCTTGTCAAATAATAGCTATGACCCCACTGTAGCTATAATATTAGAAGAAAATTCTGTGTATGCATGACTCACTTTTAAAGGTCTAATCAATTCTTAGAAATTGCAGGAAGTGATGTGTTGTATGTCCTAGAGATAGTCAGATGAAATCATTTTATCATTGACATTTTCAGTAAAAGAAGAAACTGACAATGTTTCGAAGCATATGTTTCTTGCATAATCAAGGAAAGTTTCCTTAGCAACAATTATTATATGAATCCCTTATGACGTTCTCTGCTAATTATCTTTTTTATTAGTAGATGCATATCACTATCCATTAGAGAACACTTATAAACATAGTGAAACATTGTTATAATGAAAATAATATATATGTACATATATACACGTTTCCATGAGTGTGCATTTTCTTCTGCAGATTTAAAAGCTTAAAAACATGTTCTATATGTCAACTTATGAGTCTGTTCTTATAATGAGAACTATTTTCACTTAATATAATCTCACCACAAACATTTTGAGAGTTAGGAGAGTTAATGGACTATATCCACAAACCATTAATAATTGATGTCAATAGTCTAATATTCAGGATCAAGAATCATAGATTTCAGTATTAGAAACGACCTCAAGGGTTTTTTGTCTAATCTACCATTCCATACATGATGCATCTGAGGCACAACTAAATTAAGTATATTACTCAAAGTCACCATTCTGTGAATATACTCATACATGCAGACACCTACATTTACAACTACATCACTCCTGCTATCTTTCTAATGGAAATAGGGGCAAATGTCAAAGGATAGCTTAAAAACAAATATTTTCAAAACAAACTCTTCTGAGATCTTTAGTATCTAATACCCTCTTTGGATGAGACATATGATGAAAATCCTTCAAATGTCTCCGATGTATAACAAATAGCATATTCAGAATCACTTTAGTCGTTATAACTCTGTACATTTCTAGCTGGTTAATCTACTTCTAAGACACACCTATTATAAGGGTGATTGTAGCAGAGCAAGGGCAAGAGTTGCCCTCTTCATATAAATGCTTACTTCCATGAGTTGTATTATCTATTCTTTGTGAGGAATGACAGAGTGGCTCAGATCAATTTCATGAGAAAAAAGAGATACAGAACTCTTTATTCTACTTTTATGCTCCCCTAAGAGACTGTGTCCAGGAGAAGTCAGATCTTACCAAAGAAATATAGTAGGCACATTTTACAATGCTGATCTCAGAGGCCAGGGCCAATACCCTTACAACAGGCTAAATGTATTACTGAGATTTTACAGCAAGGAGTTATGTTTTAAGAGAGCACAACTTGACCTGTGGTATATCCAAATCTAACCCATGATATAACAAGCTTCTATTACATTCCTCTTGAGGTATTTTAAAGACTAATGAGTTAACCTTTGTGAGGTGTCATGAAACTATCAGGCTAAAGAAGTTTATGTCAAGTATCAATTTAAGGCTGCAAACAATACTGTAGGTTGGAAAACAGACTAAAAATAATCAGCAAATGATTTTCTGCAGTCCCCTTGATATCAAAGCAGCATAGTTAACATGCCAACAGCTTAGCAGCTTCATGTACTTGGAGGAGGAAGATGATCAATGGCAAAGAGCATATCCACCTTTGAAATGACACAATCCATTATCAGAATCAGATGCTAAATTGCTTCCTGTACTGAGAACACTCAATTAAGAGTCTGCATAGTGAGATCATCTCCATGGTTAAATATGCTCTTTGGGAACAACCTTTATAGAGCTTAAAAATCACAGAAGGACTATTCTTACCATGACACTGGAGATTTGGAAAGCATTTCCTTTCCCTATTTTTCAATTTGGGAGGTTTATTAGAGAGCTTTTGCTTGAGAGGCTATTGGATTTAGGATCATATCTATTCACCCTTGTGCTTGTGTGAATAAGACATTTTTCCAGTGAGGTGTGGTTATTGGGCCTGAACTGAATGAATGTGACTTTGGTGCAGGTTTTCTGGACAAAAATATTCCATTCACACACTTGGTGTTTAATGTTTTCATTTGTTTTTCAAAAAGAGAATTTATTCATGTGAGTATTCTATGTCTAACTCCTGTCTTATTTCAGTAGGGGTATGGTGGTATAATGCTGAAAATAAAAACACAATATTAGCATGATATTAGCAGTTCTGATTTCTACACATAGGTTTGCAACTCACCAGGACTATGACCTTGGGTCAGTTACTTAATGTCGCTGTTTCCTCATGCTGAAAAAAATATTCCCATGTATTTTATATTATTTATCATCTATCTCACAATTGCTGATGGCAGTGCAGGAATCTTTATTACCTTGATGACATATCCCAAGACCATAGCAAACAACACTGAATAGGTAGTTAATAAAAAATTCTTTGATAGGTGTAACTAATCTCATTGAGTATTTCTACCATTTATGCAGCAAGTTAATATTCAAATCACTATTAATAAAATCCCAGTCTTCATTTAGACCCATGTAGTTTTAAAGTCCTATTATTTTTGAGTCAGGGTCTCACAAAATAGTACTAGCTGGTTTTGAACTACACTACACAGTCCAGATTTCTCTTGGCTTTATGCCACTCCTCTATACTCTCAGCAGGTTATAGCATGGGGTACCTCATGTGGTTATCAAGTCCTGTTTCATAACTTGTATCACAAATGTCTACTGTATTTCATATATCTTTAGATTTCTTCATTACATGAATTTAATTTTAAATTAGTTTTTCAAATGTTTTCCAGAAAGATCTCTTTAAAATGCAGATGTGGTCAGAATACTACCTTCCTTAAATACCTTTGTAATGGTTAATCTTTGTCATCAACTGGCTTGGATTTAGATTTACCAGGGAAATCTTTGTCATCAACTGGCTTAGATTTAGATTTACCAGGGAAATACCTCTGGCTGTGTCTACAATGGTGATTCTAGAGAAAGATTAAGCTGAACAGGGAAGAATGACTCTGAATGTGCAGGATGGCACCATGTTACTACTGGCTGGGATCCTAAACTAAATAAAAAGGAGGTTAGCTGAATTTCAGCGTTCCTGCCACTCTTGCCTTCTGACTCTTCATATATTCCTGCTACCAAGACTTCTCTACAATGATGGACTGTAATCTCAAAATGTCAGCCATCTTTCCTTAAGTCCCCTTTGTAACAGGCCTTTTCTCTCATGTAATTTTCTTTCTAGCCTATAAGACTGGTACATGGCATTGCATATTAGGAAATACAGGCATACCAGTTAG
Organism: Grammomys surdaster; assembly: GCF_004785775.1. Lineage (NCBI taxonomy): Eukaryota > Metazoa > Chordata > Mammalia > Rodentia > Muridae > Grammomys > Grammomys surdaster. Next base: position 5,871,252 of record NW_021604562.1, on the reverse strand, counting down.
GATAACAATTGTGCCCCCGTAGTTTGGGCATATGAACACTGGTCCACAGTAGATGGCGGTCTGGGGGAAGTTTTGGGAATAATATCTTGGCTGAAGGCAGCATGTCACTAGAAGCAGGTTTTGAGAGTAGAATTTTGCCTACTTCCTTCCAGTTTGCACTCTCTGCCTTCTGCTGTGATTCAAGATTTGAGGTCCTAGCATCACGTTCCTGCTGGACAATACAGCACGTTGTGTACCTTTACTATCATCCAAACTCTTATTCCCCTGAAATCATAAGACAAAATAAACTGCCCTTTCTTAAATTGACTCATGGTGTTTATCACAGTAACAGAAAAGTAGCTAATACAGCAGGTAACACTGGAAAGAGAAACTATACTTCTCATTTGAAATAGAAACATTTGAATTCATGCTACTGATAAGTGATACATTAAGAGGAACTTTATCTAATTCTAAGGCACCAAGAACATGTATGGGATATTTGAGATCTGAGGTAGCAAAGATTTGATACAGAATCACACTTTATTCTCAATACATGTAAGCTGGCTGTATATAAACAAACAAGTGCTTTTTGTCCTTTCTTGTTGAATTCTTTGCATTTCTGGGCATTGAATCCAGAGCCTTTGCTACTGAGCCACATCCTCAATTCTAGGAGTCAAGTGTTAACCTGAATTTAGGGATCCTAATATGGTAAAGACCTATTGATGTTCCATGGAGTTCTTACTTGATCACCATTTTCTATATTCTTTCTAGGCAATCTTGTGCTCTCTTTGGTCTACTGAAAAATGCACAGACAATTCACCACAAGTTTAAGATGTATTTATATTTTTTATTGTTTAACAGTTTTGCATATATACATACACACACACACACACACACATACACACACACACACACACACACATATATATATATATATGTACTTTTAGTCAATTTTAAAACCTATTACTATTTCTCATCAGTTTCCCTCTTTTTCTAGAACCTTTCTTTTCAACAAATGCAGGTCATACTTTCTTTCAGATGAAAGTATACTTTCACTCAGCTTAATTAGAGTTTCTTGTCTAGTTCTGGGTTGGACAGTTATTTGCTTGAGTAAGAACATCTTATCAGTGGCTACACCACTGAGGAAAATGACTCTCCCAATAATCCATGGACCTTCCCCATCCATACTGAATGTTGACAGAGCTGTATAACAGAATTGAATCTTTTATATTCCATCCTTGAATCTCAACCCTTTGCTTGGCATGTGTACTTATGCCTTATGCAAACATCTCCAGCATGCACACACAATCAAGCACGATGTCTGGTCCCTCTACATGAAACCTGCATTTCCGCCCATGTGCTTTCCGCTCCCCCATCAGCTGGTGGTATGTCTTCCTTTTATACACTGACCTGAACTGGTTAGACCAGGCTTCCGTCTCTCTCAGTCTCCACACTCAACTGCCACTTGCTTCCTTCCCTGTGCCATCCTTTATGAATTAATATTTTCAGTGTTTGTCAGAGTGGTAAAATTTAAATTGTAGTTTCTTTCAAACTACTCAGTGCACTCCTATTGCATTATGAGGAAATGCAAATTCTTGAGCATAGAGTGTCAATAAAAGTCTCTATGTTCTGACCCAATGCTCTTGCATTGGGTGACACTTTTATCTCCTTTAGCACTCCTGGGCTACAACTAATCTAATGACTTTTAATCACCCAGATGTGTCATCTAGATTTGTGTCTTTCTTTTTAATCCTGCTCCCTCTGCCTGGTTTTTTCTTTCTTTTTTTTAATTTTTATTTTTTATTGGATATTTTATTTACATGTCAGATGTTATCTCCTTACTCCATTTCTCCCCACCCCCACCCAGGAATCCCCTATCCCATCCCCCTTCCTCCTGCTTCTATGAAAATATGCCCCCACCTACCCCCCCCACTCCCACCTCACCACCCTCGAATTTCCCCACACTCAGTGTCCAGCCTTCATGGGACCAAGGATCTCCTCTCCCACCTATGCCCAACAAGGCTATCCTCCCCTACATATACAGCTGAAGCCATGGGTCCCTCCCTATTTTCTTGCAGGCTGGTGGTTCAGACTCTGGGAGCTCTGGTTGGTTGGTATTGTTGCTCTCCCTATGGGGCCGCAAACCCTTTCAGCTCCTTCAGTCTTCTCCCTAACACCTCCATTGGGAACCCCTTGATCAGTTCCATGGTTAGCTGTGAGCACCCTCCTCTGTATATTTCAGGCTCTGGTAGACCTCTAAGGAGACAGCTATATCAGGCTCCTGTCAGCATGCACTTCCTGACATCCACATCAGCATCTACCTTTGGTGACTGCACATGGGATGGATACCCAGGTGGAATGGTCTCCGGACTGCCCCCCTTCAGTGATTTTTCCTTTCTTATCCAGCCAATAAACATTCACCAACTTTTTTTTTTGCATAAATTCAAGTGTGAGGCTTTCCTCAATGTCTTCTTTCATCTCAGAGAAATAATATTGCTTTCTCTCATACTCTGTGCCTCATGGCCCTGGACATGGTCCCATAATAACACCTTTTTGTATATAATAAAGTAGGTAAATGACTCTTAGATGGATGTTATTAAATGCATGAAGTAGGCAAGGTCAAAGTTCTGGCTCAACATGGGCGTCCTGGCTGGTTTTGTGTGTCAACTTGACACAAGCTGGAGTTATCACCAAGAAAGGAGCCTCCCTTGAGGAAGTGCCTCAGTGAGATCCAGCTGTAAGGCATTTCCCCAATTAGTGATCAAGGCCCATTGTGGGTGGTGCCATCCCTGGGCTGGTAGTCTTGGGTCCTGTAAGAAAATAAGCTGAGCAAGCCAGGGGAAGAGAGGCAGTAAGTAACATCCCTGCATTGCCTCTGTATCACCTCCTGCTTCCTGACCTGTGTGAGTTCCCGTCCTGACTTCCTTTGGTGATGAACAGCAATGTGGAAGTGTAAGCTGAATAAACTCTTTCTTCCCTAGCTTGCTTCTTGGTCAAGATGTTTGTGCCGAAATAGAAACCCTGACTAAGACAATGAGTTATATTGGTGCTTTGAAAAAGCTATGGCCTATCTCTGTGCCTCAGTTTCTTCAGCTTTAAAGTATTCATAATAATTGTACTTGTAGTGAATTGATATATGTGCAACACTCAGGAGACAATAAGTCATCATTATGCATTTCAACAATAAGAGTACTGGCATCCAATAATACTATAGCTGACATATGAAATTATGAAAGGTTTTCAGTAATATGATGAAAACCAGTTAATAATCAGGCTTGATTCTTATGATACATCTTCATAGGTCTAGTCACTTGAATTTCATAATTCTTTTCTAACTTGGTAAATGTGTCTTTCCAACTAGACTATAATATTCACTTCTGCAAAGATTACACACTTTTGAGTACCTCTATACTACTGGCTCCAAGCATCATGAACATAGATGCTAATGTATATAATGTACATCTATAAATGAATGAATTTTAAGTATTACATTTAATGACAATTAAATAACCTTTATAATTTTAATCTTTATTTCCCATTTTTAGAGATAGGGTCTCATTTTAGAGCCAAATTAGCCTAGATGTCACTGTGTAGTCCATGCTGGCCTGGAAATTAGGACCCACATTTCTCAGACTTCTAAATTCTGATGTTATAGGATATATCACCATACATATCTCTCATATTCTGACAATTCAAAATTCATTCATATTTCCCATATTATTTCAGTGTGAGTTATGTATGCTTATAATTGTGGTTAAGAGTTATGTTACAATTATGTATCTTAACAGAGGGATCCTTCTGTTTTATTAGGGTGGAATCACAGACTTCGGTTCACATACTAATTCACTGGTAACAAAATCCCACAGTGCGCTGAAATTTTCTGCTTAACATATGTCATTTTAAGCCCTCCACAAAATTCATAGGCAGAAGCTTCAAAAGAATACTCATTGGTCAATTCTATTCATTTAGTAAAAATATACTCTGAAGGCACAAAAGTATAAAGAATGACCTATTCTTTTCAATATTTGCAATTCAAAAGGAAAAAAACAAGCCATGTATACAAATACCTAAATCAAACTGGCTTCTGTGCTCTCTAGCAACACATATGGAATGAATTTCACAGGATTCATAATGTTCCAGTCAGAAAAAGTTTAACAAAATGCCTAAAGTTGTAGTTGGTCTTGGTGGGTATGTTGGATTTTTCTAGGTTGAAAGTTAATTAACATTTTTGTGATAAACAAAATACATGGAAAAGAGTAGACATTGAATATACTTAGGATAAGCAGATCTTATAGATTACATAATCAGGGGGAGGGATTCACTCATTAAGCATTAAGCAGAAGTAGATGGCAGGTAGTTTTAATAGTTTGTGGTGATGCTTTAATAAGGAACTTATGTGTAGACAGAAGAGAAGTGTGGAAGATGTTAGGTTAAAGAATGGGGAAAAGAAACAATGTTTTAGAAATAATAATTGGAGACAATATGGCAATACATTAAATATGGTAGAATACTGTGGTTGTTATGTTTTTATGTGATGAATTACTCAATGAATGCATTGACTATTCAAGTTTGTAGTGATAGAGATTTGAAAGAATCTGCCAAGAATAGACTGTAGGAAATTTGAAGAATATTGAAGTAACTAAAGTAGAAGAAACAGAGAACAAAAGGTAAACCACATACACCTATCACAGAGAAACATATTGCAAAAACTATAAAAGTAAATGGCAGTAAAATACTGACCTAGGAAATGCCAGGAAACTTATTGTGATTAATGAAGTTATACGCTCCAGATTTTACAATGTAGTACCTTAAGGAAATGATTAGGTAGACTTGAGAGTAGAGGGAGAGAGAGAGAAAGAGAGACAGAGAGACAGAGAGACAGACGGACAGAGAGAGAGAGAGAGGGAGAGACAGAGATAGAGACAGAAACAAAGAGAAAGCCCCACCTACCTGTAGAGCAGTCAGATCCTGTCCACTTGGGATCACAGCTGCAAACTCCAGTGTCCAGAAGAAAAGTTCCATGCCCAGAGCACTGCTCTTGACATATAGGAAGTGGAGTTTCACAGTTGACTCCACCCCAGCCAGTAGAACAATGACATTCTCCTTTGACACAGATGCCATGGCTGGAACACATTGGATCTAAGCAGTCCTCTGAATATCAAAAACAAAACAGTGGAGGTTGAGAGAAAAGAGGTGGAACTAAGATACATTTATTTCCTAGTATTGTCTCATTAATGTTGCTTTAATTAGGCAATAAAATGACTCATGTAAACATTGTGTTCAAACCAGAAGATTATTAACACTTAAAAATATGGTAGGATATGATAAAGGTTGCAGCCTAAATTTGGAAGAAGAAAATCACACATATGCTGCATGTAATTCTGAACAGTCAGTGATACTCCCCACACAAATGAGTGGGTGGACCTGTGTGGACCCTCAGTAGGAATTTCCCAGCTTTTCAAAAATGTCTGAGAGTTTTTTGATAAGTCATTCTTTACCCTTTCTGAAATTAGAATCAAAGTTTTACTTAATGCATCTAGGAGTTTTTAATACAGTTTTCAATTGGATAACTTATTTGGTGAGGTGACTGCTGTTGTATGAAATAAGATAATTTACACAGTTATTATAATATCACGTTTATTCCTCAGAAGTACCAACAATGCAACATTTTTAATTGTATTTCATACTTTCTTTATGCCTTCTTCTTCTACCAGAACACTTCGACATATGTTTGCCATCTTAAAATAAGCCTATTACTATTTGTCTCTGATCCTCTGAGTCTAGAAATTTTTGCCTCATAGCAAATTGTTTTGTGTTTCCACTGACTGTTCTGTGTAACATGGGAAGGTTGATTTCCACATTCTTTTTCTTTCTATACAAATGAGATTATAATACTTTGTCTTAATGTTGGTTATGGTTTGAAGTACATTTGAAGCAATGGGAATACATTGATGTAACCTGCATGAATTGGCAAATCTGACTTACTCCTTGGGTGTGGCTTGTTACCACAAAAAGTCTATTATTGCTATCATAATTAGACCAAGATCTTAACATCATTAGAACAATAGTTTAATAATTGAGTTTATCATGAAGTAAAATATCCAAATATATATTTCTAAAGTCCATGATATAGACTGTTTTTAGAAGGACACTATTTGGTTCTGCCAATGTACAAGAATAATAAAATAATAAACAAATGCCATTTAATTTATTTTCTTAAGATGTGTGTTACATTCAGTTCATCTAAGTCATGTTTGGTATGTCTAGTTTCCCACCTTTTATAATTGAAAGTTAGAACTTGAAGACCTTGGCCAAAGTTGGGGAGGAAACAACTCCAGGTCTTCCTCTTGCCACTGTTTTGTAAGTCCTACTTAGTACTTGGCTTCTATATGCTTCTTCTCACATAGGCTAGACTCAACTAAATTCTGTGGGGTAGAATTTCCTGCTATATTCTAGAGAGCTGTAAAAGTCAGAAGTCTTTGGTCAGAGGGTTCCCGTGAAGGGTCTCTCTACTTTGTAGGCCCCGCTCCCATGATGATGTATGTAATAGCTGTTTCTTATTATCCTACTTCAAGCTATCTCAACGCTCTCATAATGCTCTTTTCCACCCAAGGTCCAAGCATGGCTCTCCATGGTTTCCATGGAGATGTTTCTCCATAGCTCATTCTGAAGGGTAATTATTAGCTTCTTTCTTCATGAACTAGAAATTCTTGTTATAAAGATGTTTATATCATGAAAATCATACTTAAATTGGAGAATGAAATCAACTGTCTAGAGAAGGCAGGTGTGGAGGAAATGTGGTATTTGTAAGGATATTACTGATTGGGAGCAAACTGTGAAACCATGTGTTCTGTTTAAAAGGATCTTGGCTCTAGCTGATGTAGGCCCAGACATTCTAGTATTCAAGAGAAGTTAGAAGTAGGAATTTTCAATGTGAGCCTTTTCTATCTTGAAAAATTGATAACTAAGTCAGTCAATAAAAACAATGACATCATCTGTCTGTTAACAAACTTTCCATAGCCTGTTATAGCTTATAAGTTCTTCATATGTGATAATGAGGTACAATATTTTTATATTGTATTTGCAAATCCTATGCCATTAAATATGGTGAGCATTCTTCCTTGTTATTTTTGCTGTTTTGCGTATTTTCTTAGAGATCGAGTAAAAGGTTAATTTATGTTAAATCCCTTTTTCATCTGCTTATGAAATTTAAATCAGCAGAGTCTAATGAATTAGGTTACATGATTTTCATGGCAAACTGTAGATGTGATAGATATCACTCATTGATAACTGTGTCTGTGTCTATAGAGTATCTGCACTTATACTTACACATAATGATAGTTTTTGATCATTATATGATTATATAAAAATATTTTTAAGATATCATAGGAACTCCAGTACCTATACAGACCCAGTGGAATTCACCGGAACAAATAGTTTTTACACCCGTATTCTACTGTCACTAATAGGAGGTGGAAAGCTAAAATCCTGCTTGTTCATGGAGTGGAATGAGATTAAACCCTTTAGAATGCTGTGTAATAGTCTTAATGAGTGATCTTTGAAAAGCAATTACAGTGCATTTTCAGCAGCCCCTTTCCTGAACAACAGTTGTGATGAGACCATCTCCTATGGTAATGGTTTCATATTATTTCTGAAATCAGTCTTATTTGAGGAATGTGGCATGAAAATGGTCTGATTACTAGTAAACTTATTTTCCAATATGTCTGTTTAAATGATAAAACTATAGCCAGTTTAAAAATATTTTTTCTAAAAACTCCTTTGGGGTGAATTTAATACAAAGCCTCTGCTTTGAAACTCAATACTCGTAAGTCTGATTTTTATTTTTTAGGGAAGGAGGTCAAGTTTCATCATGAGGCATGTAAGAATAAATAAATAATATAAAGCAAAAGTAATAGTGGTAATTACAAATCACTCTGCAGGAAAATATTTGCAAAATGTCTCCAAGTACGTCTATATCATTATTTTTTATTGCATTCTTAAATGTAAGGCTTCATTATACAGCATAAAGGACTCTGGAATAATCAAAACATATGATTAACACCTAAAATCATCAAGCTGAAAATTATCAAGTTATAAAACAGTATTAGAAATTAAAAGATATTACTTCTGCATTACTGCTTTTCAGGTGTCATAGAAACAGTGTCATGTAATCCATAAGGCTTTCAGAAGAGACATGAGCTTCCCTGACCTCAAACCTTTGCTCTTTGTACCAAGAACATGTTGTACATCCATTATTTGCAAAGGTTGCTTGTTTTTCTACTAGTGTTATAGAATGAAAGTATGGAAAATTCAATGAGAGAAAAGCCTGAAGCAATATATTTAAATGGGACTCTGACCTTCCTCACAAATTTCTCCTTTGTATCCTGGAACACAGATGCAAACTCCCATGATGCAGGTACCATGGCCAAAGCAGGTTGGGTCAATGCACTGTTCTTCTGGAACATCACACTCAGGCCCTTTCCAGCCATTCCTGCAGACACAGTGGCCTTTTTCATATTCTCCATTTCCTCCACACAGCACAGGGCATGAATCTAAAGGTTGACAAATAAGTTGTAATGTTTTTATAATCCTTTTGAAAATCTTCAAGAATAATTCTATATTGATTCTAGTATATTATTTCTGGCAAAAGTAATAGTTTTGTCTTATTTTTTGTTTCTCTTACTCTTTATTAAATAGGCCTATGATCATGATTACAGATAGAATTTACCTCTTACAGAACTTGGGTAAAGATAAATTATGAATATTTCCTATGTGGAGAATTTTGATCATATCACAATATCAAATTATTATCACTGTTACTATTATCACTGCTACTAAGTTTTGCTAAGTGTTTTGTCTCTTCAATGGTTTCTATTTCCTCAAATACACACACACACACACACACACACACACACAGAGAGAGAGAGAGAGAGAGAGAGCAAAGTATACATTAAAATCTAATAAACAGGATATTATTCATATGAAAAAGGTTTTGTTAAGTCTATACAAATAGATTTGCAGTGAATATTACCTTCTATAGGTTTTTACTAGAATACCTACTCTGTTTTGTTATTATGTGTGTTCATTTTAAATCTATGAGGTTTTTGAGGGTCGTACCCACATCTTCTGTTTCACACACACACACACACACACAGACACACAAACACACACACATATTCTTCATTTCACAAGATCTGCTATGGTACAAGAAACCTACCAACTGCTTTAAAATTCTCTGCAGAATGAAATTTAATATAAATGAACAGAGTAATTTTTTTCTCCTAAGAAACCAAAGATTAACCTAGCCCACTAGAAACTTTAAGACTACATTGAAAATGAACAGGAAGCATCTGGAAAATCATAACTCCAATTCTAGAGGAAAACATGGTCCAATTTATCTAGAGCTTTTCAACAATTAATTAAACTATGTGCAAGTGTATGAAGCAATAAAGATTACCAAGTTTAACTTTTGAATTTCAATTTCTTACTTTCTAAACTTCATATCCATTTAGTGATTCATTACCACGTCCAGTTATGATGGTGGAATTTGCCAGATGTAATTGTCATTTTAGAGTCTTACAGCTCGATAAGCTCACCCTCTTTAGTTCTTTCTGAACTCTGGCTGGCTTGTTCAACTCAGCTGTTCTAGCTCAAAACTCCTCTCCAAGCTGATAGATTCAAACTGGCTTCTCACTGAATTGCTGCCTCTGAATTCCACAAACTGGACTGCACTGACTACATTGACTATACTGACTGCATGAACTGAACTAAACAGAATGGAATTGCATGAACTCAACTGTACTCAACTGCCTTCAACTGAACTGTACTGAAATGCACTGAACTGAACTCAGCTGAACTACACTCACTGAACTGAAGACAACTGAACTGCACTCACCGAACTGTCCTCCTTGTCTGACTCACTTTGCCCTGCTCTTTTTTTTTAATTTATTTATTTTTTTATAAATAATTTATTTATTTTTGAACATGAAATGCTTTTTTATAGCATGTTTTACAAGGGGAGGGGGTAAGAGGGGCCAGGTGGTGGAAAAGTACAAAATCTTCTTGGCCTGTGCCTTGAAACATGTCATGGTCTATACGGTACACTGCCTTGAATTATCCTGTCCTCATGAGAGTTAGACATGTCCTGTCTCTGACTCATCCTGTCAAATCTTTCTCAGATTCATCACTTTGTCTGCTCCTCAATTAGAAGTCACTTTCAAACATGACAGCTTCCTTCTACAAACTAACTTTATCTTCGTTGTTTGGGATTAAAGATGTGTACTAAGAGCATGTCTGTATTCAAGCCAGATCACACAGACATAGAAGGACTTTGGATATGATCTATTGCCAGAGCAGGCATGTTGATGGATTAAAATTTCTTTACATGATGGTATTTCCAAATCCTAACTTGGCCTTCTTTTAAACTCACACTGCTATGAATTACTTTGTACAAGAAATATAAGTAGTTTGTTGGTAGTTGGCTCAGATGATATAGGTTCAAATCTCAGTTGGCATTATATTTTCTTAGCCATTCACTTTGAAGTTCTTTTTTGCTCGCAAAGTAGAGGTAATAGCAGACCTAATTCACTGTAGGAAGGAGGAATTAAAAGAAGCAATAAGAAGTGTTTAGAATACAGCTGGCATATGAAGTGCTCAGATTTGGGTAACAATTGTTGGCAAGCACTGCTGGCATTGCTGATAGAACTATTGTTTCTATCACCACTGTTGCTGATCATGTTGAGTTTCCCAATGACATTTCTCTAGGTTCTCAGCCTGTGGCTCATGACTCCTTTGGGAATCAAATGACCGTTTCACAGGGATGGCCTTAGACCACTGGAAAATACAGATATTTACATTATGATTCACAGAAGTAACGAAGTTATACTTATGAAGTAGCAGTGAAATAATTCTATGGTTGGAGTTCACCACAACATGAGAACCTGTATTAAAGGGTCACAGCATTAGGAAAGTTGAGAACCACTTCTCTAAAACAATCAGAATCATAGAACAACATTACCTCTAGCACAGTCAGGTCCAAGGAATCCTGGGAAACAATGACAATGTCCAGAGATACACTCTCCATTTCCATTACAATTGGTTGAACAGTCATCCATTATTTCTGTTAATAGAAAAGAAGAGAAAAATTGAACCTATGTCCAGGCAAGAGCCATGTTGTTTAAAAAGTTTCAGAAATTCCTTGTCTATAATAATCTTGTCTTCTGCTACCTGCAAAGCTTTTACTGCTCAAAATTAGTTGGCAAAGACTTCTGCATGATATCATATACAGTGGATTATTCAACGTGGTTCTCAATTTTGTGAATTGACTTTGAAGAGAAGGACAAAAACCAACTTGCCTCTAAAGTGGGTAAAGGGTCCACATAAATTGTATTCTTAAAGGCATTTGTAATAAAGCTAAAATGGTATGAGAATTATAAGACATTTCTTAAAAGCAAAGCAGATTTTAAAATGTAACCAAGAAGACAAAGATTATATTTATTTTTCATGTTTATATTATAGCAAATAAAGTTTCTTCTCTAAAACATGGACTATTTAATATACTATCTTGACAGGTTAAATATGATAATCAGTAGTTTATTTTCATTAATAAGTGACAATGGAATGCTTTTAAAGTAAGTGTTCATATTAAACTCACCACCACTAAAAGCATTAGAACCTAAGTATTTTGTTGAGAAATGCCTTCTTGACTGTAAATGCCAGTTCCCTGCCACTGATTTCATTTAAATCCATTCTTACAAAATAGTTTTCACGGGAATGCAGAATGGCTTTGAAGGTACCCATAAAGTTGTGCAGAAAATAACCTCGAAAACTTTATTTAACTTTTCTGAAAAAACAACTGATTTAGAAATGTCAGTCTTGAAAGATAACATTAATTTTATAGTTAGTAATTCTATTTGAGTATAATAATGATTGAGTATAATAATAATAGGTCTATAAAGGGTCAGGTGCTCAATGTGTCAGTCTTGGTATGGTATGTCTCTGTGTGTTTGTTGG